>NC_092807.1:48181990-48522615 GCF_040954645.1 Diabrotica undecimpunctata
ATCTGGCAAGAAATCCTATTCGATTTGTTTCATTTCCTACATATCTGAATTTTCTGGAATAATCTATTTCGCAAACATGTTATCTTCGGTGATCTAGAGAATTCCTTACTTTTCTATCGAGAATTTTATCGACATTTAGGCTTTTCAGATCAGAATATAAACTTAATCAGTGACTATATGTAAACTAAACATTTTAAACTAACATTTAACCCTATTTCACATTCGCAATTATTAATTTCTCTAACTGTCATTTATTCCGAGTAGGTATATTTGGTTGCCTAATCACATGGCTCACTTATATTTACAATATTATAATTATTAAAATAAAACTTTTTACATTTATTATATGCTAATTTCTTAAGGATACCCTCATATAAATAATTTTTATAAAATTCTCCAGTATAAAACTTATTAAAATAACCATATATTTTTTATATCTAACATTATCTAGTGTGTAACTTATAAATTATTTTCTTTAAACACTATTTTTCTTTCTCCTATATTCATATCATTTCAATATATATATATATATATATATATATATATATATATATATATATATATTGATATGATTGGTGTTTATAGAAAATAATTTATAAGTTACATTACTAGATAATATTAAAAATAATAAGTATTTGGTTATTTTAATAAGTTATATACGAGAGAATTTTATAAAAATATATTTATGTGAGGGCATTTTTATGAAATTAGCATATAATAATTGTAAAAAGTTGTATTTTAATGTTGTAAATATATTTAAGTGAGCCATGTGATTAGGCAACCAGATATACATACTCTCGAAGTGACAGATAGAAATTAAGAATTATTACGAATATAAAGTGGGGTTATAATAAAATGTTAGTTTAAAATGTTTAATTCATGTAAGTTAATGATTTAAGTGTATATTCTGATCTGAAAAGCCTAAATGTCAACAAAATTATTAATAGAAAAGTATGGAATTCTCTAGATCACCGGAGATGGCCTTGTTTGCGAAATGTTTTGTTTCAGAAAATTCAGACATGTATTTAATAGAACAAATGGAACATGAATTCTTACCAGATGGTTCTGGAACATCCAAAAAGATATAAATACCCGGTGATTTGGATTCAGAAAGTCAGTCAGAAAGTTTAGTAAGAAAGTCCATTCAGTTAGTCAATCAGTGATGAGTTATCAGTTACAGTTCAGTCAGATGTCCAGTTTTTAGTATGAAAGTTAGTTAGAGTCAGTCAATCAGTTCAAATTGTTCAATATAGTGAGTTAAATGAAGATTAAGAAAGAGTATAAAGAAAATATTATTGAACATTAAAAATTATGCATATATGTGTTAATGCACATTTATAATTATACACAAATAATATTGAAGATTAAAAAAGTATATTAGAAGAATATTGGTTGGATATTGGTATATTGAAAAGAAGAATAAATATAAATGCTGTTTGCTGTTTTGCTTGGTGGTTTATAAATGCTGTGAAGAAAAATATCTTAAATTGGTGGAAGCTGATAATTGGAAAAAGTAATTTCATAAAAACAAGGATAACCGAAGCTGAGAAGAAGACATTTGAGTCGTGATTATAATCTATATAGTGGAAAACAGTTCATTTAGGCATTCAGTGACAGAAAGGTACAAAAATTTTGTTAATATAATTTAGTTAGTGTCATAACAATTTCAATTTTGAAGATAGTTTGTTTAAATTTTACATTGTCTATAGAATTTAATTAGTTTCGTAAGAATTTCAATTTAAAGATAGTTTATTTTAAATTTACATTAGCTAGTTTAGATATATATGTGTGTTTCATAATATATCTAATAAAGATAATTTCAAAAGTACTTACAAACTAATTCTTTGAGAACCGCGATAAAAACCCTATATATTACATCATTAAAAATACTCATTGCTCATCATTCAAACAAACAATACATCAAAACAATATATATATATATATATATATATATATATATATATATATATATATATATATATATATATATATATATATATATTTGGGTATCACATGTATCAGCTTATTACCCGAACTTATTCGTAAACTAGTTCGGGTTTTATTATGCAATTTGCAATTTAGTGAAATTTTGCAATGGATTGTATATTTTATTTTATTATGTTTTATTCTGTGATATTGACGATTTATCTAATTTTAGTAAATTTTAATTGATATTATTTTTTTTTTTACTTTTCTAAGTATTGTCCATAAAATTTTCAGTGACAACAAAGCATATTTCGATTCTATTCTAAAGTAAATATATGTGTGTAGTAATATATTTTGTTTCAGTTAACTTACATAACCTTCGCTTGGTATCTATATTTGTATATTTAACATTTCTATCAGAAACATAATTTATACTTTCATAAAATAAATACATTAATGTAGCACTGAGTAAGAACAAAAATAGTAAAAGTAGATCAATTTACCCAGTTAAACCACTGAATAACCTACCTTATGTTTTAACTCGTGTTGGTTCAAGGGCTTAAGTCATTATCATTAGGTACACAGTAGACGTTTAAATATTATGACTTAACTACAAAAGATCGATAAATACGTTTCCTAGCAGAATAATTGCTACTAACAACATTACCATTTTATTTAACAGGAAGCTCCCACCAATTAATGGTTATGTTTTTCTCAGCGATAGAAATTTAATAGATAATCCACTTATATGGTGCCGGAGCAGGTACAATTAGCTGCAATTAAAAGTATAGTTGAAATTTTCGGAATTTTAGAATTACCGAAAATAATATAAATTTATAAAAAAAGAGTACATTTCTGTAAGATTGCTCCGAATTAAGCTAACTTGGAGCTGTGTAACTTGTTTGCGTTTTCTCTTTGTGCTAATTATATAAATGTGTACTTAAAAATGTTAACACCGTTAGTTAATACATAAATAAATTTTAAAAATTTTCTGCATATATACGCGTAGCCGTAAAAATACATGTTTAACCCTGCTGTCCCGTTAGATTCAACTACACAAATGTACTGTTCGGGTCAATATGACCCAACTATGGCTTACGCTCCTTAATCGAAATAAAATAAGCTAATAGTGCTAAACAAAACTTTACTAACAAAAAATTATGGTTAATTAAACAAAAATGATGTTGTTATTGTAAATTAAACCTTATTAACAAAAACAAAAGGTATTTTTTTTTCATTAACCAGAAAAGCCTAATAACAAATATCTACAAAATTTAATTCAGTTTACAACTGGGACAGTAATAAAAAGAATGGGTTTTACAAATATGTTTATGACATATACAACATAAAATATTAGTCTTATTACCGTTTTTAGAACAAAATTTACAGCGTGATCGTTTAGCAGGTGGAGTTGGATTGTTCATAGACGGTTCACACGAACTAGAATTTCCATCTTCTCTACTCACTTCTGCTCGTGTCTTTTTTACCAGTTCTTGTGAGTCTTTTGTTCTTGGTAAATTTTTCCTGAAAAGGACAAGTGGTTTCACCAGTGTTTTTCCCAATTCCTCAAGACAAATTCGCCGTTTTGTAAGTTTATTGGTGTTCCATTGGGGATTTATTGATGTCCATAAAACGAACGCGTTGTAGGCAGAAATGTCCAGCATATTATAAAAAACAATCATCGGCCAGCGATTTATCTTTCTCTTACATGTATATGTACCAACAAGCTGATCTAGAGTATCCACTGCTCCCTTACTGGAATTATAATCTAAAATAATTTGGGGCTTTTTGTCATTTCTGTCACTAATAGCCTTTTTAGGATGCAAAGTACTCATAAGAACAATATTTTTATTCTTTTTAGGAATATAGTTAACAACAGTGGTATCCTGCTTGAAGTAAAAATACGAACTATGAACTTCTTTATTCGCAATTTGTGCTGGAAGCTCTGGTTTATTTTTTCTTATAGTCCCCAGCATTGTATTTTTTCTTTTTAGAAGAAGTTGGCCTAAATTGTACGATGTAAAAAAGTTATCGCAAGTAATATTGTGGACTTTCAAATCATTAGTCAAGTCGCACACCACACGCATTCCCTGATTTCGTTCTGGCGCGGCACCTGCTTCTTTTCCTGTATAGATCTGCAATTTTAGAGCATAAGAACTTTTGGTGTCACATAAAGCCCAAATTTTTATGCCATATTTCGCTGGCTTGCTTGGAATGTACTGTTTAAAGGGACAGCGACCTCTAAAGGCTACCAATTGCTCGTCGATAGTAACATTTTCATCAGGGTTAAAAAATTTTGGTAGATTTTCCATCCATTTTCCCCAAATTTCACGTATTGCAGCAAGTTTATCTAATCGTCTCCTATCCTGTCTAGTAGTCTTGTTATCAAAACGTATCACTTGCGAAATTTTTGTAAACACTTCAAGGGACATTGTTGCTCGAAATATACTACGACCAGTTTCTTCATTCCACAAACTTTTAGTTGATTCACCATGGGACTTAAAAACCCCAGCTAATAATAAAAGACCAATGTATGCTTGAAAACCAATTTTATCCAAGTCTTTCCAGTTGGTTCCAAAAACACGCTGGCCTTCCATGTTTGTCATATTAATAATTTGGTTTGCAACTATGTCGGAAAAGAGCACGTCAAATGAATTTTTGATATCGAAAATTCGTGCACATGCGTACCTTGTAACTCCTGGAGCATTATTTATAACATTGGCCGTAGAAAAACGACCGCGTTGATAAGGAGGATCAAGCGACCACTGAATATTACCATCTTTCGAAGGAACTGTTACAGAAGGTTCTACAGGATGTGGTACGTAAAATGGAATAACAGAATTATCACTACTTTCTTCTTCACTCTCACTACTTGTATGGTTTTCTGTTTCTGATATGAATTCATCACTGTCTGACACGTTCGCGAGCTCGCGCAGCTCATTTTCGGTTAGCGTTCTTCGATGCGACATTATCAACATGCAAAAATAGACTGAAATGTATATGAATGGCATGAATGCGCTTGACATATCATCAGTGTCCTACCACTTGTCTATCACCCCCACTTCCTTCTACATGACGTGCCCTTCTGCCTGCCATCGTCCAGCTACACTTCAAATTTTTACAAGTTCTAGCTTCAGAAACTTGTTTTTATTTATAAACTTACATGACTGACAAACACTGTTAGAAAATATAAAACACTGCCAACTAAACATACGTACACAGGTAATTTTTAACGGTTTAGATACGTGGGTCATATTGACCCGAACGTATCATAGGTAACAATTTAATTTTTATCAAAAAAATCAGGAAGTTGAAGTTTTATCTCATATGCAATTGAAAGACCTCAGATTAGGTAATAAAGTCACGGAATACCAAAACGTTACGTCGCGTAATAATTTGTAAAATACGAAATAATTTTTTTTTTGGTCAAATAAACCCCAACATGACAGCAGGATTAAATATTTTCCTTATTTCATTTTCTTCCTTTAAATGACACTTTCATTCGTCGGACACGAATGCTCATTTTAAACAGGTGTCCGTTTAAGATATTTACATAATGGAAGTGCTGGACCTAGAGCTGTTTGTCACTAAGTCAAATTAAACAACGTCATTTTTTTAATTAGTGTAATGCGTTCAATAACTAAACTAATAAATATTAAAGTTTTACAACTCAAAGTTTAAAAATGTCTCAAATAATGACAAATCTCCTTAGTACACTTCTTTTGGTAAAATTTGTACTATCAAGGGACATATTTTCTCACCGTTAGCGTTGGCGTTGGCGATTTCTTGACCGTCGTATATTACTTTTTATCTCTCTCTATCTTAAACTCAGCAGGAAAATGTGCGCCATTTTGACTAATGGCGCGATTTCAGTATCCCTGTCTCCCCTTGCACTTTTATGGCCCTCTATATAACCCACGACGTTCCTTCTGGCCTCAATTGCTTAGCTGGGTAGTAATCATTTTGTGATCAAACTATAATAAAATGTTTATCTTGTCGATTTTCCCTTTTATTTTAGAAGAGCTTCGAGCCAATTTGATTTTTGTGGTATGTTCTATCGCCATTATTTATTGTCTTGTTATTATTCTACTTCTTCCACATTGGACTAGTTATATTCTACTGATTGTGCGTAATAACGTTTTTGTGTGGAATTTGATTTTTATAGTTGAAGTTAGCACAAGATAATAGTAACGAATTTTGTTACTGCACAGTTAAATAAATATGTAAGTAGCTAATAATAACTCAGGAATATACTCTTATTAATGTATTTCATGAATGTTCACTTTAAAGAAAGGCATTTGTCGAATGATAATATAACACCTTTTCTCGATTTTGGATTTTTGTACCAAATATGTCGTTTATAATAAACGCCCTTTTAGAGATTTTATATTTCTGTAATTTATAATTACAGTGTCGGGATTTGTTAACATTTTTTTGTTTTCGTTTTGTTGTTTATTTTGCAATAACTGTTTTGTTTACGGATCGATTTTAATTTAGCGTATCTCATTTTGTGAATCTTTTTTTTAAGATAGACAAGTTTTCAAGTACCGATGAAAATAATTATTTTAGTTTAATTAAGTTTAACGTCTTTATTGTTTATTTAAAAATATTTCCTTTAAAAATTGATGAATCTTTAAATAAGACTATTTTTGTAAAATCTAAAAAAATCTTATTGGTCTATATACATAAGTACATTATATTCAATACATAAAAATTAAAGCCATGACCTAAAGCAGAGTTTCCCAAACTTATCTAAACCGCGACCCCTTTTTGCTAAAAATTTGTTCGCGACCACCCAATTTCCCCCCACTCATTTATTCAATATTATTTGACAGAAATAGCGTGCCTAATTTACAATTATCTGATGGTTTCTCAAATTTACTTTTACTTTACTGTTTAAGTTTAAATCAAAAACAATTATTTTAATGATTGCGATCTGTCCCACTAGTAATTAGTAGAGGTACTTCTGCCAGAATAGCATTTACAATAAAAATAAATAATAAGAAGTCGACTGTACATTGTACACCGCGACATACTAGCTTGTGTCTACATCGAAAAACTCTTCCATGATAATCGCGAAAGTGCTCGCTACTAGATGGCACTCTGGAACGTTCTCGTAGCCTCGTTTTGGCTTTATATAAGCGGCGATGCGCAACAAAACCTCAGTACGAATCCAAACAGCCTATGGTGGCGAACGCGGTGTTGAGTAATGAGTAAATATTTTACGACTTACGTATTCCCGTTTACGTATTTACGTCTACGATAAATTATAAATTATGGATAAGTTTTTAAAAAGAAGTGCAGAACCATCTACGTCTGAAAGTGGCAGTAGCAGCAATAAAAATAAAAACAGATTCTACATTGATAAATATATTAAATATGGTTTTACCGTTATTTCCAATAAACCACAATGTGTTATTTGTGGACAAGTCTTGTCAAAAGAAAGCATGAAGCCATCAAAGTTACTTCGACATTTAAATAGCAAACATGCAGATAAAAAAGACAAGCCCGTAGAATTCTTTGAAAGAAAGCTGAACGTCCTTCACAAACAGCAAGACAGTTTTCCCTTGGCAACCACTACTAATGAAAAAGCATTATTAGCAAGTTATAAAGTTGCTTATTGTGTTGCCAAAACTAGTAATCCGCACACAATTGCTGAAAATCTGATTTTTCCAGCAGCTGTTGAAATGGTACATATAATGTGTGGGGAAAGAGAGGCTGCAAAATTAAATACAATACCTCTGTCAAATTATACTATCCAAAGAAGAATTAGTGATATGGCAGAAGATATTCAAGCGCAAGTTGTGGAAAATCTTAATAAATGCACGTACTTCTCTCTTCAAATGGACGAATCCACAGATATATCTAACTGTGCCCAATTCATTACGTTTGTAAGATATGATACAAATAATGGCATTCAAGAAGATATTTTTTTTTGTTCCCATTGGAGACCAATACCACTGGAAAATGTTTACTCGACACTTTTGTGAAACGTACAAGTAAATATGATATTGACTGGAGTAAATGTATTGCTATATGCACAGATGGCGCTGAAGCTATGACAAGACATAAATCTGGTCTTGTCGTCAAATTACAAGAAATAATGCCTAATGCCAAATGGAGACATTGTTTTTTACATCGAAAAGCTCTTGCGTCCAAAGCTTTACCTCCTGAAATGGACTGTGTTATAAAAACCATCATTAAAGTTATAAATTCCATTAAAGAAAAAGCTTTGCAGACCCGTATTTTTAGAAAAATTTGCGAAGACATGGGTGCTTTATTTGAAAATCTTCTCTATCACACCGAAGTAAGGTGGCTTTCAAGGGGCAACGTCTTAAAAAGAGTATTTCACTTAAGAGCAGAGCTTTTAATGTATTTGAAAGATGAGAAGTCCCCATATGAAAATCAATTTTCCTATCCTATTTGGCTTCTGAAACTAGGTTTCGTTGCTGATATTTTCGAGCAATTAAATATTTTGAACAGTAATTTACAAGGACGCGACATTAATATAATTATAGCCACAGATAAAATTAAGCCGTTTCTAAGAAAAATCGATTTATGGTCGACCTCACTTGGCAAAAAACAACTCGATTTATTCCAGTGCCTTCAGGAAATTATGGAAAATGTATCCAATTACAGTGCTACAAATTTTGAACAAGTTTTTGCTGACATGCATGTTACTTTGCTCAATTTAAAACAACAGCTCCGTGATTATTTCCCCGAAGAAATTCAAAACAGTTACGACAGTTGCAGATGGATACTAAATCCGTTTTTAGCCGATTCCTTTCAGCATGGTGAAATACCAATAAACATGAAAGAAAAACTTATTGAAATATCAAGTGATGGAATGTTGAAGCTCCAATTTTTTTCCCAGAACTCGGACCAATTTTGGACCGAAAAGATGCAGGAATACCCCCAGTTGGCGAGTGAAGCTGTAAAATGTTTGGTTCCATTTGTAACATCATATTTGTGTGAGTTAAGTTTCTCGTCTATGACTGCCATTAAAACAAGAGTTTGAAATCGCCTCGTACTTGAAAATGATATAATTGTATGTGTCTCAAATACACAGCCTAGATTTGAAAGATTAGTTTCACAGAAACAGGCGCATAGCTCTCATTAGGATTATAATATTTGACTTTGTTTTACTCTTTTATTTTTACGGACTAATATTTAGTTTTATATTTCGTCTGATAATTAATTGTTAATTTCTATTTACGGCGTTGTTAAAATAAAAATACATGATCTAACAAAGTGGTGCTTTTGTCTTATTTTGGAAATGTTCGGCGACCCCCCAGGGGGTCGCGACCCCCACTTTGGGAAACACTGACCTAAAGGATACCAAATGGTTAAAACCCGATTACTTCAAAACGGTCGAGACTACTCCATCACTTTATTCAGGTTTTCAGTCAGACTCTATGGTAAAATGCAAAAATGTCAATTGCTACAAAATATTTTTACAAGAAAGGCAACCCTGTTTAAAATACTACAGCCAGAAGTTCCGTAAGAACAAAAAATATACCGAGTATAGACCTTAGAGCAGCGCTTTCCAAACTTATTCGTACTGTGATGCCCTTGGAACTTTGCTATTTTTTTTGTAATTTTAGTACTAGCCTAGTAACAGTTTATGGTTATAACAAAAACAATATTTGAACATGTATATTTTTTATTAGAAATTAAGAATGAAATGAAAACATAGGCAAAAAAATAAAAAGGAATATTTATTTATGTAACTGGCTGGTTAATTTAAAGGATGTGCTTGTTTTTTTGAGCTTAGCTTAGGAAACTCTGGCTCCAATTTGGAAATTGCAACTCTTATTTCTTTTTCTAAGTTTATGTTTGACCTATACTTGTTTTTAATTACTGCAACTGCAGAAAAGCCCGTTTCGCACAAGAACGAAGTCACAAATGGTAATAAAACATTAATTGCAGCAGTGCTGATGGCATGATAATCATGAGAAAGTGCGCTCCAAAATTCCAGTTTGTCCTTGTCGTATTAAAGCTTTAGGTTGAAATCACAAGACAATTCTCTGTTGTTTTCCTTCCTTTGTTGAAAGTGTCGGTGGCGTGGATGACAGGAAAGAATATCTTGTAAAGCAGGGAAACATTCAATTTCTTGATTTTCTGATTTTCTCTTCCATAAGAGCAACTTCTTTTGAAACTCAGTAATTTTATTTGTTAATTTCACGATATGAGTATTGTTTTCCTACAAAGACTTATTAAGATCATTTAATTTGTTAAATATGTCTCAGAGGTATGCTAATTTTGTTATAAATTCTGAATTAATAAAGTTTTCCGCATTATTATGTAATTCTTTATGTAGATATGTGTAAAATTCATTTCTTAATTCGTATACACGTCCTAGTACGTTGCCTTTGGACAGCCAACTAGAGTTGCAATAATAAATTGAAGAGGTGTGCACGGCCCACATTTCACCACAAAGTTTATGGCAAAGTCTCTCAAAGAACCACCCTCCGAAAGTACCACCTTAGTCTTATTCATCAAACAGATTCAAAAATAGTTTTCCTATGGACTCCCTCTCATTCTGTAATCGAGGGAAATGAAAACGCTCTTCGTTAGACTTGGACAGCTGCGCAATTACTTTCATTGGCAGAACGATGAAGTCCAGACTTAAATATAAAGCAACTGTTAGGATCTCACCAAGTTTTCCTATTTTGCTTTCGGTTAGATTGCAATCGTACTTACAAACACCTCATAAATCATAATCATGCATTAAAATGCAGTAAGTGTGATATGCCAATAACAATAAAACATCTGCTACAAGAATGTGATGAATTTGACGCTTACAAACATTCAATATCTGGATATTTAAAGAATATAAAAAACATTTCTTAATAACATTGATAAAGACATGAGAAATATGGGAATACGTGCTTGGCGGAGAAAGGCAATGGATGGGGATGACTGGAGAGAAATTCTTGAGGAGGCTAGGACCCACATAGGGTTGTAAAGCCAGCATGATGATGATGATACAAGACATTCTTAACCTTCAAACTGACTTTCTAAACCTCTTTTCCGATTCCTTAACAAATGGAACTTAGCAAGCAATTAAGATATATTGTACCTAAATTTATATTTTGCATACGTATGTATGTGAAATACCTTCGTGGTTAATGCGGTTATTTTCTAAATAAAACAAAACATGTATATAATAATACAGGGATAATTATCATGTGTAGATAACATCAAGGAGATATTTAGCGACTACCAAATAGTCCAACAATCGAGCTAAAGAGAAGAATAAACCTCGCTTGGGCTCCATTTGGAAAGATGAAGGATATGTTTAGGTCTAAGATTCCAATGTGTCTAAAAAGAAAAGTATTTAATCAGTGTATTTTGCCAGTGGTGACCTACGGCGCAGAAACCCTAACACTCACAAGAACAACAGTGAGTAAACTACAAGTTGCGGAGAAAGTAATGGAGAGAATAATGTTAGGGATTTCTCTACGTGATAGAATACCCAATGCTACTATACGCAAAAGATCAGGAGTAGCAGACGTTATTGAAAGGATAACAACACTAAAGTGGAACTTGGCAGGTCATGTAGCAAGATCAGTTGATGACCGGTGGACAAAAAGAATTTTGGAATGGATACCCCGAATATAAGCCAACAGAAATAGAGGTAGACCCCCAACGAGATGAACAGATGACATAAAAAGAGTGACTACAAATTGGATTCATATGGCACAAAATCGGACTAAGTAGAAAAACATGCGAGAGGCCTATGTGTAGCAGTGGACGTTAGAGACTAGTTGATGATAATGAACTCTAACGAATAATGTAATGTGTGTTACCTGTACTTACTTATGGAGCGGAAACATTAACACTCACAAAAAAAGTAGGTAATAAGATTCGCGTGACTCAGATGGCTATGGAGCGCCAGCTGTTGGGTGTATCTCTGAGAGACCGGATCCCAAACAAAAAAAAAACGTCATAGAACAAAAACAACAGATGCTATCGAAAAAATCGCGTCATTAAAATGGAATTGGACAGGACACGTCGCCGTATTATCAGAAAACCTATGGACAAAACGTATTTAAGAGTGGAAACCAAGGCAAGGAGCCAAACGGAGCAGAGGACGCCCACCAACTAGATAAACTGACGACCTGAAGCGTGTTAGCAATAACTGGATGAAAGTTGCAGAGGTAGATGGAAAGAGCTGAGGAAGACCTATGTTCAGCAGTGGGCTCATACAGGTTGATGAAGATGATGACCCCGACACAAAAGCAGCATATTCATTCTATTACAAATTTTTTAAAGACAAGTTTAACTACCGCTTTGGACGGCCACAAGTGGACACGTGCTGTGAATGTAAAATACTAACGTTAAGACTGAAAAACAGAACACTCAACGATACTCCAAACGTGTTGCTGCTGCCGAATTGCTTGTCCACAAAAAATGGAGTATCAAATTTTACAAATTTATAAGAAATACAACAGAACTATGTAAAGCGAGTAAGGGCAGATCACTTTGTTTAACATTCGACTATATGCTGAATATTTTACTTCCATGCATTCCTATCCAGGAAATGTACTATTTTAGGCAATTATTCGTGCTTTCATTTTCAATTCATAATGTTGGTGTGCTATGTTTTACCTATACCATGAAGGCCTTGCTAAGAAAGGACCAAACGAAGTTTGCTCCTTGCTATTAGATTAGCTGAATATTTATGCTTTGCCTAGCGTTGAAAATTTGTTCCTGTACAGTGACCACTGTGCAGGACAAAACAAAAATCATTCGATGATACGTTTTTTCTTGGCATTGACAGATATGGGCCGATTCAAAATGAATTTCTATAGATTGCCTTTAAGAAGTCATTTATTCCTCCTGAATAATAGAGACTTTGGTCTGGCTAAACGTGTATTACATCGAACAGATCGCTATTACACTGTCAAAGACGTTATGGAACTAATACTACGTCCTGGAAAGGAACAAAGTTTTTAGTAAAGCTAGTTGATACTACTAGTCAAAAATGGTGGCCCACTCTCTACAAAAAGGTGACCACTTCTATTGAATCTATTGCTAACAAAGCACAAAGGAAAGAACCTTTTAAAATTTCAGAAGAAAACGAATTTGTATTTGACTCAAAAACAAAAGGTACTGTTACTGTTAGTTATTTTATTGGTGGCGCTATAAAGAGTACGTTTACTTAAAAAAAGCCAGGGCAGTATAATGTTCAACTACTTACTACTCAAGTTTATCAATCGAAGTATCCCATTTTGAAAGAAAAGATAGGCGATTTAGAGAAGACACTTCAGTACTTACCAGAAGAGCACAAAGAATTTTATAATACGTTACAAGACTGGCCAACTCGCCAATAGGGAATAGTTTATTATATCATAACATATAATTTAAGTTTATAAAAGCACATAAATGTTTTTTGGTAATAGTTTCTTGTTATTTTTTCACGTTTAATAGCTTATTTTTTTAGTTTTAGATTAAAAATATATTAACAACTATGTTTATTTATGAATCATACTTTTAATGATGAACTCATAGCATTTAATTAAAAAAGTTATTCTTTAACTAAAATTTAAAATTTTGTAATTTTACCCTTGTCATGTTTCATTTAAACCCTATTGTCAGATAGGTCTTTTTAAATTCATACGTTTTCACCAGAAACCAGCGCAAGAATGATACTGTTCGAATGATCTGTTTGTACCGGAAGATGAACTTTGATTTTTAAATGTGACATATCGTTTCGCTCCATCTACTGAAATATTTTTAAGGTTGCGATATCACAGTTTTCTAGGAGAGAAGATAATGCCTGATGCATTTCGTTGACGAGATAAACACAAAAATAAAATTATTTGAGTTAATATACTTTTGTACGGGATGTGCGATATGTTCATATAGTTAAAAATAAAAATACTGTAACCATTACGTTAAAAAAATTATATTAAAGATATTAAAAAAAAACTCTACATTATAATATTTTTACAAATTTTGTGGCCTTCACAAATTAAGTTTGATAATCAAATAAATAAATAAAAAACGGTGTGGTATAAATTCTTGTGTTGTATTCCTTTTACAATGACTTTTTAAAAATATTCCAAATATGAATTAACAGTTGAATAGAATACCAAAGACTAAGGTAAAAATTCTAAAGTATCGAAAAATAAATAAAGGAACCGAGAAAAAATAATACAAGTTTGCCCATACTTTATAAAAAAGAAAAACATCCTTATTCGATAACCTTTTATGTCGTAATTAAATCCAAATATAATTAAAATGGTTACTGTCGGTTTTCATAAAAGGGTTCATTTATCTTTGTAAGTTGGTGATAGGGCTTCATTGTTAATTGACCCCTACAAACCGTAATCATCGGTGCCAGGCGTATGGAAATTGCTGTGTTTTCTGTTAATTAACTGGATTCGGAGAATAAATAGACTTATCAGAAATAATTTGTAAATTATTCTTAATGGAATGTTACTTATTTATATATCAAGTAACTTTAGAAATTAGACAAATGTTAATAGATATATCAGTAAAGATATATCAGTAATATTACATAGGCAGTACACTTTAGTTTGTTTTATTGTCTAAAGAACATGCTATGAATACTCTATGTGTTTCGTATAAAACTTAAGCAGTCGCTGGTTAAATGATATTAGATAAATAATTATAAAGATAAAATGCAATAATTTGTGGTTTCGGCACCAAATGTTTGGGAAAGTATGTACTATTTCCTTCATAAACTCAACATATTTTTCTTTGAGATCCGGAATTTTCTTAAAACGATTCCCTAACATGCAAAAACGACGATATGCTTGAGAATAAGTATCGCAAAAGACAGGGTTGGGTTGTCGAAACGGTAGAGGAACAGAAAATCCCCGTAGACATCTTTAATGTGTATCAAACATGTTGATAATAATACAGACGAGAACGTTAAACGTGATTGTGTGGAAAGGTTAGCGTTTATTAGAGACGTCGGTGCAAAACTAGACGTTGAGGTTTGAGGCGTCTCTAATGTAGGGTTGTGGTTCTCATTAGAAGTTGGAATTTGAGGAGCAGGTTGACTGAATAAACAAGATTCGTTGGAACTTGGGTAGAAATGAAGAACAATGTGATGTCGTGATTGGCAAACCCTACATGTTCCCGAAGAACTACAGTTCACGACGGGATGAGATGTACCCAAACAGTTGAAGCATAAATTATGGCGTCTAGTTTTGCACCGACGTCTCTAATTAACGCTAACCTTTCCACACAATCACGTTTAAAATTCTCGTCTGTATTATTATCAACATGTTTGATACACATTAAAGATGTCTATAGTGATTTTCAGAAAGTTCGTATCCTACTGGATACAGGCTCGATGGCTAATTTTATTTCAGATAGTTGTTGTCGGCGCTTAGGTCTTTCCCGTAATAATTTATTAATCCTAGTGAAAGGTCTAAACGGAATGTCGACGTGTACCACTTAGGGTACCACGTTCTGTCATATTAATCCGTGTGAACGTGACGGTCCAATCTTCTCATTGGACGCAATTATTGTGAAAAAGGTGTGTTCAAATCAACCTAAGGTAATTATCAATCCTCACGATCTTACTCATATACGTGATCTGAAATAAGCAGATCACACATTCTATCAACCAGGTCTGATAGACATGCTGATAGGTGCTGAATTAGTTCCTCGCTTTCTAAAGTCTGGTCGAATTCTTGGCGAACCAAACCAACCTGTCGCTTTAGAAACCATTTTCGGTTATGTGCTACAAGGGCGAGTCTCTACGGCTCTTTTAAATTGTAATTTTACCTCTTTACATATCTCTATGGATACAAACATAGATAGTCTTTCACAAAGGTTTTGGAAAGTCGAAAATATATCTAAACCTGTCATTTTCGTCATTTTGTCCCATGACGAACAAGTTTGTGAAGATATTTATAAGGCATCTACTTTCCGAGAGTCAACAGGCAGATTTTCTGTTCCTCTACCGTTTCGACAACCCAATCCTGTCTTTTGTGATACTTATTCTCAAGCACATCGTCGTTTTTGCATGTTAGAGAATCGTTTTAAGAAAATTCTGGATCTCAAAGGAAAAATATGTTGAGTTTATGAAGGAAATAGTACATACTTTCCCAAACATTCTCCCGCGCCAAAAACGAATGTTTTTAAGAACAGCTGAAAGTATAAGTATAAAGAATAGACATAAAAAGATTGATATACTAATATAGAACTAAGTAAGAATAAAATAGGAATTGACAAATAAGCAGCGGTCATATTTTGACCACAGAACATTGTTGGATGTCATCTGACCCTGTGCTCAGATTAACAATGCGTACAATGCCCTCAATTAGAAAAGAATGTTGAGTTTAAGAAGGAAATAGTACATACTTTCCCAAACACTATGTATTTTGTGTTTGCTTTAAATATACGTGATTATGAAATGTCTTTAATGACTCACAAAATATAGATATATAAAGCAATATATTTTTCTGCAGCCGTCCCAAAAATAAAACTTTCGGAATGATTTATTAAATCGAAAGTACCATTTTACACAACTCGTACCGAAAGTAACTACTTTCGGGGCCAATTTTTTCACTTTAGGGACGATTTTGGCTAGCTAGGTAACGGCTCTAACGATAAAATAAACTTTGTATTTTATTATAAGTCATTTAACAGTCGTGTGTTTTCGCTCAGTTTTTTGTTTTTCAATTCCAAGAAATGGAAATAAGCAGTGAAAGTGAAGCCGAAATAATTCCATATGAGACTAGGGAAACTGCTAAAGCCGCTATTTATGAATTATTGTCAGTAAAGTCAAGAAAGAGGTATCAATTGGTCTACCTACGATGTATTTCAAAAATGGAGCAATAAAAAAAATGTGCATATTATAAATGAAGAACTCATTCTTGCACATCTAATGAAAAAATCTAATATCTTGAAGCCATCAAGCCTTTGGAGAAATTACTCGATGCTTAAGTCCACACTTTACATTAAAAATAATGTAGATACAAGCTGCTTTTCAAAAGTTATTGCTTTTTTTAAAAGAACATCCATCGGCTACAAACCAAAAAAATCGAAAATATTGAATAAAAAAAGAAATAAATTTTTATTAGAAGCTGCAGATAAGGTCTAGTTAATGACAAAGGGTGTACACTCTGGGCCAAAATTAACCGGCTACCTTAAAAATGGGTAATTTTTTATGTCTTATATCTCCTAAGCCTAGTGTCCAATGTAAGTGATTTCTTAAATATGTTTATTCCTTATTCCTTAACAATACCGTTATAATAATATGATTGCTAAACAGGCAAATTTTCATTGTATACCCGGTATACGAATTAAACTGTGTTTTTTTCTTAAAGTTTGCATCACACTGTGGAATATTCTAGCATTTATAAAATATTGAAATTAAAACCTAACTATAGCCTCATGTTTTCTCAATATTTTGTTTTTTGATTCATTTGCTTATGTTAAATAATACAAAAGTTAGGTAGTTTAACAACTAGCCATGTTTTTCATCAATACAGACGATTTATCTCACCAGCAAAATTAACACCACCACTTTTATTATTGTTTTGTTTACATTACCTGTGACAGTTTGTTTCCTAAATTTGTGTCATCGAAGGAGTTTTGACATATAGTTGTTGTACGACTTTGTTGCAAATTTGTTTCCGTGTTAATAACATTTCTTGAACAATTTGTTAATTAATTAAACAAAGTTAAAACAAGTTAAACAAGTTAATAAAGAAAATTAAATTTGTAATTAAAATTAACAATTTAAATTTTAATTTTATATCATTGTGAGCGAATATTGTTTAAGTTGAAACTTTAGTGCCTATTTATTTTTTGTGATTTTAAGAATACCACTCGTTCCAGCTGATGCTGCTAGGGCAGTGGCTTTAGTTGATGCTGGTTACAGTCAACGTCATATCGCTGGTATACTCGATGTACCCAGAACTACGGTATAAGATGCCATCAGACGATTTCAAAAGACAGGATCGTACAACCGCAGGCCAGGTCAAGGCCGAAATCGAAGCACTTCAGTTCGAGATGACCGCTTCATTGTCACTAAAGTATTGAGAAATCGCTTTTGCACCGCTCCTGAAGTGTGAGTAGACAAACGATTAGAAGAAGACTGTCAGAAATAAACTTGAGGACTTTTCGTCCAGCTCGCGCAACACAACTGCTTCTACAACACCGTAGGGCTAGACGTTATTTTGCGCCAGAAATGCTAACTGGAATATGGCCGAATGGAAGAATATACTGTTCTCAGATAAAAGCAGAATAGTCCTAAAAGGTCCAGATGAATGCCAACGTGTCTATGGGCGTCAAAATGAAAGCTTTTCTGCATGCGTTATAACAGAAACAGTGGCTTACCAAGGAGAATCAATAATGATTTGGGGAGGTATTTCTTACGAAGCGCGTACTGATCTTATTGTATTCGGTAGAGGCAATGTGAATGCCCAAGTATACGTGCAAGAAGTTTCTCTAAGACCATGTCATGCCTTTTGCACCATTCATTGGTGATAACTTCAGACTAATGCATGACACTGTACGTTACCATACAGCAAGATCTACACGTGAGTACCTTAATGAGGTCGGGACTCAAGTTCTACCATGGCCAGCACACGGTCCTGATCTTATCCTAATTGGGAATATCTGAGACAACCTCAAAAGACGGGTAAGAGTAAGAATACCAGCCCTTGCATCCTTTGAAGAGCTGAAGAGAGCTGCGGTAGAAGAGTGGGACAATATCCCCCAATCTGATATCCAGGATATCATGAATAGATTGCCAAACCGGCTTCAAGAAGTCCTAAGGGCTAAAGGCGGCAACACCCATTATTGATATCCAATTTTTTTTCAATTAGACTTTGATTTACAAAATATTGTTAATTTGAATTTTCTTCGAAGATTTTATTCATGGATTTTTACTGTAACAAATGACTTTTTTTCAAGAAGATTATTTTTTCTCTTCCGCGGAGATAAAAATTGATAAAAAATATATCTAGTTGTTGTTAAAGCACCTTACTTTTGTATTATCCAACATAACCGACCCAAAAAACAAAAGGTTGAGAAAGCATAATAGCCTCAGTTACGATTAATTTCAGTATTCTACAAATGCTAGAATATTCCACAGAGTGATGCAAACTTTAAGAAAAAAACACAGTTTGTTTCGTACACCTGGTATACAATGAAAATTTACTTACTTAGCAACAATATTACTATAAAGATATTGTCAAGGAATAAGGCTATAACATATTAAAAAAATCACTTAAATCGGACAACAGGTTTAGGAGATATAAGAATCAAAAATTACCCATTTTTAAGATGGCCGGTTAATTTTGGCTCAGAGTGTATAATTAAATCTAATTTCTCTTTTTTTATTATTTTTTTTTTGTAAATTTTAGGTTGCATTAATAATTGCTTTGGCAGACGCTTGTCGTCGTGAGGAGCTTTGCAAAATGAATTTAGATGATATAGGAGATAAGATAATCATGTTAGTGATTAAAATTCCTAATTCTTAAACGAACATGGAAAGAACCTTTGTGGTTATTGGAGGAAATAACATTTCCTAATGCTATAAATAACTAAAAAATATTTGTCATTACATCAAGCAAACACACCGCATCGTAGATTATTTGTATATTACAAAAATGGAAGGTGTACTATACAACCTATTGGTATTCACACTTTTGGAAAAATCGCCTGTACTATTGCTGAATTTCTTAAATTACCGCATCCCAAAGAATACACCGGCACTGTCTACGAAGGAGCTGAGTCACTTTACTGGCTGATAGTGGTGGTACTATAACCAACTTGAAAAGACACGGAGGATGGAAATCAACTAATGTAGCAGAGGAATACGTAGAAAATTCTTTAAGATTCCTTAAAATTCACATAGCTTCACAGATTGAAAATGGCCACAACCAAGTTAACATCTCAAAAAATAGTAAAAGTACTGACAGGTCTAACAATAATTTCAATACTGCCACTTCTGTTGCTATTCCTAACAATATCAATGTAAATAATTGTTATAAATGTGTTATTAATATTCATAAGTAGTTTCATTCCATTTCAAGTCGATGCCTTGAAAGGGACAACCGGTATTTTGAAAAGAGCGGACTTTGAGCGTATTTTGATAAAAAAACATAATACGAAATATCTAAAAATTACTATGGCTTTAGAGCAGGGGTTCCCAAATGTTTTTGTACCACGCCCCCTTTTTTTGAATGCAAGTTTATCGCGTCCCCACCCCTTAACAATAAATTGTATGGGCCTAGGAACAAAACAAAAACAAATAAGTATTACATAGAAAACAAAACATTTATTTATACCACCATAAGATACAATAATATCAGTTTTTATAAAATACAAAAATTAATAATAAAAGAAAAAAAATAGTTAGAATGCAAAAGGAATCTAAGTTCCTGTAGTTGGCTGTATACCATATATAACAACAATTTTTATTAAAAATCCTTTATAAAAGGTATATAATTTAAAAAGCTTCAATCAGGTTATATCACAAAAAGTTTTCGGAATCCATATTCCATCATCAGTGCACTAGGTGGGTATACATGTATTGAGCCACTAAATATGTGGGTAAAAACCCGTTAAATTTGTTTTTTAAATTTAGATTACATTATATTGTGATAAATTCTAAGATGTTAAAGTTACCAGTGGATTTGGTAATATGGCGACGTATGACTCCACGTGAAGTTGCTGGTCCTGAGACGATATGTCTACAAGGACCTGATGAAAGCAACTCATGTTCCAGATGCAGGTATACCGTCTTCATTACCTATATCATTATCAGATTCGTCATTATCTGCTGATTGTTCAGAGTCACTAAAATGTTCACTTTCACTCACGTGGTCTAAATCGTTATCGCTATCACTGTCACATTCCCCAGCCATTGCTCTGCAACCGATTCAAAATTCGGATCATCAAAACGTATGCAATTTCTTGACGGTCCAAATTCCATTATTCAGCAGATACTGTAAAAACAAACAGTTCACATATACAAATATTTTTCATTATAATATAAAATAATTACCTTTCATAAAAAATATGTAAAATCACTTTTTTGGAACAGTTACGTAAATGGTATACTCCGTCTGCGCGACGGCTTCGACAGATTTGTAAGTTTACAGAAAGAACTGACGTGTCAGTATTATTATTTTATTTTTAGAATCACGAAGAGTCCATTATAGAAAGAGGCGAAGAAATAAGAAAGAAGGTAAGAGGCGTAGATAACCGATAAGTAAATTATGATGTATTTTAAATTTAAACTCGTCTGTTAGACGGAGTATACCAGTTAAGGGTAAAGGCTGTTCAACGAATCAAAGATGTCTGACAAATAAGCCAATATTACTTAGGTACAATATTTTTTTAAGGCCACGCTAAGTTTATTTTGCTTTTGCTGTTCCAAGAAGGTGATTAATTCATCTCGAAGGTCAAATAATCTTGTCAACTTGTTTCCTTTTGAGAGCTATCGTACTTCTGTATGAAAAAGCAGTATTTTGTGATCACTCCCTACATTTTCACAAAGAGTTTTTAACAGTCGAGTATTCAACGCACCGTTTTTTATTCAATTCACTACTTTAATACACAACTTTAAGACAGCATTCAGTTCATTTAAAAGAGTGTTTGCTGCCAAGGCTTGTCGATGTATAACACAGTGTATCCTAGTCAAATCAGCATTTTTCTCTCTTACTAATTGTACAAATCCTCTTGGAACAATAATAAACGAATAATCGGATCACTCACAAGAAGTAAAATGTAACATAGAGAAAGTTAGGAGTGCATTCAACAATACAGCCAAACTCTTTAAAAGCCACAACCTTAATCTGAAGATAAAAGTAAGGCTCCTACGATGTTATATCTTTTCGATATTATACTACGGAGTTAAATCCTGAACACTCACTGAAGCGATTTAGAAAAAACTTGAAGCCTTTAAGATGTTTCTATACAGACGAATCCTAAGGATATCAAAGACGGACAAGATAACCAACGAGACTGTACTACGAAGAATGAGGAAAAAAAGAGAAGTGATGTATACGATTAAAAAGAGAAAATTAGGATATCTCGGACACATAATGAGAAACGGCACTAAATAGAGATTACTAAAAATAATCCTTCAAGGCAAAGTATTCAGAAAGCGAGGAAATTGGAAGAAGAAGAATTTCATGATTAAAAAATCTGAGGAAATGGTTTTCCACAGCAACAACTAATTTATTCAAAACATCAGTAGATAAAACAATTAGAGACAGACTGATCGCCAATATTCGAAACGAATCGGCACCAAAAGAAGAAGATCTAACACAATTTTTTTGTTATAAATAAACTCTATTATTATTATCAATACATGTATATATATATATATATATATATATATATATATATATATATATATATATATATATATATATATATAAATATATATACATATATAGATATAACAAATATTGACATGGTTCGTTTTAACCTTTTATCCTTTTCAAAATTAATTACGAGTACACTCTAACCTTTTGTGTTAAAATTAACGGTCCGAAAAATTAATTTTTTATTCCTTTGAAAAATCACAAACGTTATAGTGATGGATCGAGGGTATTATTGAAATAATTCTGTCGATATTTCTTCGGCCTCGTGATATATACATGGACGAGTAAGGCCAAAAAATATTTTGTTAGCTAATTTAAATTTGAAGCTAGACATGAACATTTTATAAAACAATTATCTGCAAAATTTAATTATTTTTAATGCTCAGTTCTAGCGTAAATTTATTAATGTACAGTTTTAAAAACAATATTTAAAAAACTTCTTGTAATTAATATTAAAATAACTTTATAAGCTAACATGCTACCCAACTTTATCAACAAAAAAAGATTTTCAAAAAATAGCGAGGACCACTGGGGTAAATAGGTCCACCATCATTACAAATACTTATATTTTTAATTTCGTGCGTAGTTTGACATTAGTACATTGGCAAGAACCAAATTTAGTTTTATGTCAATGACAGATACTTGTTTGCGGAATGCGGAAGAGATTAAAGGAAGAATTCAGGCAGCAAACAGATGTATGTACAGCCTCCACAATACTATTAAATCTAAAAGCCTAACACGAACATCAAAGATTAGAATATATAAAACGGTGATTAGACCGGTGCTCATGTATGGGTGTGAGACGTGGACCCTGACCAAAGAAACTGAAATAAAACTTAGATGTTTTGAGAGGAAAATCCTCAGAAGAATCTTTGGGCCTTATCACGACATTAATAGCAACCAATACCGAATGAGAACAAATGCTGAGTCAAGCAGATGTATAGAGCGAGCGATATAGTCCAAGAGATTAAATCCCAACGTCTTAGATGGGCTGGCCATGTCCATAGACTCCCTAATAACCGCCTTGCCAAATTAATATGGGAGGGAGCCCCCACGGGAAGAAGACCCTTAGGACGTCCACGATTGCGATGGAGAGACAATATATGGTCAGATCTAAGAACAATGGGGCTGCCCACTGACCCAGCTATTATGGACGACCGTTCAAGATGGAAGCAAGTTGTGCAGTCAGCCAAAACCCACCCCGGGTTGCAGTGCTACGAGAGGAAGAAGAAGAAAAAGATACTTATTGTTTGTTGCTGTGCAATTAAACAATAAAATCGAGTTTTCACGGTAGGTTGTTGGAAATTTTTTACCAATATGTATGTTGTATAAAAGCTTCCAGAATATTGAGAAAATTTGTGTGTACAATGATATTATACATTGAAAAATCTACAAAACTAATTAAAATTTTTATCATTATATATATTTTGAATGAGTAATATAACTGACTTTTCGATATAGTTGAATTTGGGTTATGTGGACCGTTGACATAGGGACAGACAGGACCATAGTCCTTGTTACTCCGTAACTGTCCCCATTACCCCGTCTTCTTCTTCTTTCAGTACCCTGTCCGATTATCGAACGTTGGCGATTATATTGGCAATAATACCTTTGTTTACGGCGCCGGCGGCTCTAAATAAATTAGCGGTGGTCTCTTAATACTGTTCTCGGGATTTCGGAGCCAGAATGTTCTTTTTCGGCCTGAGCCTCTGCTTTCGGCGATCTTAGCCTGTATTATGAGGTGTAGAAGATTATACCTCTCTTAATGTCTCATTACATGACCGAAATATTATAACTTTCGAATTTTTATCGTTTTTGTTATTTCTGTGCTCTTTTTCATTCGATGTAAAACTATTTCATTTCTTATCCGATCAATTCAACTTATCCGCAATACTCTTCGATAAATTTAAATTTCAAAGGACTCCAATTTTTTTATTAATGTCTCTGTAAGGGTCCAGCTCTCCATACCATAAAGAAATGTGGAGAATATGTAGCAGCGTAATAATTTGATTTTAAGGTTTAACGTAATATCTCTATTAATTAGAATTTTCCTTAATTTATAGAAGGCGGCTCTGGCTTTTTCAATGCGTATTCTTATTTCCGTATTTATATCCCAGTTATTTTTAACGTTTGCGCCCACATAGGTAATATTATGGACTCTTTCTAACTCTATTCCACACGCTCTGAAGTTCGTTGGTGTAACTCCGTTTTGCTGACAACCATAAGTTTTGTCTTAAAAGTATTAAGTTTTAGCCACATTATTGGGTTACCCTGTTTATAAGTCATTTCAGGTCTTCTTCATTGGAGGCAGTAAGTACCGTGTCGTCTGAATATCTGAGATTGTTGACATTAATTCCGTTGATTTTAATCAACAATATCTGCACTAAGGCTTATTTGAAAATAAATTCGGAGTAGATATTAAAAAGTAGAGGCGATAGAATACATCCTTGCCTCACTCCGTGTCGTATTTCCACTGCTTCCGCCGTGTTGTGTCCAATTCGTATGTTTGCACATTGATGCCAATACAAATTTGATTGATAATTTGATTTAATTGATAATACGGAGGTATCGGTCATCAGTTCCCACCTATTGCAAGACACCTATAAGTTTGTCATGGTTTACTTGGTCAAAGTCGTTTTCGAAGTCGATTTAACACATATATACCGATTGTTCGATATCCCTACATCTTTAAACCATGACCACCAAAACTGAAGAGTGCTTCTTTGGTTTCTGGTTTCAAACCAGAATGGTTTCAAATTGTGTTTCACTTATTAGTACTTCTATTTTGTTGTAAATTCTCGGGTGCAGTATTTTTACGAAAATTTTTAGTACATGACTCATCAAACTGACTGTTCGATGATCGCTGCACTGTTTGTCATCATTACAAATGTTGGCAGTAGCCATTCTGTTGGTATATGTCCTGTTTCGTATATTTTATTGAAGAGGCTTAAAAGAGAATGTTTACCCTTATCGTCGAGTAATTTATTATTTCGCTTGGAATTTCATCTGGACCGATTTCTTTCCTATTATTTTATAGCTTTATAGCTCTTTCCAATTCATCGAGTGATATGTTTGAACCAGTCGATATATTTTCGATTTAAATTTCTGTTCTATCGTCATCAAACAACTAATCAATATATTCTTTGCACCATCTGTCAAGATTTATGACATCTTGTTCTTGCCGGATAGGCCGCAATTGACGAAGTAAGTCTATAAACGTTAATCACATAAAAACTCTTTTTTAACCATAAACTTCGAGTTTTTATCGAAGTTAATCAATTTCTTTGGTTCTAAAAAACGTTTCTTGGCTTATTTCAGATGCCCCTGAAGATGATCTAGGGATCGAAAGTACTTGGGCTAGATTAAATTAAACTGTGCTCGATATATGCCTTTTATCTGATCAAAAAAAAATATTTCCGTGAAGCCATAACCTAATTTTGATACTTACCAGTTTCTGGTTCTCGAGAAAAAAGAAACCAGATTTCAAATCCCTACTTCAATTTCCTCCCTGTCCGCCTACTCCTTCTTCTCCATCACCCCAGAGATCAGACAGTGTACTTCCCTCCCTTCTTTCTCTCGTCTTATCATTATGTTTACCATATTTTTTTTATCTACCCTGAAACCCACTCGCTTCTCGAAGTCTCTCCTCTTATTTGCCCATCTTTGGCAGTTAAAACCAAAAGTTGATACCAAAAAATTACAGGCATTTGAACTGTGGATGTATCGCAGAATCCTGAGAATATCATGGACCGAGAGAGTCACAAATGTCGAGGTCTTGAGAAGAATGAATAAAGAAAAGGAAGTCATATTTACGATCAAAAAACGAAAACTGCAATACTTGGGACACATTACAAGAATCGAAAGATATGAACTGCTTCGAATAATTATGCAAGGGAAAATAGCAGGAAAAAGGTCCATAGGAAGAAGACGAAACTCCTGGCTAAAGAATCTACGGGAATGGTATAGCTGTAGCAGCAACGAATTGTTTCGGTTAGCAGTTTCGAAAATACGTATAGCCCTGATAATCGCCAACCTTCGGAACGAAGATGGCACTTGAAGAAGAAGGCAGTTAAAAATGTGGGCGGTAACGTCCGGTACCTCACAAACAGTACAGTGTTGTGAGGGTGTCAAAATACCATGTCCGGTCAGAAACTGCGTCAGGAAGTTGTCTAGTTTCCTGAACTTAGCTAAATTAAAGTATACGTCCGTCGAAAGAAGTTTTTCTATTTATAAATATCTACATTCCGACAGAAAACATAAATTTTTAATAGAAAATTTTAAACATTTAATTGTCCAATATTGTTATGAGAAATATGAGGTATAAAAAGTGATATTATTGTTTTACTCATTTAATATAATAAATTAATATGCTTCAAACTCATAGTTTGTTTTGTTGGACGTAATGTTAAATTTCTTCTGAATATTTGCGTAAGTCTGTTTATAATAGTTAAATTGCTATTTTTGTCTTTTCTCATTAGGGATCAATGTGCCAAACTGAAAATAAATTAAAATTTCCATCTGTATCCACATTATAATGCACAGCGTCATAAATAACCTAAATAACGAGAAATTCCCTGAGGTAATTATTGGTTAATAATGGTAATGAGTACAATATATAAGGTGAAGCTTGAATGTCAATAAATTTAAATCGCGTGATGTTGATAGTCATATTGTTACAGTTCTAGATATGAAATTAAGTTGGTTAATATAATTTTTTAACTAGCGTTATTGCGACTCTACATTTCTACATTTATGACAATTATTTCCTTAATTGTATCAGCTGTACTGTATATTATATCTCTTTGTTGTTGCAAAACTTACTTTGTGTTTAATTCATTGTGTCAAAAAGCGAATTACTCAAATATGTACGTATGTATGAAATCGTGATTGGAGCGAGCACATCCAAGGAATTACAAATTATGATAAAGGAACTCGCAGACACAAAGTTTGACGAGACAGCAAAATAAAAAAAAAGTTTAATTAAAATAAAAATATATTTGAAACAAGGAAATACCTAACAAATTTAACCCTACGTTAGGCTCGTGGTATTTTGTAGCGGCCTTGGGCGCGTGGTCTACATATGTAGACCATTTTCTTTTATTAATAATTGACATCTGATGTGATAAATTTTTAAAAGGATATTAAAAATAGATTTTTTTATACATATATTTTAACATAAAATTCATTTTAATTAATATACATATATCTGTGTGTAGTTATTAAAAAAAAAACGGAAAGCATGTTTTTCTACCTTTATTATTCTGGGATAAGTTTTGAACAACAACATAAAATTCTTAGTGCGCTAAAATTACACCAAATGTAATTTTCTGATACTAATACATACTAAGCTTATCTAATATTACAAAATTGACAAAAAAAATCATTTGAAAGTCATGAAAGTGAGCACAAAATAAGTATATAATATTTAGTCGGTCAAACAGCTAGTGCACATATCTGCCATGTGTTGTTTGCATGCGTAATGGTTGCATTTTACACAAGCTTTTCTTTTAGATTTGTTGCAGGGTCGAGGACAAATATGACAACGTCCTACGTAATTTTCTGGTTTTGCCGGTAGAGCAGGCGGGGCTTCAATTCCAAGAAGAGCACGCGCGCGTCTTTTTAGTTCTACTGGCACGTAGGTGTTAGTTGACCTCGCCTCTATCTGAGGCTTGATCAATTCCCAAGCAAATTGCTCAATAAACTCACTTCTCTTGACTTTGGTTTCGAGCGTTTATACACGATATATTCAAAAGGTCGAAAAATATTACCATTGGCCAACGACACGTGTTTCTTGCAACATTGTAGTTTACACATAACTGATCGACACAATCTACACCAATTTTAGTTTTAAATATAAGGTTGAATGTTCGAATAAAAGCAAAAATAAAATCTGATCAAAGTTAATTTTAGTTTTGTTATATCGGGTGACGATATCAGGTTTTTTGGAATCCCCTGTTTTTGGATCAATGGCATTATCGTGGTGCATTGAAGATACCAAAATAACAGACTTGTTTCTTTTGAGACAATAAGACACCAACATCATATCCTCCTGAAAACCAAAGATAGAGGTTTTCTCTTCTCTTTTTTTATTAGGCAAGAACTCAGCGGGGATCTCACGCTTATTCTTGCGCATTGTACCGAGATAAGTTAATTTTTTTTGATGTAGCAATTTTCTGGTCAATGGAATACTGGTGAACCAATTATCGCCTGTAATATTACGATAAGTTCCCTCTATTAGCTGCACCAATCGTAGTACAATAACTTCAGCAGTATTGCTAACCTTATACGGGCCATCAGGTTGAGTCCCGACATATGTTTCGAGATTGAAAGTGTAAAAGGTTTTTGCATCAACCAGCGCAAACATCGTTATCCCATACTTCGCTGGTTTATTGGGTATATATTGCTTGAACGAGCAGCGTCCTCTAAAAGCCAATAATTGCTCGTCAACAGTCAGATACGCACTAGGGATGAAATTATTTTGAAAATTAGCCAAAAAAATTTCGAAAACATTTCTAATGGGTGCTAATTTGTCCAATTCCCTTCTTTCTGTTCGTGTATTAATATCATCGAATCTTAAACAACGGAGTAGAAATCTAAACCGTTTTTCGCTCATAGCGAGGTAACATGATTCGACTCCATTGCCTTTGGAATTATCCCATACTTTGCGAGCGTTTTTTTTAACTTCTCAGTGTTCCTTTTTAAAACAAAATTCCTATCAAAGCTCTTATCTCCGTTTCATCAGTTAATCTAGCATCCCGTTCCCTACAAAATAGCTCTTTTATGTTCTGAATATATATATATATATATATATATATATATATATATATATATATATATATATATATATATATATATTCGTTCAACAAACTATTATTCGAATGATTGCGTCGACAAAAAAAGTTTAAGACAGTCAATTGCAAGCATTGCATTGAGGGCATCACGTTTTGGTCCGGGTAAGTATGTTAGAAGATTATGAGAACGCGTTCGCACTTGTACATTACCACAATCCTTTCTCCACTTTGTCGTCATATCCTTACCTTTGTAAAATTTTGCCATCACCAATTTGTCTATCGTCACTTTGTGATTCATCTTTATCTGATGTGAGTTCTAGTTCTGAGTCAGTCTCATGATCAATTCTCCTCACTATATTTTCATTTTCTTCTTTTTCATCTTCTTCATTTTCATCTACTGGGCTCTCGTCTCCACTTGATTCCTCTTCACACCATCTTAATCACACAGCTGGGTCTGTACTACTCTGTGTACGCCTTTTCTTAGAGTCAGACATGTTTTTTCTGAAACAAAGAAGAAAAATACTATAAAATTATGTATCAAAATAATACATACATTTGTGCAAAAACACAAAATTGAATATTTGACAAATATGAATACATTTCTGAGAAGTACGATTCAAGAAAAAACAACACTTACCTAATCTGTAACAAGTTTATTATATAAAAACACTACGTAGGTACTCGAAAAATAATTTCACACTGTTAGGCGCCTGGTCTACAATCGTAGACCAATCGTGTTTACACGTGTTTAAAAATTAGCACTTCACTAGCTCGCTGCAACGGACATACTGAACTTATAGATTACGGTGTTATTAATAGCTACTGAACGGCACAGTCTCATAGTATATCCCAACTCAAGACAATCGTCGTTCGAACAGATGTGGTAGAACAGTCGTAGACCACGCGCCTAACGTAGGGTTAATAAAATACATCATGTTTTATTTAAAATGCTGAAGTTGTTGCTTATTTCCGGTATAACCGGAAGTGGTATGTTTGTGGAAATATTTTGTTTAAGTTTGTAATAACTTGTTATTCCTTTAAGCTTATTTTCATAAATATTGTGTATGTAGTTTCCGATATATAGATAGTGTAATCTAGTGGTAAAACCACTTGTATGTTATCGGAAAAAAGCGTCAAATAGCTTGCTATTGAGATTTGCTGAGAAAAACTTATTTCCTTTGACTATAATATAAGGCTTTGTACACTTATATGTAACGAAATTTTACTTTCATTCGTAAAAGAGATTTCAACGTAAAAATATTTCGTTTTTAGTAAGAATTTGTGTCGAATATTTTTTATTAATTTTCTTAAAAGTTTTATAACTTTGTTCAACTCCTTGTAAAACTTTTTCTACACAATACACAAAACTATAGTAATGTGGCATGCTGTAAAAGAGATTTGGGCACTTAGCTTTCACGAAGTATTCGTTAATATTTGGAGGCACAAAACTTACTTCATAAATTACACAAACTTTGAGTTGCGTTGAAATGCATAAAGGATTTAAACAACTCAACTACCATGCTTGCTGATTAACATTTAGAATATCTTCTTTGGTGTTAATTGGTTGTTGAAATGTTAAGATAAATAAACTTTGTTTGTACAAGTGTAAATCGGTATAATGTATACGACTCATAGAAATTTATTTAATGAAAAAGACAGTCAAGATTTGATTTTACGTACAAAGCGTCTATGTATCTGTTTATACGTATTTCGCCTTAATAAGGCTCATCAGAACAGATATTCATAGGCTTTCTCAACGTGAAAAAAATCTTTAATGTCTTGAGGAAGCAACACTAAAATGACTTCGAAACGGACGCAATAGCGACATCTGATAATAAATCCGTAAAATAGTTTCGAAACACAATTCAGATTTCTGACTTAATCTGAACCTTCTAAAAATTGCAAGGCAAAGCAGACGTTGATAAAGATGTTTTTAGAGACATGGGGAATCTAAAATTTGCATTCCACGACATGTCTCCTCAACTGAGCAGCAATCATTAGCGAATTGGTTTCTTGTACTCATACAGAGTAGATCCGAATAAAATGAAAAAGACAGTCAAGATTTGATTTCACGTACAAAGCGTCTATGTATCTGTTTATACGTATTTCGCCTTAATAAGGCTCATCAGAACAGCTTTTCATAGGCGTTCTCAACGTGAAAAATAAATCTTTTCTGTCTTTAAGAAGCAACACAAAAATGGCTTCGAAACGGACGCAATAGCGACATCTGATAATAAATCCGTAAAATAGTTTCGAAACACAATTCAGATTTCTGCCTTAATCTGAGCCTTCTGAAAATTCAGAACGTTATAAAGATGTTAGAGAAATTTATTTATAAAACTAAAATAAAAAGCGAAAATCCAGAAAAAGGGTCATAAGGTAAGAAACATTACAAATGTCAGATACAGATTAAGCAGTTAACTATTACCATTATATTTTACGGACCTCGAGCCTCAAAAGAACAACAAAGAAATATTTGAACTGCAGTATATACAACATTGTAAAATAAGAATAGTACCACTGAGAATTAAAAGGAATATACCACAATGTACACGATGTGATGTTAAGAATATGGTCATACTAAAACTTACTGTGCACAATCATTTTAATTGCGTACAATACGTAGATCATACAACACAAAGAACTACAAGAAACCAAAAAACACGCCACTAACTTGCGCTTACTTAGCGGAGATCATCCTTCCAATTATAAAGGATGTTGTGTTTATCCTAAAGTACTAAATGTCAGATACGATAACAAATCAAAACAAATCACCACTCAAAATCCTCTTAACAGTCCCAATGTAAATATAAATATACCCACCCAACATCATGCTCATAATTTCAACAGAATCATTTATAGAGATGGATGCTGTTATTGCAAACATAATTGCAGATAACAAAAATAAGAATAATAAACCATAATACCGTGATTTTAATCATGCTAACTAGAGTTAATATAATTATTATCCAAATAACAAAATATCTTTCAAGTCATTATTAATTGTGTCGTGAAATGCTAATGGTATTTCAAACCATATACTAGAGATATCACTGTTTTTAAAAATGAAGAATATAGACATTATATTATTATCTGCAAGCCATGCCATACAAAGAACGAATATTAAGATTCCTTACTATACTGTGTATTATGCAAACCATCCAGACGGAGAAACACATGCAGACTCTGTCATTATTATTAAATCAAAAATAAACACTATGCAGTCCAACCTTATATTACGGAAAAAATCCAAGCAGCAATAATTAAACTCTAAACAAACACCTTAGTGTAGCATCAATCTACAAGCTCTGGGATGTTGGCACCTCATTGATCGAATTTCGTAAAAATAATTATACCGTCTGAATGGTCACGTTTTGGTCACAAATGGTCAGTTGGTTTCAGCTTTTGGTCAGTTCTGGTTAATTTTTTATTAAGGGTTGAAAATTTTCAAGGACAAAAAAAGATGTTGGCACCTCATTGAACGAAATCTATAAAACAAATTATTGTATTCGATAGAGATTAAAATGCTGAAAAATGGTCAGATATATTGAGCGTTTGGTCAGTTTGCTTTGGGGGTGAAAATAATTAATAAAGTTGCAATAACCTTAGCACGCAAGCGCAGTCCATTAAAAATTTTAAAAATACCAGGATTGCAGTGCCTTGCCGCAATAAACATTTTAAAAATACTAGGAGAACAGTAGGTTCCCGGGTTTTCCTAAATCACTATGTTACAGCTAGTATTTCTGAAGTATAATTATACCATTCGAAAGATCACAAATTAATCTCCAATGGTCAGATATTTCCAGAAATTGGTCAGTTCTAAGTAATTTTTTATTAATTATTGAAAATTTTTCAAGGACAGTTGATGTTAGTTTCCCATCTAAATCTTAACATTTTTACAGGACACCAAGTCTTACAGTGTTGCGCGATTTTGAATATGTGATGAATTGTAAGTTTTCACCCAGACACATTGTTTAGATTCTAATCATAGGAAGCGGTTATAGTAAAACTTGTTGATATCTAGACAGTGTAACAGTTGTTAATGATAATACGAATTGTAATACATTTCTTTGTTTTGGATATTGCGACACGATTAATACAAATATATTCCAACGGGATTAACTTCGTTGATAGGTTTGGCAAATATGCATCTTAATACACATGCTCTCAAATATACACCGTTGTCGCGTCTAAAAATTAGTTTTTCTCTTCTAATATCGTTGCTATATTTTTGTAGAATATCCAATTTATAATTCTTAAATCTAATCTGATTTTTATGCAGTCATTTTATTTATTCTTTTATTAGAATAAATGTAAAAAAACTATTACTTAGACGCATAAAGTCATAGCAGTTGAAATTAAGAAAATTGCTAAGAGTCACTAAAGATTCTGAAAATTCTGAAGTGTTCTGAGACGTACTGTGTTCTGACTCAAGTATTCTGCGACTGTTTTCTGTTAAAATATTGATATGAAGTAAACAAAATTTAAATATTAGCGCCATATGTCATTTACAGGAAGTATCAAAAGTTCACTTTTGGAACAAAATAAAGTAGTCTTAACCGTATACTCAACTGGTTCAAGTTTTAACAGGTTATAGTGACTCGGACCATTTTTTCCGCCGGTAAATAGATAAACGTTGTATACTAGTAAGTGTTAAGGTTCACAATAGCAGTGAATTACATGTCTACGGTGCCAAAGCTATTAGGCCGCGAAAATTACAATGATTAGGTTTCGCAGTGCAAAATTATCTTGTTCTAGAAGGTTTGTCCACGTGTTTGGACGGAACTGAAACCGAAGTAGACAAACAAGAAAAAGCTAAAGCCAAGTTAGTTCTTTTGCTTGATCCATCGTTATATATACATATAAAACAAGCAAAAACCGCTAAAGAAATTTGGGACGCTTTAAAAAAAGTTGTTGGGATTGTTATTTCTATCGATTCAATCAAAACAAAAGTATTGGACATGGAAAGTGATGTTGGTAAGTGCGTTTGCAAGTGGTACTAGTAACCGCACCAATCACAACAGACAGTTTGAAAATCACAGAAGTGATGACAGATAAATAACAAGAGAGACAGAGATCTGTCGAAAATTAGATGTTATTGTTGTAAACAAACCGGTTACTATGAAAATAAATGTCGGAAGGTTAAAACATCCGAAAAACATGCGTTTAGTGCCGCTCTTCTCAACGGATACTTAAAAAAAACTGAATTCACAAATGAGGGTTTCAGAAACGCGTGGCATCAAAGATGAAATAAAAAACAGCAAGCGCTCAACGCTACTAGTTTAAAGTGTCAGTTGTGTGAGATTTTAAAGCAAGCATCGATAGATAAAAAAATATACACATTATCACTTGGCAAACCAGTGCCATTGCGACTTTACTCTATTTTACTTTCTTTTTGATAATTCGCATTTTTAACAAAATTATCTTTAACAATTGATGATAGTAAAATTGTATTAGAGATAAGTTTCCTTATCAGATGGTAATTGGTAGTTTGATGTATTTATCTGTTTTGGCCAGAACAGATATATCATTTACAGTTAGTTTCTTGAGCCAATTTAACAATGTATATACTGAGTCTTATTTGAAATGTGCAAAAAGAGTATTGAGGTATTTAAAAGATACTATTAATTATTCTCTGATTGACACATTCTCTCATTGGGCAAGCAATACATTAGATTGTAAGATCCTTTACTGGATATGTTTATAAGCTTTGTGGCTCTACAATATCTTGGCAAAGTTGATAAAGATGTTATTAGAGGCATGGGGAATCTAAAAATTGCATTCCACAACATATCTCCTCAACTAAGCAAAATTCTTAGCGAATTGGTTTGTAGTACTCGCACAGAGTATATCGGAATAAAAAGAAAAAGACAGTTAAGATTTGATTTCACGTACAGGGCGCCTGAGCATCCGCTAACGAAAGAGCGACTGCGAAAGCCGTTTTGATGAGGCCTATTGGGCCGAAATACGTATAAGCGGATGCGCAGGCGCCCTGTACGTGAAATCAAATCTTAACTGTCTTTTTCTTTTTAAAAATCATTAGCTTTATCTAGCTACGAGGCAGAATATACGGCCTTGTCAGAGGCTGTTTTTCTTAGGGGTTTAGGGTTCGGGTTAGTGATTTAATTGAAAAAACTGAATGTATTACTTTATTTAATAATAATCAAAGTGCATTAAACCTATCAGCAAATCCAATGTATCACAAAAGAAGTAAGCATATTGATGTAAGATGTCATTGTTTGAAAGACCTAATATCTGACACAATAATTAATGTAAAATATATGCCTACTGATGTTATTCCAGCTAATGTGTTGACTGTTAAAGGTCTAGTTGCTAAGAAGCTGCATAGATTATTGAGACTGTTTGGTATAGGTAACCTGTAAATTTTGTTTAATTCATAAGTGGGGTTGTTAAAATATTGATATCAACTAAACAAATTTAAATATTAGCACCATGTGTCATTTACAGGAACTTGAGATTAGTACAATGTAAACTGTAATTATATTCACTTTTAGAACAAAATAAACTTAGTCTTAACTTTATACTGAACTGGTTTTTCAACCGTTTTAACAAGTTTTTAACATTTTCTAATTCAATTTTTGGTTAAAAATTTCCATTCACATTTGTAAGACGGATTGCTCGCCCATAAACAGCATTATAAGGTAATGAAATATAATTCTAAAAGATAACAACATAGATATCTTTAACACCAACACCAAAGCCGTTAAATCTAGCTTTCTACCTGCTTCGACCTCTATATCATAGTGTGTATGTCTAGGATAGATACATGGATGTTTTTATGTACCTACGTGTATGTGTGTGTATCTGTATATATATATACAGATACACACACATACACGTAGGTACATAAAAACATATTGTTTTATGTGTATGTATAATTTCTACTTGTTTTTATTCTCTAAAATATGTTTGTTCTAAAATTTAAATAAATAATTTACTATTTTTGTTGGGAATAAGTCACAATTTCACTTTAAAATAAGTTTATTTAATGTTTCGATTTCCACTTCTAAAATCGTTCTCAAAAGTCAAATTATTCCCAACAAAAATAATGTATTGCATTAACTGGATATTAGTAGATACACAGTTACATGATCAGCTCATCTTTCATCATTTTAGTTGTATTTTTTTAACCCTGCGTTGGTGTGGTGGGGTGTGATACACCCCACGCATGCAAAAAATGAAATTTCTCTAAAAAACAGCATCTTACTGCCCTCTATTGTTCAGTAGCTGTTACTATAACATCACTCTATCAAGTAGCATTGTTATTTTCATAATTTCTTTAATACCCACTTACATAGATGTCAGAATATGCCGCAGGGGTATGTCACACCCCACCACACCTTTGGCGTCAGTCAGTTAACGTGACGTGACGTGATTTTTTTGTGTTTTACTCTGGTTGTTGTGCTCAAAATTTGTTATGAATATGTGTAGTTATGAACAAGAGCAAACAAGGTTGCTAAGATTTTGAGAAAATGTACAAAGTAATGAAGATAAGGCTATTCCTGATTCCGAAGACTAAGTCGATAATGTTAGTAAAAGTTCTCATGACACAGACACAGAATAAGATGGCGATGAAGATGAAAGTGAACAAGAGAATGGAGATGATGTGAGTACATTTGCTAGATATTATTGGGGCAGAGATAAAGTGACGAAATGGGCTAAAAACGACACGCTAAAGAAGCTAAAACTGCAATTGATTGTTGAAAGATTTTCATGGATGACATACTCATTGCTGATATTGTAAAACATATTAATGAGAAAATCAATTCAGTAAGTGAACGTTACAACGATGATCACCAATAAGTAGTAAAAGAGACCTCTGAGTAAGAAATCAAGGCTGTATTTGGATTACTTTATTTAGCAGGAATTCATCGATCGTCCCGGCGAAACCTTGAAGATTTCTGGGCAAATGACGGCACAGAAATGCCAATATTCAAACGAAAAGTATATACTTTTGATGCAGGTACTCAAGTATTGAGTTTTCCAAGATGTATTGCTATGGGGTATGTCACACCCCACCACACCAGACACGTAAGTTTTAGGCACCACACCAACGCAGGGTTAAGTCTTGATCCAGTTTTTTGAGATCAAGGTTACTTAGTTCGTTTTGTATTTTTATTTTTATCTACGTAAATATATCTAACGAATATTAAAATCATTAATAAATGTTGAAGTCGTATGTAAAATGAATAAAACATTAATCGAAGCCACGAGATTAGCTATTATTTAAATATTTACTTAAAAATGTAATTTATATAAAGCAATTTTATATTGGTTTAAAGAAATATTGAGAGACAAACAACACTGTACACATCAGCTGTTCCTATTTTAGTATCAAAGAGTATGCGCATGCGTCTATACAAGTAAAAATGAATCAATTTTCATTACGGAACACTACACAGATGATATTAGGGTAGTGTTCCGAAATGAGATTGAGAATGATGAGATTAGAACAGCTGACGCGTACAGTGTTGCGTGTCTTTCAATATTTCTTTAAACTTAAAGATTAAAGACTAAACTAAAACTAAAATTTAATTTTTAAGTAAATATTATATAATAGTATGGCTAGATGGCTTCCATTATTGTTTTATTCATTGTACATACAACTTTAACATTTATTAATGATTTTAATGTTTGTTAAATATATTTACGTACATGCTATTAAACACGTGACCTTGATCTCATGTACCTAGTATACATACTAGTATTAAATATGAATAAGAATATTATTCTGAAGCTATTTTCTTGTGGCATCTTAATGTAATTTACTATTTTTGTTGGGAATAAGCCATAATTTTACTTTAAAATAAGTTTATTTCCACTTCGGAAAACGGATTTTGAGAACGATTTTCGAAATTTTCGAACGAAGTGAAAATCAAAACATCAAATAAACTTATTTTTAAGTAAAATTGTGACTTATTGCCAACAAAAATAGTAAATTATTTATTTATACTTTATAACAAACACATTTTACAGAATAAAAACAAGTAGAAATTTCAGATACACACATGTAGAAAAAAATAAATACATATACACACATATATGTGAATATATACACATACACGTACATAAAGACTTCCATGTATCTATGCTAGACATACACACTATGATATAGAGGTCGAAGCCGGTAGATAGCTAGATTTAATGGCTTTGGTGTTGGTGTTGAAGATATTTATGTTACTACTTTTTATAATTATATTGCACTGCTTCATCATGCTGTTTATGGGCGAGCAATCTGTCTCACAAATACAAAACAGCCCTCTATGACTGAACTTTAAGCTAATCTTAGGTATCAAGAACTTTATACGGTTAATGAAGAATAAAGCTTTAATTTTACATTATTTACAACAATATATATAAAACAACATTACTTGTATTCCCCGTCTCTATTAAAGTGTTACAAATTTAAAAGTTACAAGCATACTCCTGTAAAGGAGCGGTCTCACAGAACGTGAAGTGGCATTCTTCATCGGCGAAGAGAAATAGATAATACGGAATAGAAAAAGAAAGAATATAAAGACGAGAACAAACACAACGTGGAATACCGTATTTCTCTCAATATTTGTGGTTTACGATCCCTGTGATAGGATAAAACTGTCTATTTATAGCCGTTGTTTGTCGGCAAATCGATCCAGTTCAAAAAAATCAGAAGCTAAGGCACTGCATATCCAATTATAACAAACTTGTGTTGGATTTTTTATTATTGTATAAATTACCTAACTTAATAAAATTTTTACCACCAATACTGATGGCGTACAACAGACTTAACCCTAGATACTGACCATTGGAATGGTCCGACTACATTTTGAGATAGGTCGAATGCATTTACCAAAAAGCAAATATTTACTAATTTCACAATAACGTGGGGTGCCAACTGTTGTCTCTTTTCTGATCGCCAATATCGATATCGTTTCTCGTTTTAATATCGTTTCTCTTTGCAGAAGCGAAGAGTATCATTCCACGAGCTATCTGATTCCTGCTTAAGACACTCCTGTTATGATAAAAATAATTACAACTGCACAACCTAACGTAAGAGAATCTAGGGAGACCTTAGCTAATGTGAATTTTTAACTGAAAATCCAAGTAGAAAACAGTAGCAGAACACTTGAATCAGAATACAGTATGTCGCAGGACACTTGATTTCAGGGATCTTTAACAACTCTTCCCAATTTTATCAATTACAGCTGTTGTGAATTTGTGCGTCTAAGTTATATTTTTTTACATTTTTATAATAAAAGAATAAATAAAATGATGGTATAAAAATCAGATCAGATTTAAGAATTACAAATTGGATATTCTACAAAAATATAACAATGATATTAAACGAGAAAAACTAATTTTTAGACGTGACAACGGTGTATATTTGAGAACATGTGTCTTAGGATGCGTATTTGCCAAACCTATCAGCCAAGTTAATGCCGTTGGAATATATTACTATTAATTGCGTCCAATATCCAAAACAAAGAAATATATTAGATATCTGAATTGTGTTTCGAAACTATTTTACGGATTTAATATCAGATGTCGCTATTGCGTCCGTTTCGAAGCCATTTTATCGTTGCTTCACAAAGACAGGAAAAGATTAATTTTCACGTTGAGAAAGCCTATGAATAACTGTTCTGATGAGCTTTATTAAAGCGAAATACGTATCAACAGATACATAGACTATTTTGCGTGAAAAGAAATCTTGACTGTCTTTAATTTTATAAATATATTAGAATTCGTATTATCACTAACAACTGTTACACTGTCTAGATATCAACAAATTGTACTATAACCGCTTCCTGTGATTAGAATCTAAAGAATGTTTCTGGGTGAAAACTTACAATTCATCTCTTATTCTAAATCGCGCAACACTGTACGACTTGGTGTCTTGTAAAAATTTTAATATTTTAATAAGAAGCCAATATCAGACTGTCCTTGAAAAATTTTCAATAATTAATAAAAAATTACTTAGAACTGACCAATTTCTGGAAATATCTGACCATTGGAGATTAATTTGTGATCTTTCGAATGGTATAATTATATTTCAGAAATACTAGCTGTAACATAGTGATTTAGGAAAACCCGGGAACCTACTGTTCTCCTAATATTTTTAAAATGTTTATTGTTCTGAAGAACTGCAATCTCGGTATTTTTAAAATTTTTAATGGATTGCGCGTGCGTGCTAGGGTTGTTGCAACTTTAATAATTATTTTCACCGCAAAAACAAACTGACCAAATGCTCAATATATCTGACCATTTGTCAGTGTTTTAATCTCTATCGAATACAGTCATTTGTTTTATAGATTTCGTTCAATGAGGTGCCAACATCTTTTTTTGTCCTTGAAAATTTTCAACCCTTAATAAAAAATTAACCAGAACTGACAAAAGCTGAAACCAGCTGACCATTTGTGACCAAAACGTGACCATTCAGACGGTATAATTATTTTTACGAAATTCGATCAATGAGGTGCCAACATCCCAGAGCTCAATCTACAGCTCATTAAGACATCCCATTTCAAGCGAAGAGTATCATGATTTTATTCAAATTCTTGGATCCTAATACCAAGATCTTGGATCATAGTACGAAGAGACTGGAACTCCAAACAAACCAAACGGTATTCTAGATTAGTCACGCCTAAAGGTCAAGCAATAATGAATATTCATTAACAAAATAACTTAAGACACTTATCGGAAGAACCCACATACTGGCCTACGCACCCCAACAAAATCCTGGATTTGGTAGATTTTGCTGTAACAAACGGGATAGCTAACATGCTTAGTGAATAGAGTTAAACTTCGATTTAACATTAAATCACAGCAGAATAATAATAACTGATAATAATATGCACACACATAATATGGAGAACACCACCACCCAAACTCACAAATAAAAAAACAAACTTTTCTAATGAAATTTTTAAATACAAAGATTAGAGTAGATATTAGAATAAAAGAAAATTGAGATGTAGAGGAAGCAACTATTTAACAACAGTTTTACATACAACGTGAAAAAAAAATGACTTTCCAGTTTTATGGAAATTCACCTTTTTGAAAAACGGATATAACCTGAGCCCGTATAAACGCAGAAAAAAACCACAGTATTAGCAAAGCATCTTGCAACTGTATTTTAAGAACTAGATATTAATAACAAAAAAGATAATGATAAAAATTGCACTTTGAAACTCAATTTCAACTATTCTTTTCTCTAACAATATTTACTCTCTGACAGAGGTTTGACGACAAATAAAAATGCTAAATCTTAGGAAAGCTTCTGGCTGCTATGAGTTGATAACAGGAGAATTACTTCAAATGCTACCGAGAAAAGCAGTGGTGTTATTAAAAATAATATACAACAGCATACTACGTCTTCGCTACTTTCCAATTCAATGGAAATTTGCTCAAGTTACTATGATTATAAAAGCAGTACAAGTAAATTTATATAGCCCTATAAGCTTACACATAATAATGTGGAAAGGCTATTATGACACAAAATCATGCAAGTTGTCCCCATGTACGAAATTATACCACATCACCAATTCAGATTTAGATGTGGACACTCAAACACCTAACGATGACATAGCATAGTAAATACAAATAAAAACAACTCTCGAAGGGAAAAAGTTTTGTTTTAGAGTGTTTCTCGATATACAACAGTCATTTGATAGAGTATCTATGGTACAAAGGTCTCCTTTACAAACTAAAATTACACCCAACAAACCAACTATACTTCATTCTAAAATCGCACCTTACTAACCGTTACTTTCAAGTCAAAATTGAAGACAACTACTCAAATTACCACATCATACAATCTAATGTACCTCAGGGTAGGGTTCTGGGACCATTTCTTTATCTGAGAGTTACAGCAACCGGTCCAACTAGCAATTAAACTTTTATCGTTACTTTTGACGATGGCACGGGAATCTCAGCTGTGGATATGGACTCTAATGTGGCATCATAACAAGTTCAGAACCATTTAGACCAGTAACGATACTGGCTTAAGCGATGGAAGATATTAATGTTAGCAAATCAGTACAAGTTACTTTAACAACAAGAAAATCTACATTTCCACAATTTTCTATTATTAATACATCGATTTTCATTATTCCAGTTGTCAAATTACGAAAAAACGAACAAATTAATTATGCAGTCTAGTTCTGGTCAACTCTCAAATCAACATCCACAAAATGATAATTACGACAGCAAATCGGAATTACTTGGTAGCGATGATAATAATGATATCATTACCAGAGCCAGACGATGGTAATTACCAATCTTATACGGGCAAGGATAAAGAAACTATTTAGAAAAGTGCTCCAATAGCTTATGGCAATAAAACCAGAGCAAAAAATATTAAGAAATAAGTTCCTGGACCAAAAGGTAATGCAAAAAACGTATTAAATCCATTAGATTTGTTTCTTTTATTTTTAACTCCAGCTATGATTGACAGTATTGTTACTTGCACTAATTTATATATATATATATATATATATATATATATATATATATATATATATATATGTATATATATATATATATATATATATATATATATATATATATATATATATATATATATATATATATATATATATATATATCAACAACATAAGAGCAAAAATAATCTATCTTGTTAGAGAGACAGAAATTGCAAATTAACCTCTCGTAATGAAATAAAAGCTTTGTTTGGGATCTTACATTAAAAAAAAGAAATCATGTAAACGTTCAATAAATATGGGCAAAGGACGGAACGCTATAATACGGGACAGAGCTGTATTTGGTTACAAAAGATTCCTCTTTCTCCTTCGTGCTCTTCGTTTCGATGATGTTGGGACATGAAAAGACCGTAAACAAAATGGTATATTAGCTGCTATTAGAAGTATATACTCAGAGTTTTTGAATAATTCTATGAGTAAGTATTGTTTGGGGAAATACGTTACTATAGACGAAATGCTTCACCCTTTTAGAGGACGATGTGGCTTTGTACAATACATGCCACAATAAACCAGCCAAATATGGCATAAATGCACTTTCCGATAGCAGGTCTTACTATACTTGGAATTTCGAGATATATTGTGGAATACAAAGAGACGGACCGTACAAATGTTCAAATAAACCATTCGATATAGTACAGCGTTTAGTTTTTCCCATAAAAAACTATAAAAGAAATATAACTATGGATAATTATTATACTAGTTATCCTTTATCTGATTATCTCATGCAAAATGGTCTGACAGTTATTGGCACCTTGAAGAAAAACAAAAAAGAACTTCCTCCCCAATTTCTTCCGAATAAACTACGAGCTTCTGGATCTTCAATATTCGGGTTCCAAGATAATATGCCCCTATTTTCATGTGTTACTAAAAGAAATGAAGCTGTAGTATTGCTCTCTACCTTGATTGATACAGACGAAACAAAAAGTGATGTCGATACGGTTGACCAAAAATGTGCTTCCTACACGACACAAAGGATTACCAGAAGATGGCCATTAGCAATATTTTTTCGCAAACTAGATCTAGCTGGGATAAATTCCGAAGTTATTTATAATTGCACTAAGCCAAATATGTTGCCACAAAAAGGAAAAAATTCTTACTTGAATTAGGTTTCTCCCTGATGAGGGATCATTTAGAAGACCGAGCGAAGATACTAAAACCTTCAAAAATGTAAGAGAATTTCTGCTGCCCCTTTCAAATTGCCAAAGAACTCATCAGCACGATAAACCAAAGTCAAAGTAAACGGTGCCATATTCGCTCCGTGCGTGAACATGGTAGGGGTGCTTTGAAACGATGCTAGCGTGCGTAGCGGCGAAATATGACAAATTTGGACCTTAGGATCCATAGATAAATAATATAGTATATAGAATTTTTTTTGTTTTGGATCTTTTTACGCATAAATTTTATCAAAAATGGGTGCAAATACATATTGCGTATTTAATTGTGCTAATAATAGCAAAAATAGTGAGTGTAGCTTTTATAGGTTTCCAAAGATAACATATAAATTAGAGAAAACAAAAAGATGGATTCGTGCTATTAATATGAAAAAGTAAATATCACATGATTTCATTTTTATGCAATTGAAATAGGAAAAATTTAAATAATTTACCTTAAATGATATTTCATAAGACTTCGAGCTAACTGCAGCCTGCCAGATGACTTTAGCTTTTATATCATAATTTTTACTATTATTGTTTTTAATTACAGGCTCTTCCACATGCAAAAACTTGATTTGCCAGTACTAGATTTCCCTTTCTCTTACTTTTGGGGTTGAAAAGTTAAAGTTGATTAATTTTTAGAAACCCAGTTTTTAATACTAAATTTATTGTGTACATAAACTAAAAAAATATAATTAAAAAACGAATTAATAATACTTGTCAATTTCGTATCTATTTAACATATGTTTAACCTCAAATTGGGAGGTCCAAAACTGTCAGATAAAGGCGGTAGATGTCGCGTCAGTCACGCACGGAGCGAATATGCAGTGAGCATAAAAAATAAAACAACCGTTTCCTGTGACTCATGCCAACAATTGGTTTGCAAAAATCATAGTGAGAAAAAAATTCAGTGTAATATGTGTTTGTATCATTCAATGGAGGAAGATTAATTTAATTATTTGGTATTTAGATATTTTTCTTTTGGTATCTTGTGTGAGAATATTTTTTACTGTAAATGTTTTCCTTGTTTTGATATTTTTGTAAGACTGAGTTCGTTTTTATATTTTGCATCTGAGTCGTTACATTATATTAGTCATATAATAAATTGCTAAAAATAAGGCTTTTCTTTTTTTGGGTCGTTTACGAATTTTTATAAAAAAGTTTTGATAATTTTTAACTTTTTAATACCATTTTTCTATCTGCGGCATTAAGTACCTCAGTGATTCCACTCATGTAACTTTAAGAGACATGGCTACCGGACGGCTAAGAAAACTCTTATAGTAGTATATTTTACATTGGGAAGTAACGTTCATACTTTTCCGGTGTCCACAATATTTTTTAGTAAGTTCCTGATTTCAGTACTCTTATTCATCAGTTTATCTATTTCTATCTGTTTTTTACATTCATTCCTAGTTAATTGTCTTTTACGGACAAGCAAATTGGCCGAATTCTTCATTGAGTGTTATTCTTTGGAATAGACTGCTAGCCAAGATGCAATACTTATAATTCTTGTTACATTTTCTAATATTTGTTACACTATCAATCTTTAAAACCTAGTGTGTGTTGTTTTGATGTACAGTCCGTTATACAAAAGACGTCTATAATTTTACAATAGACCTCAAAAAAATGTGCTTAAAATTCTGTATACTTTTTTATCTCTTTATTTTCAAAAATATAGCTAATGTGTGGCCTACATGAAATACCATTTATTTTCTAAATTATTATCACGTAGCAAGGCTAAACTTGAAATTAAAACAATGAATGGCATATTTTTAATTTTAGTTTAAAGTTTTATAGTTACACTGAATTGCGGTTTCATGAAATTCCAATCTGATTACGATACCAACAATGTTTTGTTGTGGTTACGCCATACACAATTTTCGTTTTCGAGCAAATCAATTATTAAATGATCGCACATGAGATTGTATGCCGGATTAAATGTTGAATGGATTATCAATAATTACTAGGGATGTTTTTTAAAACAAGCGAATCGTTAAAATGAAAACTAATCAAAAGGCTTGATGTAGAACGCAGAACTACTCATTGAGTAATAACAATTAACTAAACGACAATCACACGAAAAATAATAATTTAAAAAACTTATAGAAAGGATTTTTAATCATTAAATATATTTTTTTTTTATTTCACAGATACTATAACATGAATTTTCATTACACAAATATTAAGTGTTACATTAAGAATATGTTACAATAATACGGAATGATAATAACATGTTATACAATGTCTAAATTAAAATCTAATTATATTTTTTGATATAAGTGTTCATCTCTAAGGAATTGTAGCACAGCTTTTATTTGGTCATGGTTGTTTAGGATATCTCGTACTTCACTTTTGAGTTTGTATTGTAATCTTCTGGCCGAATGTTGATAGCATTCAGTGAGAATATGTTTGATTGTCAAATATGATTGGCAGCTTTGATAGGAGGGACGGATGCTAGAGGACATTAGGTAGCCGTGTGTGAGTTTTGAATGTCCTATCCGAAGTCGTCTTATCGCAATGAGATATCGTCTTGTGAGGGCTGAATAGTCAAATGTAGGCTGACTGGTTATTGACGGTTGTATTTCGTGTAAGATCGAACGGTTAGAGTTCCAATGCTGCTGCCAAAGGAGTCTGGTTCTTCTTTTAGTATATGATTTTATGTCCTTACAAATTTGAATTTTATCGGTGATTTCAGGTGATGCTGTAGCAAGTTTATTATAGCATAGTATCTGCAGTTTCATTGCCTTCTATACCAATATGAGATGGCAGCCATATTATGGTAACTGTTATATTTTGGGACAAGATAATTTGGTAAGAGTCAAGGATCTTTTGGACGATTGGATGATCGGTAAATATATTTTTGATAGAATGGATTGATGCTAAAGAGTCTGTGCATGTGGCAACCTGCTTATTAGGTGGAGATATATGGTTAAAAGCTTGCAATATACTAAATAATTCGCCAGTATGAACGCTGCTGACGGCTGGTATAAGTGATGACTTAATTATTGAATTAGAGGTTGTAACAGAGCAGCCTACTCCTGTGTCATTTTTTGAGGCATCCGTGTATAATATTAGGTCCTATTTATTTGTATCTATAATGTCTTTAAATGCATTTATAATGATCTCTTTCGGATGTTTATTTCTATCGAAGTTGGTGAGCGAGCTGTTAAATTTGGGCGTGGACATGATCCAAGGAGAAGATTGAGGGGGATAAAGAGAAAAGGTATGTGTAAGAGAGATATCATTAAGTGTCTGTGCTAAAATTAGTGGAATAGGTTTTATTGGTGGTAAGGAATTGGTATTGTGTAAATTATAAAGTAAGTAAAATATATAAGTAGAAATAAATATTGTATAAGGTGTGTTTTCGTATGAATTAACGAAGTTTCTATCTACTGAAAAGTTCTCCTTATCGGGGATAATATACGTTACTCTTCGGAAGCTCATTATGTGTGCATAACCTTCTCCGAGTGCACCAAATTTCGCAAATGACACAGGAGAGACCAGCTGTAATCCAATATCTTTAAGGGCTTTTTCAATTATGGAATGTGGAATTGAAGGAGATGCGTTAGATATAAGAAGGCGTTTAGCTGGGGTGATAAATCTTCTGATGGGAACTACTGTAGAGTTGATACTGTAGGCGAGGAAAGATAAATACAGATGCGGTTATTTGGGATACGTGATGCAAAGGTAATGTTTTTTGGGATAACAATGTCCCCTATAGCTTTAACATAATCAAATAAAACAGTATTTGGAATAGCGTGCATTAAAATGGCTTGTTCTTTACGTGGGAAAGTAGGAGGTGGAGGTTTGAATAAAGTAGCAGCGACATATGATTTCGTGGGGAGGACTTGTGGAGTTGTGAGGTTTTGATTTGAGTTCATTTTTGTGAGTGTTCCTGGATATCAAAAACACTTCACTTAATTTTTAATATTGCAACAGACGTCCTAGTAGGACACTGTGGATAAAATAATAGGAATATAACAGTTACCTGTATCTGCAGTTTTCCTTCAGTTGAATATAATAATATTATAGTCCAATAATAATCGCTGTTTCCATAACACACAAAATAATTCGAATTATCACATAATTATAACTATAAGAACTGGTTCGTAAACTGGTAGAAATCGAGAAGGTAATTAAGACTATACCGTTAAGGCAAGGTAATGTTTACTCGTTGGCTACCTGAATGGGAATCTTGAATCAATCATTAAATATTGAATGATAAATAATACTCGATTAGATTTTAAAATAAAGAGAATATGTGCTTTCAAATTACTTAATATACATTTATGTTAGCGAAATCCGTCTTCAACTGAGAATCCGTAATAGGTTTTATTAAAGTTAAAAAAAAAGAATGGGCTACCGTTCCTTTTAAAATTTAAAAATTTTCACAGTATCTGCGCTCAATCACAATAGACGAAATAAAACTAGCCCTAAGAAAAGCTATGAATAACAAATCTCCAGGCTAAGATTTTAGTTACTGATGCAATCAGAGCCACTTGAATACTTAAAAAAATAAAAAACCTTTGTAACATGTGCCTCCTAGACAGTAATATACCCGACAAATGGCACAATGCTAAGGTAATTTTATTGTACAAGAAAGGAGATCCCCATGAAATTAGAAAACTAATCTTGTTAGTCACCTATACAAACTCCTTACAAGAATAGTAACGAATCGTCTTGAAAAAAAACTTGATTTATATCAGCCAATAGAGCAAGCGAGATTTCGTACCAGATTTAGAACAAATGATCACCTAAAGAGCATTAAAACGGTAATAGAAAAGACTATTGAATACAATAGACTACTCGCTCTGGCTTTTGTAGATTTCCATAATTTTCCATACAAGGTTAATTTACAATACAAACAAGAACGCAACGATGTCGGTAAAACTACATAAAAACACGGTCATATCCCAATCGGCAAAGGAGTCCGACAGGGTAATACTTTATCGCCTAAACTGTTTATCGCAGTATTAGAATTTGCTTGTAAAATATTTACTGATTAACAAATTTGAAATTCGCAGACGACATAGTTTAGTTCTCGGACAACCTCGATATGTATAATGCTACATGAACTTCAGTTAGTGTGTGATAGTGTAGATCTTAAAATAAACATCTCCAAAACAAAATTCATGACATACCTAGTACCTAGCGGAAATATCAATATCGGAGACAACGAAGTAGAGCTATACCCTGAATTCAATAGGATTGTCAGGGCGGACATTTTGTAGTTCGTTAACACTCGGTGGTAAGCGGCTATATATTTATTTCTTTATTAGCATACAAATCCCCTTCTCAATTATCATTTTTGCCGGTTACATCTGGTGGAAGTCCGAACTAGAGAAGGTACACTCGCCTTGTTGCGAAATTTATTATTTAGTACCGCTTACAGCTTATCTGTGCCATTGAGGTATACCCTGAGTGCCAATAGAGAATACGGTGCAATACGGTAACATTGTGAAAACTCAGCCACAAATAACCATTAAAATCAGGTGCCTGGTAGTATTTCATGAGCATACCGTCAGGTAACATCATGGCATCAAAACCAACGTGCAGTACATCTGTTAATAAACAAAATAAAAAAGGTTGGTTATCTGTGAGAGAAAAGCAAATGATAAAATCGGTTTATGAGGGATTGCGTAAAAGATATCAAGATATGCTTATAGAGGACGTCGTAGGATTGTGTGGAGATTTAACGAAAGTATCGGCTTGTATGATTTTCCGAATAATTCAAGGTAACAAACCTATTCAAAAACCAATCCATTAAGGACGTGCAAAAATTGTATTGGACGAAAGTACGAAAAGTATAATCCGAAAAAAAGTTTTTTGATTTTATTTTAGGAACAAACTGCCCCGTTAAAGACGAGAAGTTAATGCAGACGCAGATAATACTTTAAATAAAATATCCATGAGTGTATTACATAACCAACAGATTAGAGAAAAAGCTGGATTTTTACCAACCTCGGGAACAAGCCGGTTTCCGCCCTAATTACGGCACAAACGATCACCTGCAGTGCCTAAAAACCCTGATAGAAAAAACTGACGAATATAACCGTCCCTTGGCATTGATATTTGTAGACTTTAAAAAGGCGTTTGATACAGTGGAACTACCGTCCATCTTAAGAGCACTACAAGATTGCGGGGTCGACCACAGATATTGTAATATAGTTAAAAATATATATGAAAATGCCACAACAACCATAAGTCTACATTCAGCAACTAATAAAATAAAGATAAAAGGGGAGTCAGGCAAGGTGATACCATGTCACCAAAGCTGTTCATTGCCGTTCTTGAGTATGCATTTAAAAAACTAACATGGCAACAGAAAGGAATATCCATCGATGGAGAAAGATTAAACCATCTACGTTTTGCGGACGATATCGTGCTTCTGTCAGATAATCTGGGAGAGATCAAAGACATGCTCCAAGAACTGAATGACATACTACAATAAACTGGGCTGGAGATAAATTTCGAGAAAACCAAAATGATGACCAATATGGTTCCCAGCGAAGAGATACAGATCAATAACAACAAGGTAGAATTAATCGATAAATACACATACTTGGGTCATGAAATTAGAATAGAAAAACTGAGGGTAACACAAAGGCGAATGGAGAGATCAATGCTGGGCCTGACCTTGAAAGATCGCGTGAGAAATGAGAAGATACGCCGATGAACTGGCGTAGACGATATTATACTGCGAATCAATAAACAAAAGTGGAGGTGGGCTGGACATGTTGCTAGAATGGAAGACGGAAGATGGACGAAGAGATTATTGGAGTGGAGACCAAGAGCCGACAAGCGAAGTCGAGGCAGACCACCCACCCGATGGACCGACGACCTAAGGAGAATAGAAACAAACTGGATTGCAGCAGCTAGAGATAGAGAGAACTGGAGACGTTTGGAGGAGGCCTATATCCAACAATGGATGTGAAAATGGGGCTGGATGATGATTACAAAGAACTTTTCATGACATGGACTTTCGGTATGTGAAGAGAAATCGGAAAAGTTTGTTGATCAAGAGAGACGAATTAGTGCATATGCACTCCGCACGATATGGCGGAGAAAATATTTGCAAAAAATTCGTGATTTTAGACGACTTGGTAAAAAAATTATTATACGGACGCAACGTGGTTGAGGGTTATATGAGGGTTATACGAAATCCAAAGTATGGCAAGACTTGAATGAATATTAAAAGTGCGCGACAGGCTTTCATTGAGGGACTTACAACCGGTTTAAAAGCACCTTCAGGCAAAGGAAGACGTCCCATTACTTATTATAACGCACATTGGAAGTGATTCAGGTTTTTTACAAGGTGGTTTAAATGTGTTTACCTCGATCAAAACGGGAGATTTGCATGAGGATATTAATTGGGATGTGTGTGAAAAGTGATTTTCGTCTTTACTGACTCTTGTTAGATCCAGGTTTGGTAATTATAATGGACAATGCACATTATCACAGCCATCATATAGACAAAATACCGACTTTTGCATCTTGAAAGGCAGATATAATAGATTGGTTAAGAAGTAAAAATATAGATTTTAATGAATCCATAATAAAGGTTCAATTACTTGATATACTGCGAGAACATAAGAGTTTATACATCAGATTTGCAGTAGACGAAATGGCACGTGAGCGTGGCATCACCGTATTAAAACTCCACCGTATCATTGTCAATTAAATCCCATCGAGCTGATATGGGCACAAATAAAAAATGAGGTAGCGCAAAAGAATACAACCTTTAAATTAAAAGATGTCAAATTATTATTAAACCAAGCCATACAAAATATAACTGCTTCCAACTGGCAGTCATGCATTAAATATACACAGAAAGAAGAAGATAAAATGTGGGACGTAGACACGCGTGTTGATATTCTTATCGAGCCCATTATCATTACTCCTGGAGAAGACAGTAGTGATAGTGAATTAACAACAGAAAGTGATTCAGAATAAAAATATTTCTTTAAAATAATAACTAATAGGTACAGTTCTAGTGATTTTTTGTTGCTACATTCGGAGACTACCTGCTACATTATTATTTTCTGTAAAGTAGTTGGTATTTATATTTGAATATGAATTTTATTTAAAAAAAAAAAATAAATAGTGTACATTCTACCTGCTAGAAGTCGATAACAAAGCCACTAAGTTATTTCGAAATTATTACCTATTTACAAATTCATTTACATTTAATTAAAACTCTCATGTAAAACTTGATTGTAAATAAAAGTTCAAAAGGAAAAACAAGGTTGTTTCGGGAATTTTATTATTTTCATTATAACCGTATTTAATTGGAAATTCCGAGGTATTATATTTGTGTTCTTGAAAATTGCTCAATTTGAATGCTACGTCGTGTTTAGTTTAAAACGCATATTATGACTAACGAGGGTTTTTCAAAAGGTTAATCTGACAATTCGTCTACAGTTTAATGTCTTAATGGTGGAAAATTTTATAAAAAGCAGTGACAGATATTCTATTGGGGAAATGCAAGGCGATACGATAGTATTAGTTATTCTTACGTTTATTACTAAAAGTTTCGTTTATATAAGTTATTTTCTTTCTTGTTTGTTATGAATTTAAGATATTTATAAATGAAAGGTTTTGTTAATTACAAATTATTACAAATCAGAAGTATATTTTGGATTTAAAATATAATATAAGTTAGCACCTCGACACCGTAAGGTACAAGAGGACAGCTTAAGTAAGTAGGTAAGTATAATTTAGCATTTGGAATGTTATAAAATAAAGATGTACATATTTCTTAAACTAAAAACAATATAAATGAATGAAAATATTGTGTGCACATCTGGCTTACACAATTAATTGTTAAGTCGTAATATTTTGAATATAATATTTTTACATAACATTTTAACAAAATATATTTAACATAAATTAACAATTTGACCGTTGACGCAAAAATATTTTTATGTGCAAGTTCCCTATTATTTCCCTTATTTTTCTCATCTCGGACCCCTCGAGGGTCTATCATTTCTAAGCGATAACCTGACTATCCTATTTGAATTCCGACTATAGTGGAAAAATACATATAACCTGGACACGAAATAAAGATCACTGAAGACAACCAAACACGCGAACTACGAAGAAGAATAAACCTAGAATAAAGACATCTTTAAAACGTTATACCAATTTCTTTAAAACATTTAAAAGTCTTCTGTAAAACATTTGACCAATGTGTGTTGCCTGTGATGACCTATGGTGCCGAAATTTTGACATTGGCAGCTACAACTTTTAAAACGCTGCAAACAGCTTAGAGGAAAATGGAAAGGTCAATGCTGAGTATATCTCTTCGTGAATGAAGAAATCACGACTTAAGACGAAGTACGAGAGTTACCGATGGAATTTCCCGAATTGCCACACTGAAATGGATCTGGGCCGGACACTCCGCCCTAAGCAATGATGAAAGATGGACGAAGAGATTGGTTGAGTGGGGGCCGAGATTAGACAAAAGAAGTAAAGGAAGACTTCCTACTCGTTGGACTGGCGATCTCAAGAACATGTCAATAAATTGGTTGAAAAGTGGTCAAGATAGAGCACAATGGATAAAAATGATAGAGGCCTATTTCCAGCAGTGAACGCAAAGGGGGTGATAATGATGATGATGATGGCAGCATTTTCAGGCACTTAAGTAACTAGGGCTAAAATATATAGTATATGCAAATAAATATGTATATCACAAAGAAAACAAACAATTATTTGAGAAGTAAAAAGAACTTAATTAATACTCAGATAATAATAACCACAAATAGATAAGATAAATAGAAGTATTTACGTGTGTTCTAAATTTAAATTTTAAGATATTAAGATTTTATATTAAGAAATAATAGTAACAAAAAGAATCACCGCAACCAAAGGTCTCAAACAGGAATATGGTATATATATATATATATATATATATATATATATATATATATATATATATATATATATATATATATATATATATATATACATCCCGCTATCATTTAGAGCTCTTTTCACGTTGCAGTAGTTAAGCATCACCAAGAAATGCTATCATTTCCTATTTATAAGTCGTGTATGTTCGTTTAGAGCACCTTTGTAGGCTTGGCACCGTTGTCGGTTTTTCAATAATCCGATTTTTTTATATATTAAATTTTTTACATCAAACCATCATTGTAACCTCGGAAGGTAAAATTATTGTATTTGGTATCATTTTAAAGCCAATAGATGTTGCCAGTATTAATACTTAAAATTATATTTGAAAACATAAAAATATCGATCGGTTTGGTCGGTCGGTCAAGTTCAAATAATAAAGACATTGAATCTACCTGCCAGCCGGCTGATTTCAGCCGGCTGGGGTCAACTAACAGGTTTTTTTATATCAATGTTCAGTTGTTATATCTATTTATTTAGATATTTTTTCCCAGAGAGTTGTGTCGGGGAATATTTTACATATTTTAATTTCCAACCTGTTTTATTGAAGCTATCAGTGAATAGTTTAAGATAAATATTAGGTTTTTATGGGATTAAGTCAAAAATATTGGTTGTGATTGTGATGAGAATTACATTTTTAATTATTTAATGTTTGACATTTTGATTTCCATTCAGGAAATCGTTCTCAAAAAACGTTTTTTGTACAAAATGTGTATACACATTTTTACATAATTTGTACAATAAACAAGGTTAAATATTGGAAAACATATCGTTAAATATTAGTTAATTAAAAATGTAATTTTCATCTCAATATCGACCAATAATTGTGGCTTATTCACATAGAAAAATAATATTTGACTTTGCCATAAGAAAGTAGTTCACGGAACCTCGCTAAATAGTTTAAAAAACTCTTATACAGAAATATAAATTCTAAATAGTATGAGGGGTAGCCGACGAAAAATTCGTAAAGACTGAGTTGACTAAAGTTGATTTTGCTTTGTTTTTTTAAACAATCTTAAAAGGCAAAAAGAAAATAATTGTTTGCTTATAAAACGTTTTGTATACATTCTAAAGAAAAACAATTCAAATAAATGTTGTAGACCATAAAAAGTTTTTTATGTAGACAAATACCAAATTTAAATACATAAATAATTGAGATAAGAAAAAACGAAAAAACCGTAAACTGTAAGATATTATGTTTGTAGTAATTTATAAATGTTAATAACTTTGTTTTTTGCCTAACGACAGGTAATATAGCTACTTGAAATTATGGCAATTGATGAGTTATTAAAGTGTGCTAAATATCAAGCAGATCAAAAAATATTTTACAATTTATTCAATTTGTTTATCACAGAAACCGATTATTTAAACAACTGTACTTGTCCAAACAGTATGACTACAAGTATTTTGTAACTTGCAATCGATTCTTTGCGCTTTCAGTTTTAGGGTATATTAAAAAAACTTTAACATATTATTAAATTTTTTATTAAAAACCAGTCTGAATAGGGGACTTTTTAGTTTTTAGACCACTTCAAGTTTTTTTAGTTTCTTTGACAAGTGAGGATTGTCTATTCGGTTATTTCTTAATATGGGCTATGATCAATTGTCTAGTCAAGTCAACACTATTATAGAAGTTACCCATACTTTTTCAGTAGTCATTCAGACGGTTCATCTTAATTGTACCCATATGGAACATAAGCCCGAGAAAAGTCTTAAATTCTGTTTGTGTTGTCTCTTTCCAAAACGCAATCCTCGATTTTTCTGAACGACTTTGTGCAAATATTTCATCAGAGTCAATCAGGGTCACTTCCACCATTCGTTTAATCTACATTGTCTTCGCGAGATGCTTCTAACAATGATTGTAATTCAGCAGTGGTCAATCTACGTTTATGTTCAAATCTAGCTTTTTTAGATGTCGAAGGTATATTATTTACATCCATTTTTTTATAAATACTATAACTCACTTTTACGGAGGTAATTAACAATAAAAACGTTCTACTAGAAACTATCAACTTATCCAATATTATAAGGCCACTTGAGGCACAATACGTTTTTACTCAATAATAGTTTCTGTATAAGTAAAATTGTTTTTTAATGTGATTCAATAAAGCACACTAGACATATTGCAGTTTTGCCATCACATTCTTCAGAGTATGTTTTAACTTTTTTAACTTTTCTATCGGCCTTTCTACTAATCACTCTTCTTCTTAAAAATTTGTAACATCTTGTACACTTTCTTCTCTTTGTATTATCTACATCGCTTTGCCTGAGATGGTATTTTTGGATGTAACTTGTCGTGAAGGTTACAACATTTCTTTATTTGCAAATGCCTTCGCGAACTCCAGTCTGAACTCAAGGATAGGTTGTCACTTTTTTACGTTTTCTGTTATTTAGCAACTAAGCATTGACTACTGTGGTATTAAATCAGGTATTAAATATTAATTTCACTGCCACTTTTCGGTACCACTTCAGAATTTTGCGTATTGGGCTTTGGTAAGAAGCCACTTGATCACTAAAATCAACACTCTTTTTCACCAAGTTATAATCGAGAATAGTTTGTGGTTTTAGTACTTGTGTATAATTTTTCTTTTCATTTGATTAAACCAAGATACAACTATTATGTTTAAATGATGTAAGGAATAAAACTGGTTTTTTGTCGACCCATTTTATCACTTGTAAAATCAATAATGGGGTTAAGTTCCATCCTGAGTAACTGGTTGTAACTTTTTTAATCGAGATTTTGGTTCTACATGTTTTTATAGTAAAACATCTGCACATGAATAATTCGTTTCTTGAACAATGATTTCAATTCATCGACCAATATTCTAAAATAAGGTCGTCCTTTTTTTCTTCTACATGTGCCGAGCTCGATTATCGAGCGTTGGCTATCAAATTGGCTATAGTAATTTTGTTGACGGCAGCTCGGAAAAGAGATGCAGAGGATCTGTTAAGCCAATCTCTCAGGTTTCTAAGCCATGACGTTCTTCTTCGACCTGGCCCTCTTCTTCCGTCTACCTTGCCTTGTATTATTAAATGGAGTATATTATATCTCTCTGGGTGGCGCATAACATGGCCAAAATATTCAAGTTTGCGATTTTTAACTGTTTTGACGACTTCCGTAACTTTTCCCATCCGATGCAAAACAACTTCGTTACGAACTCTATCCACCCAACTTATTCGTAGGGTTCTCCGATACACCCAGATTTCAAAGGCTTCCAGTTTCTTGAGAAGTGTATCCGTCAAAGTCCAACCTTCGACACCATACAAAAGAGTAGGGAACACATAACATCTCACTAATCAAATTTTCAGACTTAAAGTAATATTGTTTCCACATAACAGATTCTTCATCTTAAAGAATGCAGCTCTGGCCTTCTCTATCCGTATTCTAATTTCTTTGCTCATATCCCAGTTCTCATTTAGATTACAACCAAGGTAAGTGATACTGTTAGTTCTCTCCAGTTGTTCACCATAAGCTGTTACCACTTCCGGTTGTGTTGGCGTTTTACTGACGACCATCACCTTTGTCTTTGCGGTGTTTAGCTTAAGGCCATATTCATCACACATTGTGGTAATCCTATTAATTAGATGTTGAAGTCCTTCGTCGTCCGGTATATTATAAACTGGTTCTCTTTCACAAAGCATTGGGAATATGGTTTACATTCTATATTTAGAAAAATCTTTTACTGCAAGTCTTGTTCAAACTAAACTAAATTAATACACAAAACAAATTAATCTACATATTCTTTTTTTATAGAAATACAGATTCCTGTCGGATTTTTATCAGTGCGGCATGAGTCACTGGTGTCTCGTATATCCGGACCTCTTATCGCATTACAAACATAATTCTCAATTAGCAGTGCGGTACAAGATACATTTGGGTCGAATAATCTTAAAGCCGTAATAAGACCATAAGACCGTATGTTATAAATACATATATCCCTATAAGAATTATCTTGAAAGATGAAAAAAATACAATAAACAAGTGCAATATTAAGTGTTACTTAAAAAATGGTAAGTCATTCATGGGCGTACAGTTAAAAATAAAAGTTTTCAGTGTTCTATTGCTTGACTATTATTATGTGGTATTCTGAAAATGTTGACATTTTTTCCTGGTCTGATCTTCCTCAACTAACGTCATCTTTCTTAAATGGTGAGTTGTGTTGTTCAGGTCTCTTTAAGTGTTTTTGTTGCTATTCATACTTAATGATCTTCTTTAGACAATGTACTAATGTAGTGTTCAAATGTGGCATTGCCTTCATCATGTAGCGCTGATCTTAATTGTCTGATTAGTCGATTATATTTGTGTTCGTCATTAAGATTTCGGCTTCTTGGCCATCTACCTCTTGCTCTTCATTTTTGGACTATTAGTTGTATAATATAATTCGAAGTGTTATTTATGTTTTCTTGATTTGGAATTGTTAATCGTGTAGCTCCATATGAAATAGTAGAAGATGAAAACGGCAGAATATTCATCCATAAAAAAAGGAAACGCGATAAAGATATCTGAAACAACTGTTTTATGTTATAAGAGATGAAATAGTCCGAAATTACCAAAACAGGTGAACAGGGCACTATAAAGAGGAAGTAGAATTAGCTATGAAACAGCTTGAATGGAGAAAAGAAGTAAGCTTAGACCAAATACCAGCAGGAATTATTCAACTGAGAAAAAATATTAAATGGAAAACAATATTCACTCCATTTACAGAAAAGGCGGTGACCGGTGAATAACTTCTAATACCTCTTCATTTGTAATTATATCCACCCAACTTATTTTTAGTATACGGCGGTAGCACCACATCTCAAAGCTTTCAAGATTTTTAACATTCTTCTGTTTAAGAGTCCATGCCTCAACACCGTAAAGCAAAGTACTGAATAGATACTAAGTAGTTAACTAAAAGTGGACGTATGCAAAGAGATGTATGACGTAATTGTATGGTATTCGCTAAATCCTGTCACGTAATATGCCACACATCTCTGTGCGGTAATTCGTTTTATTGCTGCCAGTTTAAGGTGTTATTAGATGCCGCCATGTTTAATTTCTCTCTACCATCGTATTATCTCGGTTAAATCCTATCATTTTAGGCTTCATGTCATGATTAGACCTACAGGACCGGAGATACGCAACTAAGGCTCTTTTGACATAACATATATAGGAGCAAAGATATATACCTAAGGTCGTTTTGACGTGTTGATGTATTTGATTTCTACGTCGTAGTACTCTATTGGTTAAATGGTACCATTTGAGGTACTGTACGTCACAATTGGACAAATAGGATCGAAGATACATAACTAAAGCCCTTTTGCCAGACTTCTTCGTCTTCTAGTTCCATGACCGTTATCGATCGTTGGATATCATGTTGGCTACCATATTTGCCATCGTGACTTTATTGACAGCAGCTCTAAATAACGATGTAGTTGATTTTTCATACCATTGCCTTAGATTTTTCAGCCATGGTATTCTTCTTCTACCAGGACCACGATTACCTTGGATCTTTCCCTGAATGATCAGATGTAAAAGATTATATTTTTCAGGGTGTCTCATAATATGACCTAAGTATTCCAGCTTGCGTTTCTTTATTATATTAACCAGTTGTGTAGTTTGGTTCAGCCGTCTAAGGACCTCCTCATTTCTAACTCTGTCGACCCAGCTTATTTTCAGTAGTCGTCTGTATACCCACAGCCCTATAATATAATATAACTGTATAGCCTCAGTTAGAGTCCACTCTTCCACTCCATACAGCAGGACAGGAAAGATGTAGCAAATGTCACTCGAACTCTAAGGTCAATACTAAGATCGTGACTGCAAAGTACGTTTCTCATTTTTACAAAGGCAGCTCGGGCTTGTCTAGTCGGCTTTTAATTTCTGCGGTTGGATCCCAGCTCTCATTGATATTACTGCCGAGATACACGAGTTTCTCTACTCTGTCCAGTGTGGCATCTCCAACTTTTATTCCGTCATCCTGTATATAATTATGTTTGTCTTCGGTTGTCTCCATTAAGGCTTCCTTAAATATTTCCTCCGAATATAAGTTAAAAAGTAAAGGCGACAATATACAGCATTGTCTCATTATTCTTTTTATATTTATTTCATCCGACAGTTCTTGTTCAACCTTTATTATTGCCACTTGATGCCAGTATAGATTTGTAATTATTCGTAGATCTTTATCGATCAATCCCGCTGTTTCCAATATTTCTAGCATTTTGTTATGTCAGATTTTGTCAAAAGCCTTTTGCCAGGCTACTCTATTTAAGTTTTATATCTCATAGTATTTTATTAGTTAAATTCTATTATTTGAGGTACGAAACGTCACGATTTTACTAATAAGACCGCAGATACATAACTAAGGCCCTTTTGACAAGCTGATGTATTTTACATTTCTATCTTATTGTATTCGATTGGTTAAATCCTGTCATTTGCGGTACTGTACGTTATGATTGGGCCACTAAAAACGAAGATACGTAACTAAGGCCCTTTTGACGTGATGCTGTATTTGATTTCTATGTCATTGTATTCTATTGGTTAAGTGGTATCATTTGAGGTATCGTACGTCACGATTGGACTAGTAGGACCGAAGATACATAACTACGGCCATTTTGACATGCTACTCCATTTAATTCCTATACCTCATTGTATTTTATTTGTTAAATCCTTTCATTTGAGGTACTGCACGTCATGATTGGACTAATAGAACTAAAGATACACAACTAAGGCCCTTTTGACATTGCTCTGCATTTGATATTTCTATCCCATTGTATTCTTTATGTTAAATCCTATCATTAGAGGTACTATACGTCACGATTGGACTAATAGAACCGAAGATACGTGACTACGGCCCTTTTGACATGTTGCTGTATTTAATTTTTTTATTTCATTGTTTTCAGTTGGTTAAATCCTGTCATTTGAGATACTGTACGTCACGATTGGACTTATAGAAACGAAGATATATAATTAAAGCCTTTTTGACATGCTGCTATATTTGATTTTTCTGTCTTATTGTATTTTATTGGTTAAATCCTATCATTTGAGGGGCTGTACGTCGCGACTGGACCAATTGGAGCGAAGATACAATAGGTAGTTGCAATATATAATAACCCGTTACTTTTAACTAAACATGATGCCAGAATGATTTGTGGGTGAAAAAAATATATATATATATATATTCTTAAATTTACTATTTCGTTGTGGGTAATATTATATTCAACAGCGATGCCAAATTTCTGATGCTAAAATGATTGATAATGAAAGTGGGATATACATTTTCATGTATATAATGGCAGCGAGTAAACGGTAAAACCCTGAACTAAATATATATAATATTTTCACTGTACCATCATTTTAGACTCAAACATTTTCTGGAATAAACTTATATAACTCAGTAAGGGATAAAGAGAGAAAGCAGATATTTTAAAATACCAACACGGTATCAAAACTCTAATCAATGAGATGGTTAAAATTCTTGTAACAGGTACAGGAAAAAAGTTATTAAGGTCTTGTAAAGTAGCGTCGATATACAGATGCTACTTTGCAAGACGATGCTAAATAGATGGTAAAAGCATAATGTATCGATGCGAAAATGATAGTAGGATGTATATATATATATATATATATATATATATATATATATATATATATATATATATATATATCTATATATATATATATATATAAATATTATATATATATATATATATATATATATATATATATATACATATATATATAAAGTAGTTAGGTATTATTGACTGACACGTTATGTAAAATAAAGTTTTTTTTTGAAGTTGCAGTCATTAATAGGGCAGGAAAGTGAAACTCTTTGTTCTTATATCAAGATTTCGCAAAATTTATTTGCTTCTTCAGGATATGCTAAAATATGGTATCAGTAAATACAATGAACTTTGAATTAAATAACATATAAAACTAGTATAAAAACTTACAACATGAGGTTAATCCATTAAATTTTTAAATTGACAAAACATTAAAACTTAACTTATTAAAATTATATATCAAAGATTGTCAAAAAACTGTCCAAGTGTTTAGACGCATTTCAAAGTTTCTCTTAAAAATTTAAATATTTAAACTATTATTTCTTTAGTTCTGAACGTGTAATTAGTGAATAATATTAAAATCAAAATCCTGTTCAAAGTTAAATGTGACAGTGTACTGAAAATCGTAGAATTCTGTGAGTACAAAACTGCATTATTAATAACCTTAAAATCAGAAGTTTAAAAGGCAAAATATTTTATCGATTTCAATTCAACTTATCGATTATTGACAACAACTTTTTGCTGGTTCTTGCTACTAACAAGTAATTAGGCTAGGCTGCTGTTTAATTTTATTAAGTGGCCAAGTCCGGCTTTAGATCCTCTGTGCCAATGTACGTAAATTCTCAGCGGGAAGATGGATGAACCGGAATCAGCTACTACCTCACGAAATATACCCACTACGTCACATATATCTTACTCCAATGCATTAAATAGTTTCAAATATCCTTCAAAAGACCAAGGTATTATACTTTCAACCATACAAGGAATAAAAGTTTTCGAATATATAAAAGCTGTTGGATCAATAGTACAGCCCAAAAATGTTGTTTGGGCATCCAAAATATCAAACAACCGCATCTGCATCTACCTCTCCTCTAAATATGTAGTTGATCAATTTCTTAGCTCCCACAAATATATAAATATTGATGGTAACCAGATTGAAGTAAGAAGACTTATAACCCCCGCCCAGAGACTCATCATATCTAATGTATGTCCTACTATACCTAATAGCTTAATTGAAGAGCACTTAAAAACTATGGGTATAAAATCCGCCTCCAACATGACGTTTCTACGAGTAGGCATGCAAGACTCAGAATACAGCCACGTACTCAGCTTTAGGAGGCAAATGTTCATAAGTCCTTTAGAAAATGCATCAATTCCTGACTCATTTCTAATCTCATTCGACAATACATCATATCGACTATACATTTCCATAGATGGTTTAAACTGCTCCAGATGCAAGATTGTCGGACATCAAGACTCTGACTGTCCTTCTTTATCATCATCAAGCAACTCAATTAATCAAATGGAAACTGACCACCACGTGAATATACATAACTCTACCAATGAAAAATATAATCAGCTACAAGATCAACCATGAAACCAATACCAAGAAGATACCGAAACATTAATGGAACCAGAACCCAATACCATACAAAATCACGCATCAGCTACAAAAGACCAAACCACTTCCTCACAAACAAACAATGAATTACAAATCTTGAATCAACCAAAAATATTCCAAGATAATTCCTTAGTAATTGAAAGCGATAGAAAAAGCACTAAAATTACTCCTGCAACTAAAAGACAAATATCCTCTCCTGAAATTCTTGAAAATGACCTACCTCCTCCCGATACTCAAAAACCTAAGAAAAAGCCTAAAACCCAAGAAGATATATCAATTATTCTAAATCAAATTAAAGAAAAAATTGAAAATAGAAACCCTTCCTTTACACTTACTTTTCATGAAATATGTGATTTTCTGGCAAATTCCCTTCACTCAAAACATCCTGAAGTCATTGTTAAAAATTATTCAAATGAAAGCCAAGAAATAAAAGAAATTTTAAACTTTATATATTCCCAAATACAAAATAAAACTTTAAAAAACAATATCACCAGATTGAAGAAGAAACTGCTTTTCAACAGTCCTTCTTCTACTGACGAAACTGACCAAGAATCAAGTTCTCAACAATAAATAGTTAACACATAAAGAGTTAATGGCCAGCACATTCATATTACAGTGGAACCCCAACGGTTATTTTACACATATAGAATCCATTAAGCTTCTTATACACGAATATCTTCCTTTAGTCATATGCCTAGAAGAGACCCATTTCAAGCACCAAAGTGTGACATTAAAAAATTATGTTCCTTTTCTAAGAAACCGAGTTGCAGATCACTCAAGCGGCGGAACAGCAATTTTTGTAAGGGATGACATAGAGTCAACTGAAATACAACTACAAACAAATCTCGAAATAGTTGCAGTGTCAGTCACCCACAAAATGAAAATCAATATTTGCAATGTATACTTACCTCATCCTACTGATTTAGACATAACTGAACTAAGCAATGTTTTAAACCAAATTCCACACCCAAAAATAATATTAGGCGATTTTAACTGTCACAGCAGTACTTGGGGAAGTAACAAAACCGACAAATGTGGCAATCTCCTAAATAATCTCATTGATAATTTAAATTTAGTCTTACTAAACACTGGCAAATCTACTAGGTTCAATTCATACAATGGTACATTTTCTGCCATAGATCTCTCTTTATGCAGTCCGTCGCTAGCTCCTTTATTATATTGGGACACATTGGGGTATTTATATGATAGTGATCACTTCCCTATCACGATAACCATAAACACTAATGATAAATCAACTTTTCCAATTCACCAGACATGGAAAATAAAGTCAGCTGACTGGAATTTATATCGAACACTGATAGAAGAACAAACAAACAAATATAATTTAACCAATAACGCAAACCAAAACCTGGAAATATTTAATAACATTATTATTTCTGCAGCAACAATCGCAGTGGGAAAAACAAAATCGAGTCAAAGGCAGCCAGTTCCTTGGTGGAATAACGAAATTACACAAGCACTCACTTTGTCTAAACACGCTTTTAACGTTTACAAGAAACATAAAACTATCGAAAACCTTTTAAGGTTTAAAAATCTCAGAGCTCAAAGCAGACAATTAATCAAAAAAGCAAAACGAGAAAGTTGGAAAAAGTACGTTTCTTCAATAAATCCTTCCACTCCCTTAGGCAACATATGGAACAAAGTCCGTAGAATAAAAGGTACAAAATACTTTCGAGGTATAGATACTCTATCATATAATAACCAAATGCATTCAAACAAAGAAGATATTCCAGAAATACTAGCAGATATATACGAACGTAATTCTAGTGATTCTAATTACAGCCTATCCTTTCTAGAGCACAAAAAACTAACGGAGTCTTCAAATATACAAATCACAGAGAGTGGCAATCCAATAAACAAACCAGTAAGTCTTCAAGAATTAGAATTTTGTTTAAGTGCTAAAAATTCGAGTCCAGGACCTGATGATATCCACCCTCTTTTCTTACGAAATCTTCCTCTGAATGCAAAGCTAATATTAGTTGATATTTTTAATAATATTTTTATTCATCATGACTTTCCTGATCTATGGTCGCAAGCAACTATAATTCCAATCCTTAAATATAATAAACCAAAAGACGATCCAAATTCCTATCGTCCAATATCACTTACGTGTTGTACCTGCAAACTTTTAGAAAAAATCCTTAATTATCGTCTTAAATGGTACCTCGAAAACAATAACCTAATAAGTATCAGACAAAGTGGATTTCGTATGGGTAGATCCACAACAGACAATCTAATAACACTTGAATCAAGTATACATGAATCCTTTCTGCACAACCAAAAACTTATTGCCGTGTTTTTTGACATAAGAAAAGCGTTTGACACAACATGGAGACATCTTATACTAAAAACACTTCAAGAATGGGATGTTCAAGGGCACATGTTGTCCTTTATTAAGAATTTTCTAGAAACACGAACTTTTCGAGTCAGAACCAATGGATTTACATCCTCCAGGCGAGTACTTCAAAAAGGCACTCCACAAGGATCTACTCTAAGTCCTACTCTTTTTCTAGTTGCAATAAATAGTATTATACATCAAATAAAACTACCTGTATTTACTAGCCTATATGCAGATGACTTAGTCATTTATCTAAGAACAAACAATGTAACTCTGGGAACACATATACTGCAAACTACCTTACACACAATTGAAAGCTGGTCGCAAAACACGGGTTTTATATTCTCTAGTGAAAAGACACGTTATTTAATTTTTAGCAAAAGAAAAAATTATCCTAATGTTCAATTAACACTAAATGGAGTTGTTTTGAAACAAGCAGAAGAAATAAATTTCTTAGGACTTTCTTTTGAACGTAACTTAAACTGGGAAACCCACATCACCAATCTGCAACGTTCTTGCCAATCCAGAATTAATCTACTAAAGATGCTGTCAAATACCTCTTGGGGGGCAGATACAACAACCTTACTTACTCTATATAGATCACTAATACGAAGTAAACTAGACTACGGCTGTTTATGCTACGATACTGCTAACAAAACATCTTTAAAAAAACTTGACTACATTCAAAATATGTGCTTGAGATTAGTTTTAGGTGCCACAAGAACTAGTCCAGTAAGTAGCTTACAAGTTTTGGCTAATGAACTGTCCTTAAGCCAACGAAGGCAACTCCTATCACTAAATTACGTTGCCAGAATTTCAGCAAACAACAGCAACGTAACCTACTCAACAATACTTTGCAGAACAAATATAACGTCCGATCTTTACAGAAACATTGCAATAAAAAAACTACCATTTCCCGAACGAATAAAACGTATTGGTCTTAATTTAGAACAGTTCAGTCTTACTATGCCTATTCATGTAAATGTTCCTCCTTGGATGATTAAACATCCAAAAATAGACACGTCTTTAAAAGAACTCCCGAAACATTCCACACATCCTTTCCTTATACAGCAAGCTTATAAAAATGTAATATCCAAATACCCAACAACCCATCAAATCTTCACTGATGCTTCCAAATGTCATGAAGGACATGCTGCAGCCTACATCTACGAAAACGTCAAGTCTACCATACGAATCCCAACAAATTGTTGTATATATACCGGAGAACTTACGGCAATTCATCAGGCCGTGAAAAAATGTTGTTCTATCAATGAAAGCAAATTTGTTATCATCACCGATTCAATGAGCGCATTACTTGGAATAAAACAGCTATATACAACTCACGCCATACTTCTCAAGATCAAAGAAGAGTTATCTTATCTACAGACTCAACAAAAAGATATTTCCTTTATCTGGGTACCTTCCCATATGGGAATAAGTGGTAATGAGGAAGTGGACTCTCTGGCAAGAAATGCAACCACCGACCAAAGTATTGCTATCATAAATCAAATGCCTTGGACTGATCACAAAGTAAATATCAAAGCCCACGTATACAGAACGTGGCAAACTACTTGGGATCACACTGCTAATAAACTCAAAGAATGTCTAAGTCAAGTAGGAACCAAACTCATCTTACCAAATAATAGAAAAGACCAAGTCATCATTAACCGACTCCGAATAGGACATACTTTCCTTACACACAAGCATATCTTCAACCAGGAGGCTGCTCCGTTGTGTACCAAGTGCAATACTCAGTTGTCAGTGAAACATATAATTGTTGAGTGTCCAGTGTACCAGAACGAAAGAATCGCGTGTGCCCTTAGTGATAATTTAAAAAGTATACTAACGTCAAATTTACAGTCTTTATTACGTTATCTTAAAATGACTAAACTATATACCAGATTGTAAAAAATATTTTTTTTATGCAACAATATGTATCTTACTGTTTGTGTATGTCCCCCCGCTAATAACCCTTAGTGGTTGATGCGGGTATATTTGTTTAAATAAAAAAAAAAAAAAATTATATATTTACTAATTTACCACTACATATTATTAATGAGAGTATAAACAGATACTGGGATGAAATCGAAATAAATTGCAAAATTAAAAAAAAACGTTCTTGAGCACTTTAGAATTCATTTTTGATTCTAATGTATTGATTTTTGATAATGCATTCTATAAACAAATTTTTGGCACACCTATGGGCTCAAGTATATCGTGTATATTATGTAATTATGTACTAGACGATTTAATAAGAGATTCTTTAAATAATTTGCCTTTTCATATCCCATTTATCAAACGATTTGTGGATAACTTAATACTTGCTTTACCTGTAGACAAAATAAATGAAACTTTACAAACTTTTAATAATTATAGTGAACATTTACAATTTACATGTGAAAAAGAGAGAGAAAATAGCATCCCATACCTTGACATAAAAATCAAACGTAATGCACAAAATCTATTAAGCACTTAATGGTACAGAAAACCTATATTTAGTAACAGATTTATTAATTATCATTCACAACATCCACCTCATATGAAAATAAATTTGATATTGGCTTTAAAAAACAGTATAGTCAAATTATCACACACCAATAACATCAACAAAGGGTTATTGGAACTTAAAGACATTTTATTAGAGAATTCATACCCAATTAAAATAATTAACAAATTTTTATTCATTAATCGTAATAATATAATAATTGACAGGAATCAAACAAGAGAACCAAATCAACAAATCGTGCAATCTCAATTTACTTTCACATCACTACCTTACATACCAACATTAACACCCAAACTAACTAAAGTCTTTGCTAACTATTCTCATAATAAAATTACAACTAAAAATGTTAAAACATTAGCATCATTGTATACAAAAACTAAATCACCTATTAGCGAAAATTGTGATAAGTCATACAACGCACACACATCTAGAAATCTAATAGGCAGATCATGCAATTAATAAAAATCATTCATTTAATTTCAATGAAATGAATATATTAAGACGTGAAAACCAATTAAATAAAAGAGAATTCTTAGAAATGGTATACATAAATATATATCAATGCGTTAATAGAAAAACTGATATTGATAAACTAAGCAATATATATAAATTACATTCTGTCTTACAAAAATGAATACTATAATTTTTTAATATTAGCTTTTCTGACTATAAATACTATAATTTAAAAAAATTTATATATTCATAATTTGCGCCACTTTGTACGTAACCATTATAACAATCAAGAGCTAGTTATTAACAACAAAAAATATAATAAACAGGAACGAGTGTCTTTCTGACATAAATTAAACATCAATATAATAACTAATGTCATAACGAATTTATACAAAATTAAATAAAATTAAAATATTGTACTTATATAAATATATAATTTTAATAAGTTAAGTTTTAATGTTTTGTCAATTTAAAAATTTAATGGATTAACCTCATGTTGTAAGTTTTTATACTAGTTTTATACAATGTTATTTAATTCTAATTTCATTGTATTTACTGATACCAAATTTTAGCATATCCTGAAGAAGCAAATAAATTTTGCGAAAGCTTGATATAAGAACAAAGAGTTTCACTTTCCTGCCCTATTAATGATTAATGACTGCAACCTCAAAAAACTTTATTTTATATATATATATATATATATATATATATATATATATATATATATATAATATAATTTTCTGTAGGTTTGATGAGATACAGCGCGCAAACCCTTTGCACCAATGCGTCCTCTAAGTAGTGCACGCTAGGGCATAACAAATTTGACATTTCCATGCATTATTAAGAGATTAGTATTAAATAATAAACAATATTATTTAACACGTAATTGCTGTTAAATAATGTTTTATATTATTCAAAATTATTAACTAGATCAAGATTGTTAATTATATAAATATCAAACTATTGTATAAATGTAAATCTTTATTATTTATATTAGTCCACATAATATATTTATATTATGTGAACTAGTTAAAGGACAATAAGATGTGCTATCTTATTGTCCTTTAACTAGTTCAAATTAAGAAAGTAAAAGCTGCCAAATACTGTCATATTTCATACTTTCATATTTGATTTTCTACGTCTTAAGCTATACCTTTATGGTAACATTTACTTGATTTTGTCATAAGATACATTATATTTTTTATCATATTTATATATTGCATATACATATGACAAAACCGGGTAAGTTATTTACATTTGGTTATATTCAACACTAGATTGTGTAAATCTAAGTTATACGTAAAATAAACCCTTACGTTTTTCTTTGAATTTCATTTACTTGGGATTTGTAACGAAGCCCTAGAAACATCTAAAAGTTTCTCGAAATAACCCATACTCGTAAAGAAAACCCCAAAGTACATAATAAACATAACTGGTCTGCACAGGATATAAACTTTTCAGCAGGATGTCACGAATATTACGTCGCTTTCTCAGTCACACGATTCCAAATGAAAATCACTGGATTGGGTCGGTATCTTAGAATCCCTTCAGAAAAGCGAACAAGCTATCCAATAGGAAATTTGATTCGTGTGAGACGTTTGAGAAGGGTATTTTTTATAGAGAACGAATGTTGTAGGCACCAAGTTGGTTAGTCGGACTGAAAAACATCAGTTGTTGGATTATTAGTGTGAAATATGAGTTATTTATACAAGAGTTAGGAAATCTTTATTTGTTTATTCGTCTATTTCGTTTATATACATAGTTTCTACATCAGCACAGATTTTTTATTGGATACAGAGGGTGCTTTAATATATTAATGTGAAAGATTACTAATATCATAATAACGCTAAGACTAAAGAAAATACCATATTAAAGAAAAAATTTCTCCTAAGAAATAATTAGCCTTATGTTTAAAGCAAGTAAAATATTGGATCTATTTTCCACTAACTACTATAAACTACACGTCTTATAAAACACAAAATATATACATTATATACGAGTATACAATACAAAAGCTTCGTTAAAAATATTTACGAAAATGCTAGACATTTCATCGAGGTTAGTGAAAATAAAAGATATAATGTATTGTTACAACTAAGAATCGAGTGACAGCTGTTATTTTGGGATCACCGTTAAACCAGAAGTGTCATGGGTTCACATCTTGTTTGTAGAATATACCCGACGACAGCTGAGGGTCAAGATGGTTTGTTAAATTAATTAGTTTTTTGTCAACTAGTTAAGTATTTTGTACAGTTTTAATAAAGGTTGAGTTCGTGATCCACGTGTTTAAAAAAATCCATGGTACACATGGGTGTCAAAAGTTAAAAGTCTTAGTGCTGAGTTCAGACGATTATTAGTTGAAAATGCCGAGAACTAGAGGTCAAAGCAGTTTGCCGACGGATTCTGGAGATATTCTAGAAAGTCTGTCCTAGCAAGATCTTTCATAAGTAGCAAGTAAGATAACCGAAAACCACACTTCATAGCTAAAAAGACATGTTTAGCAAATTGGCTTGAGACAAGAAATCAATTCAGAACTTCATGCGAAAGTGTGTGATACTACCATACAACTGCATGTAGAGATAAAAGAAGCTGCTACTGAGACCACAATGCAACTTCGCACAGATATACAAAAGGTAGTAAACGAGAATATCTCACAACTTCGAACACAGATACAGGAGTTTGACCGCAAATTAAGAGATGATCTAGCCAATATATTCCTCAATTCTCGCGTCATCTCAGTATCTACAACTAAAATCAAACCACCAATATTTGATGGCACAACTAGTTGATCAGTTTAACTGAAATAGTTTCTTACAGCTGCACAAGCCAATTCGTGGTTCGATGAAGAAAAGACTACTGCGGTTGTAGTTTTCCTCCGAAAGAGAAGCCTTGAATGTTTTGCAGACCACCTCCAATGAACAGCAAAAAAACATTTTTAGCTTAGACATCTTGGCTTATAAATTAGTGTATGAGGTAGAAAAAAACCGCTTCAAAAATTTACATAAGAATTTGCCAGGTTCAGTTTACCAACGATAATGAAAAATTTGCTGAACTTCTAACTTGACTTGTAAGGTTTTTCTTAAAGACTAAGGAAGGTTTTCTCAAGCGAATAGAAAATAGAAGCAACAACAGTCGTCCGACCACACTTAGATGTTAGCAGTGTGGAGAACTAGGTCATCGTAGAAATTAATGTACGGTACCTCAGGAAATTTGTCAGCTACCTATGAATGTTTGATGGAGGCAGTGTTGAGGGGATTACATTGGAAAATTTGTCTCATCAATATCATCAATATTTCAAATTAAATCACAAGAAATGTCAGTTATTCCAAAACCAAGTAGCCCTTCTCGTAAATGTGATTTCATATAAGGAACTGAGAACCGATACTGAGAAAATAAAAACCGTTAAGAGCTGATCAGTCCCTGTAGACAAGCAGTGAGTGAGATCTTTTTGGGCTTGGGTTCATACTATTGTCGCTTCGTAACAGGATTTGATGACATTACTAAACTTTTTCGTAGGCTAACGGAAGCTGACCAATAGTTTAACTGAACGAAGCAATGCCAAAATCTTTTGATAAACTTAAAGACTTCCCCACTACTGCTCCAATGCTGTCATCACCACGTTTCAAGGCAAGTTTCATAGTCAACACTGATGCTAGCAACGTGTGTGTTGGTGGCGTTCTTTCGCAAAACAATAATAGGATATAACGAGCTATTGGATAGTTAAAAAAAATTATTGTGTAACACAAAGAGAACTGCTTGCTGTGATGTGAAAAGATTGGAACACATTTAAAAGACGGTAATTTCTCGATGTTCAAATGTATTTATTACATTTTAAAAAAATTAATAAAATTTATAAATTAGTGCAAAAAACTGCTTTTTTTCAAATATCTCCGTAAATTATTTCTTCTTCTTAAGGTGCCGTGCATTTCTGCGTAGCCGTCCACCGTACATCGTCTTGTCAGGTGAGATGTTAAATAGTCAGGATTAAATAATTCTATTGTTAGCAGCATTGCGAACCATTTCATAGCTGTGGATTCCTGTCCATTGTCGAATATTGCGCAGCCATGACATTTTTTTACGTCCCAGACCTCTCCTACCCACTATCTTCCCTTCGAGTATCAGTTGCTGAAAAGTATATCTTTCTCCTCGTAATATATGTCCCAAGTATGCAATCTTTTTACTTTTTACATAAATAAAAAAAAGTTCCCTATCCTGTAACCCCGCTCTTCCGAGTATTTCCTCATTTCTGACGCTGTCCGTCCATGATATTCTAAGCATTCGACGCAGGCACCACATTTCAAACAGTTCAAGTTTGTTAATGTAACTGGCCTTTAACGTCCATGCTTTCATTCCGTACAAGAGAATAGGCCACATGTAACACTTAAGCATCTTGTATCGGAGGTTGAAGTCCAATTTGCGATCCGTCAGAAACTTACAAAGCCTCAAAAAAGCATTTCTGGCTTGTTCAACTCATCTCTTTATTTCATTCTCGGGGTCCAAACCCTCGTTCAGCAAACAACCCAAGTATTTAAATTGCCTGACCTATTCGGTTTCTTCTCCAGAGACATATATTTTGCGTTGGGGTAATTATTTCTACTTATAATCATTGTTTTTGTCTTCTTGATATTTATTTTCAAACCCCGAGCTTCACTTGCAAGAGTTAGATAATTTAAAAGGCATTGAAGATCTTCAATGTTATCTGCCACTATGGCTGTATCATCGGCATACCTGATGTTATTAATAAATATGCCGTTAACTTTAATACCCTTATTAGAGTCTGCCACTGCTTCTGCGATTTATTTATCAAGTTTAATTTAAAAAACGGGAAAATAAAGATATTCTTGATATAAAAAAATGATATAAATATTGTTTATGTAAAAAATAAGGGGAAAAAACGTATAGAAGAAAAATTAAATTGTGATCATAAATATTTAAAAAAAAAAAAACGCAATGCAAAAATACAAGTACTTTTTCATCTATTCGTTATCTAGTAACCCCCACCTATGTCTTAAAAGCTTCAGATATCTGCGAAAAATTTTGCCGTGAAATCGATGATTTTTGCATAACCAGACTGGGATAAAGACCAATGGAAAACTAACACAATATTTACCAGTAAAAACCGGAGTCAGGCAAGATGATTTGTTAAGCTCAATGCTATTTAATATACGAGGCGTGTTTTTTTAAGTAAGTACCGTTTTGGAATTAAAGAAAGACGTGCAAAGATATGGCAATAATTTTATTTTTACATGAAAGCCTGTACCTTAATCTACTTTTTTACATAATTTTCGTGAATATTGAGGCACTTGTCATAACGAGGCACCAGTTTTTGAATACCCTCCTGATAAAATTCTGCCGCCTGACTTGTTAACTACTGCGTCACAAATGTTTTGACTTCGTTATCGTCTTGAAGACGCTGACCGCCCAGGTGTTTCTTTAAGTGCTGGAACAAATGGTAGTCGCTGGGCGCCAGATCAGGGCTGTATGGAGGATGATCTAGAGTTTCTCATTTAAATGATTTGATGAGATCTTTGGTCTGATTAGCCACATGTGGACGGGCATTGTCATGCAGCAAAACGATACCCTTACTCAACTTGCCACGTCTTTTGTTCTGGATTGCACGACGCAGATTTTTCAATGTCTCACAATAAGACGCTGCATTGATTCTCGATATGATTGATACGAGGCAGAAACGAGGCAGAAACTCCACTAGCAATACTCCTTTTCTGTCCCAAAAAACTGTGCACAGGATTTTCCGGGCAGACATTGTTTGCTTAAACTTCACTCTTTTGGGTGATGATGAATGTCGCCATTCCATGGATTGTTGTTTCGATTCTGGTGTGACGTAGGTCACCCACGTTTCGTCACCGGTAATAATTTGGTCTAAAAAATATTCACGTTCACTGTGGTACCGCTCAAGGAAAGTCAATGCACTGCCTAAACGTTGGGTTTTGTGCAAATCCGTCAACATTTTTGGAACCCAACGTGAACACAATTTCCGGTAATTCAAGTTCTCGGTAACAATGCGATACAAAACACTACGAGAATACTGAGGAAAGTAGTCGGACAATGATGAAATTGTAAAGCGTCTGTTTTCTCTCACCTTTTCGTCCATTTTCTGCACCAAATTTTCATTAACGACCGAAGGACGCCCACTCCGTTCTTCATCATGCACATTTGTGCGGCCATCTTTAAATGCTCTCACTCATTTCCTTACCATTCCATCACTCATAATGTTTTGTCCGTAAACTTCAACGATCTCACGATGAATATCGATCGGTTTTACGCCTTTAGCAATAAGAAATCGTATAACAGCCCGTACTTCACAATCAGCGTGACTCACGATTATTGGAGGCATCTTAAATACTGTAGTAAACAAGTATACAATGAAGAATCGTATAAGAAGTATAAGTAATGGAGTCGGTGCGTTGACAAGAGATGTAGGTAACCAGCGCTTATGCGCGGAACGCCGACCGTAGCGCTGCGGTGGCGGAATCGCAAAACGGTACTTACTTAAAAAACATGCCTCGTAATAATGGATGAAATAATACAAGCAGTACGTTAATGTCATGGCTATAGAATCGGGAACAGAAAAATCCAAATAATATGCTATACCGACGTCGCTTCACTAGTTGCAGAAAATGAAGTTGATCTCCAACGATTAACGCACATTTATAATACAACAAAAAAAAATACAATATGAGAGTCGCAGCAGAAGATGCCGTAATAGATATAGCTAGGTATGAGAATATTGAAGAAGTTTGTCGACAAGTCCTGAGAGTAAATAAAGCTGCGGGATACTTCTGAAAAATCAAGCACTCAAGAACAGAGCAAAAAGCAATGATTTAGAAAACAGCAATTATACCTCAAATGACATATACGGCGGAAATGAGACTTGACACATCCAACAAGAAACGAGTACTGAAAACGACAGAGATAAGGCTACTTCGAAGAATATTAGCGAAAAACCTACTGGATAGAGAAAAAAACCATAAAAAAGCCAAAACATACTCAGAGTTAGTATATAAAATGTAATGTAGAAGATATAAATAAATGGGTGACAAAATAAAAATAGGACTGAAACAATTCCATTTTCAGAATGGCCGAAGAGGAAAGAGTAAAAATAGCTCGAGACGAATCATCAAATGAGCAGAGAAGTATTGAAAGGAAGTATTAGTGTATTTACACAATGTAGAAGGCTAATACTGAAAAATAAACAGGTCTTACTAGACTATAAGAATAATGTATAAGAAGAAAGAAAAACAAATATTTAAGAATTTGCCAACTTTTGTTTAGAAACAGATGTCTATAAAAAAGTTAACTTTAGCTATACAAAAGGTTAATATCGTCATGCTGCCGATCCTGCATAAAGCCGCAAAGTCTAGATAAGTTGACCGAACCTTTAACACGGCCATGGCACATACTAGAGAAACAGGTAAGATAAATAATAAATACAATTAATTAAACCTTAATAAAATTGTTGCAATTTCCTTAATGCCGGAAATTAAAATGAAACTAAATCTTCATTTATTTGTGCTATCCTAGAAAATTTCATCTTGGGAACTCAACATAAGATCAAGTTCAATATTATAGAGCTACTGCCAATATATATGTTTTTGATCTGCAACTGACTAGATCATTTTCTTCATAGTTTGCATGTCCTTATCCATGTGTTAACTTCACTAACATTTCCTCCTTGCTTCTTTCTTTCTCTTTCTTTCTCTCGTGTTCTTATACACTTCGGCTTAACATATATTCTTCTAAATTCTTACAACTATATAGATAATATGAGTTTAAGAACCCAGTGTAGCAGCCCAGAAAATATATACCAACGTGTCTTTTATGAGATTAAGATGTAGTGTGTTCTCCTAAGGAAGTTTTCAAATGGACTAAATAATAATTAAAATATCTGCTTCCTGTGGAATGAATATCTGTTTCCGGCGGTTGTTATACCCATAAATTACATAAACGCAATTTTTAGCAACTGTTATACAAACATTTCAGGAGGTTTTTGAAAATAATCCTTACAAAATCATAAATAGATTATAGATTATACATAGAAAGAAATATATAAAAATAGATAAAACTAAATATATTATTTTTGGGTTAAAATTATTGTAAAGACAAAATATAGATATTGTAAAAATAAAATCATTACATAAATAAAATCTAGACTTAACATGGAACATACTGACAAACTTACATATAAATATAGCATAGAAAACACAATTATTAGATAAAAATCTAATATCTCCACTTTAAAATAATAAAAATTACTTAAAAAAAAATATTACCCTGAAATATGGGTATGTATGTATATATATATATATATATATATATATATATATATATATATATATATATATATATATATATATATATTTGCTGTTATTGGTGACCCGGAAGTCGTATACAGACAGGGAAAGCTACGAGGATATATGGCGTGCTCTAACTAATTTGAAGAAAATCGTCTGCAATTATGACATCAATAATTTGGCCTTGCCCAAGGTAGACCACGCAGTAGATAATCTAGATTGGAAGATTGCCATAAGCATGATTGAAATGATCTTCCGAGAAACCGGCGTAAGAATTATTATATGTTGTATTAACCCGAAGAGATCGTGTCCTTCAAAGTCTGTAGATTGTTATTTATTCTTGAGGGGTTCATGCAGAGCTGGAGAGTCCTGTAGTACATATAGAGTTGCTGATCGGGACGCTCAGATCTAAGAGGGGAGCAGTGTTGCGAACATGCATTCGGCGTGGCCCATGTAACGGTTGCATCTCGAAAGCGCCAAGAACTTTTCATAGACGGATCGAGCGCGGGAGAGGACGACTCGTCAAACAACGAATTAGAGGTGGGACTACTCAAGATAATTCTAAAGCAATACTTTTGGTATATATGTAACGGTGTTATGAGTAGAGTGGAGTTGTAAAGATACTATCGAACTGTATACTTATAAATAAATATATTTATATGAATTCGAACCCCTCGTTTTACTAAATCTCGCTATAATATAACAGGATTTAAAACTCATAGTTACAAGTGAATGTATTTCTTAAGGGGGAGGTGATTCTCAGAAGTACCTTAGTTTATAGAGTTTTTTTGTAGCTGATATCTAGTAAGTAGTATTTGTTTCGTCGCAGATTAAAATATAAATTAAATTCAATTTAACTTACATAATTGTCCTCTAACAAACGATATACTAACAGCTGACTGACTATTTAGTGCAGCTTTCATCAGATTGGTGATGCCCAATGGCATTAATGTCTCAATACAATACTTGGTTTGCCAATCTCACTCTAAATTCATGTTATAACTGCCCGCTTACTCAATTTGTTATTATTTAATGTCATTTATTGTATTTCAGTTATCTTTTGCTTGTTTTATATTTTGGTTTTTAATAGAAATAAAAATAACGTACTAGGGCCCGATGATGGGGCAAATATTACAAGCCTTGAAACCGGTAGCCCAAAATTTACCAACTTCATTAATAAAAACTACTCAACATTGTAAATATTGACTCATTTCGTATATACTATTAAAAAAATTTGTTGAAACATTTCTTTCTTTCAGCGGTGTACAACGCAGTTGAAGAAATTTTGCCATTTATTCTGATAGCGCGCCACTCAACCTTTTTTAGCTTAAATGCCTCGACAAATAAGGCCATTGGCACAATACAGTTAATATATTCTATATATTTAAGAAATTGCACAATATGTTTTAAATTTTATTAAAAAGATTAGTCTTTGAGGAACTGTAGCACTTTTGGTGTATTCCCTTGGATAGTTTAGAATATCTGCAAGCGATATCTTTATTATTTTTCCCGGCATGGCTGGTGTAATAACTGTTGGCAATCCGTTAGTATATAGTTTATGATAGGGGCAAAATTAAACTATTGGCATGTTGGACGTTCATCGGTGTACATTAAGTATCCAAGTGTCAATCTTTTATGGCCGATTCGTAGTCTGATTATCCGTGATTCATTTTGAGTGTGGTTAGTAAGAATTGGCCTGAAAATTTTAGGTTTAATTCTGTGTAGGTTTGGCTAATTAATGAAATAACTGCTTCTTTAACGTGGTGATAAGCATTTTCGTTATCGACAAATCCAATGTGCCATCCAGGGCAGATAAATGAGACCATTTTTTCTCGATCATGAAGAGATTGGTATATGTTGTGTATACTCTGAACTAGCGGACGATCAGTAAATATTAATTTTATTGGAAACATGGAGGATAGGGAATCAATGCAAATTGCTACATTTTTTAAGGAGGGGTAAATGAATTTAAAAGCTTGGAGGATGCTAAACAGCTTATTGTGTGAATGCTGTACTTATAAGATCTTTTAAAGTAATAACTCCGCATTCTACACCGCAAGAATTTTTTAAAGCATCAGTGCAAAGAACCAAATCAAAAGGTGTTTTGTCTTGTATTTCAAAGAAAGCTTCCTTAACAAGAGTAGGGACTGTATCATACTTGTTTCAAATGGTGAGGGAGGTATTAAATAAAGGGATGTATTTAATCCAGAGAGGGGTGACTGAAGAAGGGATGGGCAGGATAAGAGATAGGTCAGTGTTCTTTATTAGACGGGAGAGTAATTGCGGGAATGGCCCTGTAACTGTTTGAGATGGGGTTGCTAATGGAGTAATCAGGTACAGAGGTAGAGATAGTGCAAACACTCCTGACCATGAAGCTGGGCGAAGGCAGAGTCAAAATTCACGTAAAGGCAGAAAGGTTCCATTGTAAACCAAATTTCGCCTACTGCGCCGCACTAGGAGTGCTTGCACTATCTGTAGTAAGATATTAAATTGGGTACTTAAAGTATTAATTTCTTATCGCTCACCAATTAAAAATATAGATAAGCGTTTGATATCTAGAATAGATTATTTTTTTCGAATAGAGCATTGACGGCTAAATATAGAAACGTACAGTAAATCAAAGCAAATGGAAATCGCAGTTTATATTTTTTATTGTAAAATATTTACAAAATTTGTTTTACTCAAAGAGAAATCTAATATATATTCAACAGTCAGGTTTAAAAAAAAAACAGGAATAAAATACAAATAAACGTTGATAAAAAATAGAATTTGATACGCTTGAACAGCCAATTTTAAACGTTACCTGAATAAATAATAGATGAATAATTTTTAGGCATAGATAATATAATTTACTTCGAAATACATATTTTTATAGTACTAGTACGTGTGAAAATTAAATCGCAATGCAGTTGTTTTTGTCATATGAATAAAAGTATAGTCATAAAGCGCATTTTTTAAACAAAATAGTTAAAAATGGAAACAAATAAATATTAAATCTTTTTGAAATTTGTATAGAAACAAAATATTTTTATCAGGATAACCTCATAATCTCCTCAAGTCAATTTTTATTCAGTTATTTTCAGTACTGAAGAACACATGGCTTAATTTTCTTGGTAACTTATATCTTATAGCTGGACTTTGACAAATATGTAAAATGCATATATTTTGCATATTTTATGCAAATTTCAGCGAATTTTCGTCTCATTATAATTTTGTTCATATTATTTTTTGATTTTATTTTATTTAGATTCATAGTTGTTATTTTTAAAGTGTGTTTAGGTAAATTTTAGTTTCCAGAAATCAACTAAAAGATTAAAATTCTGGGGAAAATTTGTATATTATAATCACTCCCTTTAGATAGTATGTACCTGGCAAATTCGTCGGTTATTGTTGTCGCATCCGCTGCAAATTATAAATGTTCTTTTGGAAAACACTTTTTTAAAAAGCACCAACACTTAAATTTCTTTTATCTACACTAGCAAAGATTTTAGTTACAACTCAAAATATATTATTTAAACTTCAAATACAAATATAGCAGATTATTATAACATTAATGTCAGACTAATATTACACTACTTAATGTCAGACTAAAAAAAGGAGGTTTTACAATGCTTTATTCATAATAATGAAGAAAACGATAACGAAGAACGTATAATTGAATTATGCGAACTAAACAACCTAAAAATCAACAACGGATTCTTCAGACATAAAAATATTCATAAATATACATGGACGCAAGAAACACGAGAGCTGAAATCGATAATAGACTACATAATAATCAAACAAGATACCACAATAAAGATCAAAGATGTGCAAGTCAGAAGAGGAGCAGAATGTGGAACGGACCATAAACTACTGACAGCAAAAATGGGCATTATTTGGAAATATAACAAGACCTCCTCTACAGAATAACCGTTGAATACTATAAGAGAAAAACAATACAATATAGAACTACTCCAAGAACAATCAATAAGAGAACTATACCAACAACGTCTAGGCCAAAAATTAATAAATAGGATTTATATACGGCAACATCGAAGAAATATACGAGCCTATAAAGGCGAGCACAAAACAAGCAGCATTTGAAGCCCTTGGAGAAAAAGAATGTAGTAACAAATAAACATCATAAAATAAATGAACCAACAAAAAGAATAATTGAAGAAAAAAAAGCAACCATAAAGAAAATGACTGACTACAAACAACGATAAAATTTATAAAGAATATAGAAAAAAAGATATATAAGTGAAAAAACACAATAAAAGAATGAAGAATGGGAAAGAACCTGCTTAAATAATGAAACATACATAGGAGGATAAAGAACTTCGGAGTCATAGAAAGTACTGAGAGGATTGGAACAAAACTCAAAAGAAAAAATTAAATTGAGAAATATACAGGACAAAGAATGGAAGGACTATTACAAGAAACTGTTAACAGAGCAAAGACCACAATTCATTGGAAATCAAAACAGGCGAAGACAAAGCAGATCTCCACAACAAGAAATAGAAATAACAGATAGGGAAATGAGAACAGCCATAAAAGCAATCAAAAATAAGGAAACACCGGGGCATATAAAATACGGATCAAAAAAATTACACCGGATGATACAATGGATATTTCAGAAACCAATAAATGGAGAAAAGCTCCCAAAGGAATGGACGGAGGCATTTATGACATCTATATTTAAGAAAGGAGATAGAAAACGATGCAAAAACTACAGGAAAATAAGCGTTATATCATCAATAGGCAAATTATATGGAAAGATAATGCGAGAAAAGATAGAGCAAGAGATAAAGGCAAAATCGGGGAGGATAAGGCAGGCTTCACGCCAGGAAGATCATGCATAGACCACATATACAGACTGGAAATACCGTTGGAAAAGAAAAAAGCAAAAAATGGATATATACATTTGGCATGTGTGGACGTGAGAAAGGTTTATGACCCTGTACCAAGGTCAGAACTATGGGAGGCGATGTACAAATTAGAAATACAGACGGAACTCATAAAAGCTACAAAAGCTCTGTATAAAGAAAATAAAGTGTCCATTAAAATGGAAACAAGAATCATAGGAGACTTCACCACAATATAAGGGCTCTTGCAGGGTTGTTTCAAATCTCCAACCCTATTTAAAATATACTTAGAAAAAGCCTTGACTACATGGAAAAGAAAATACGAAGACATGGGAGTACCCGTAGAGAACGAATACCTCTATACGTTAAGCTTTGCAGACGATCAAGTAGTGATTGCACAAGACCAAGATGACCTCAGCTACATGATAAAGAAACTACAAGAAGAATATACCAAGGCTGATCTACATATTAACCTCGTGAAAACAGAGTACCTATCTACAAGTGAAGAAGACATAGGAGATCTACTGATTGATGACAACGTAACAATCAAAGAAAAGGATAAATTCAAATACTTGGGGTTTATACTCACGAAAAAGACAACAACAGGGAAAGAAATTACACAAAGATTAGGACAAATAAGAACAGCAATCCGACAACTTAAATCAGTATGGTGGGATAGACACCTAAATATAAAGACACAAACACAGATTTATAAAACATTATTACGAAGTATTGTGACATATGGGGTTGAAAATTGAATTATAAACAAGAAAAACAGCAGTAAGGTAGTAGCAATAGAATTGGAGTGCCTGTGAAGATGCTGCAGAGTAATAGGAATGGACAGGAGAAGTAATGACGAAATAAATAACCGAATGGAGCCCCATGCAAAGGAGTAAAAGAGGACGACCCCGAAAATCCTGGAGGAACGAAATAGACGACGCCATGAGTAATAGGGGCCTAAACGATGGAGAATGGGACAACAGAGAAAGAGATGGAAAAGGTTGAACGAGGGAAAGTAGTGTGTATATACAGGGTGGTGAATCGTCAAACGGTCCATAGGAAATTCAATGCGAAATTCTGAGTTGTTGAATTTCTGCTTCCCTAATTATTTTACATCAAAATTCATAAGAAACTATTTGCAAAGGACTGAAATATGTATTAAAAACAAATGTTAAAATTGTTCTATGAATTTAATGTATTCCAAAATTTTTAAAAATATAATACATTTTTCAGGCCACCCCTTAAACTCAGGCCACACGATGTACAAGAATGTATATGACATGTGGCGTTTGGTCATATTTATGTTTCTGATATTTGACAATATTTGGTTTTGGAAGGAGTGAGAGGAAGTAATGTATACTTGTATTGAAAGTAGTTTATTATATGAAATTAATATAAACTATTTTATTAATAATTATGTTAATAATATATTATCAGCAAAATCCATGTTTTATGTCGTCAACTACAAAAAGGCTAACTAAACATTTCATAGCGACGTTGGTCTTTATCGTTTGAACTACTAAATATTAAATAAACCTCTTTATCGTGTTATAAATACTATTGTTAAAGATCCTTTTAACCTAACAATTTGGTTTCTCAGAACTATGCTACCTTTATTCCTTGCATCATTATTTAAAATGTTCCTACTACTATACTACATACATAGTATATTGTTTTATAGGATTTGTGTAATCTTTTTACATTTTTTATATATTTTCGAATGAGTAAACAAAGTCTAAGAATATGTTCTAAATTTACTACTATATGCCTTTAAATGTTTTTAATTTGTCTTTTTTATTGTTTCAGTGTTTGTAATACTCAGCAACACAGTTTCCTGCAATCAGCTCTCGATGCGCAAACCCATAGGTTAGTGAACCCATAATTTTATATAATAGAAAGTATGTTGTTGTGTATAATATATAAAGCCATTGAAAAAAAAAATGTATTGGTGATAAGCCATGAAATATGCCTTCTTTCTTTTGGATTGTTAATTAGTCATATACAAAAAAATCCAAATCTAACATAAATATAACCTTTATGATTATATTATATTTTTCCTATTTATTTAAACACAACATTTATATACTCTAAACATCAAGATCAGTAAGTGTTAACGACTAATAATATCATGTCCAAAACCGATCCTAAATGCCACTACTGCAACAAACTTATTCACAAGTTGGATACTCGTATTTGCTGTTCAATATGTTCCTGTATTTTTCACGGAAAATGCGCCCGCCCACCGGTTGCGTTTGCCGGTGGTGATCCTTCGAAAAACACAAAGTGGTCTTGTGAAATTTACTTGAAGGAATAAATGAAATTTTAGAAACTTAGGGTCTACAAAACTAAAGGCACAATGCGAAAGTTGAAAGTCTTCGAACGGAAAGGCCTAAGGAAGATATTTGGATATATTAACGAAAACGGAGTGTGGAGATCCAGGTAACAAACATGAACTCTACCAACTGTTCAAAGAGACACCGATCTTAAAATTCGTTAAACTTCAGAGACTTCAGAGACAGAGAATGGAGACCGGAAGATTGCCAAAAATAACCCTAGATAGTAAAATGCAGGGCGCAAGACCAAAGGGAAGGCCACGGAAAAGGTGAGAGGATGAAGTGGCAGCGGACGCGCAAAATTTGCTAGACGTGAGAACCTGGCAAAGGTCGGCACGGGACCGCCAAGGTTGGAGGCATAGTTTGGAGGAGGTCAAGGCCTTTGGAGAGCGCCATATAATATAAAAGTTCGATGTGCTAATGTCAATCATCATCATCATCATCATCTTCAGTGGTGCTACAGCTCTAGTTAAGCCTTGACCTTCCCCAGTCTATTTCGCCAGTCGTTTCTGTTTATCGCCAACCGTTGCCAATTTGCCGCGCCGATTTTCCTTGCGTCCTCGTCCACACCGTCCCTCCATCTCAGTCGTGGTCTGCCTTTACTCCTATTTCCCACTGGGACCGATAATAGAGTTAGTCTGGGTGGGTAATTTTCATTTGCTGTTGCAGTTGTCAATCATATGACAAAAAATTGCCACAGGCCATCTTCTTGTTTGCCTTTTGACTCTGTACGTTCAGACAAGCTTGTTTATGATGGCTACACCTGACTTTGTTTCATTGTACTGAAGAATTATTTGCAACTTTTGTTTGTTATCTTCAGAAAAATTTACCGCTGTTATGCATAGTTGATAGCAAACTAACAAATTTCCTTTTTTTCGGGCAGTACGAGACTAACATAGTTTTATGTTGGTAACTAAATTTTGTTGAATATTCTTTACATCCCTACTACGTGCATTTTCTAATTCCTGAGGAAGCTCTAGTTTATTTTTTCGAATTGTTTCAAACAATGTTAAGTTTTGCTGTCCAGTTCCCTTGCAAAATCAAGGCTTCTAAAAAAATTGTCGGTAGTCAAGATAACTCGCTTGCCTCGATTGCATTTACGTTGGTCTTTTGTATTACCACTATATATTTGGCAATTATATACTATGCAGTTTGACTGTCACATACTGCCCAGATCTTTTTCAGGTACTTGGTCTCTGGTTTTGAAGGTAAATGTTGCTTAAATGGGCACCTACCACAGAAAGTAGGCAGCTACTCAGCAGCTACTTAGACAGCAAAGATAATAAGAAATTGTGGTGAAAGTGTTTCTGCTCACTGTCCTACTAATATTAACAAGTCAACAAAATTTAGAAACTCCCTAACATCCATATTTTTCCATTAATCTTCATGCGTAATTGATCTTTTGCATTAGTTTATTGAACCACGTAGCTGACAATATTATCCTAAAAATAAATGCAGATTACTGGAAATTCTGTCAAGTTTTTGTCAAGCATGTGTTGTAGGTCCTTCTTTTTAATGCAATCATTAAGATGTGCTTGACCCATTCTTGGTGTTTGTGGCTTAAATTAGCATTTTCAAGTTTATTTTTCGACCTGCAGTACAATATAAATATTTAACCATTGAAAATATAAATAGAACCTCTCATGTAAAAATTATTTTTTTCATCGTCATTATCACTAGATGTAGATTCTGCATCAGATAGATTTTTTGAGTCATGTCGTGCGTGTACTTCAGTAAAATCCACTTTACATTGCTATCGTTTGAATAAACCGTACCATCCTTGTTAAATTCACCATCGATGTCACATTCTTCCAACCACTGCAGCAAAATATTTGTCGCACCTTTCTCATGTAAGTGAACCAAACTTCTTCCAGTCATAATTACTCAACAGATGACCAAACGTAGTACAAATTATCTAAATACAAAATATGTATCTGTCCCAAATCGTGCCCAATCAGACTCTTCCAAGCTAACCTTTAGCACAGTAAGGCAGCTTTCGCAGAACTTAATGTTGCTATGAGAAGTTTTGATTTAGCGTTGGTACAAAATATTTGAATATACCAGCACCAAATAAAAGATCTATCGACATTTGACGATTAAACCTTATTAAACTTCACATAGTGAAGTAATCCTTTTGGCTTCGCTCGCTCGCACTAAAATTTCAACCATCAAAAATATAATTAAATATATTTTTATAACATGTTTCTATGGTAATAAACTTTTAGAACTTTTAGAAAATAAAAAGATTTTATTAAATATAAAATGAAGTTTATATTTCATAGAATCAAAATAGAACCGCCTCAGTATCGTAATGAGGAGAGCTGTAACTTACTAGTTAAAGCTCTTGCCGAGTAAGTCGCTAATTGTAAATCCCATCTGGAGCTAAATGTAAACTCCGAAAGTATTAAATATACATTTTCTTACAACAATACGTTTGCTTAAAATCAATTAAATTAGTGAAACTCTTAATTTTGTAAAACGTGATGCAGGAAAAATACTTAAACATCCGCAAAGTGATATAATTAGAATATAAAATTAGGTTTTATATATTAGAAAAGCAATCCTGAAAGACAAAAATATTTAATTATGACCTAAACAGCTCGAAAACTTTATTCTTTGATGAAATTACAAGATTATTCTTTGTTAAGATCACAATTCTTATCCTAATTGCGTCATTTAAAATATTAAGATTTTCAACTAATCTTATTAAAAACTCATTATGTAATTACTAAATATTATTATTCGTTAAAATGATTAAAACTTTATCTCTAAATAGAACCCTAATAACTCCTACCTTAATTTAATAAACAAAATATATACTAAATAAAGTTACAGGCTACATGATTATCTGTTGAGAACAAAAGCATTCTTAATTTAAGAATAATAAGATGGATCCTTAACAATAAAAAGATTTAATTTAGTTAAACATAGTTTAATTTTTAGTGGAAATAAAACTGAAAAAAGGGCCCAGACAGAAGAGGTTCTACTTATACACAAGAACTACATCGCACATATCAATAAATGGAAGTTTATTTCTGAAAGCTTACTCAGATTTGATTACGACACTTGAAGGAATGAGAAGACTATTATTATTGTAGGATATAGACCATTTGACAACGAGGCGAAGAAGAAGAAAAATACCTTTTGGGACAATCTGCAGAATAAGATGGACATCTTGGATAACAAAAGCATTCTTCTTTTTCTTGATATACCTATCTATCCGTGACGATTGTTGGTGGCCATCATGGCAATCTTTATTTTATCTGCAGCAACGCGATAAAGCTACACCGATATTGCGTTGAACCAGGTTCTAAAGTTTCTTGAACCAGGATGTTGTTCTTCTTTTTCTGGACCTCGCTTTTTAACTATTTTTTCTTAACAAAGTCATAATACCCAGATATTTTAATGGAAGGGTAAAAATAACTGGTCAAAAGTACTATTTAGTCGGAAAATATGGAGAAGTAATAAAAAAGAAGAACGGAAATACAGTCATAGATTTCTGCCTGAATAACAACATAGTAGCCTATAACATACTGCTTCTTCTTCTTCTTCTTCTTTTTAACCTTCTATAGACCTCTACCAACTGCTTCCATTGATATCTGTGCTGAGCGACATACTTCCAATTTGTTTTCGTTATTTTTTTTACGTCATGTAGCCATCTCATCTGTGATCTTCCTCTTGGTCATCTATTTTGGTAAGGTCTACAATATTGTATTGTGGCTTTTTAACATTGGTCTTTTTGTCTAGCAGTGAGACCTGTGAAGCCTCATTTGAATTTGACAACGTCATCTAATAACAATCATAGTATAATTTCGAATCTTTCTTACTTGGCGAAAGTAAAATTCAGATATTTGCGTACTCTGTTGAACTTGGATGCTAGGAGAAAATATCAAGATATACTTACAGAGTATATAAGAAGACATCTTCTTTTTGTAGCACCTATCCGTTTCGGATGTTGGCGACCATCATGGCAATCTGTATTTTGCAAACTTCGACTCTGAAAGGATTGTGTGGTTATTGTGTTGAACCACGTACGTAGATTTTTCAGCCAGGAAATTCTTCGTCTTCATGGTCCTCATTTTTTTTCTACTTTTTCCTAATGCTTTCTCTTTTTGCTGTTTCTCATGATGTGACTGCGGTATTCAATTTTGGCTGTTTTTATTGTAGTTAAATGTACTTTTTCTTTTTGCATTCTTTATAAAACTTCCTTGTTATTAACGTGGTCGGTAAAGGATATCTTTATAATTCTACGATAAAGCTGCATTAAGAAAGCCTCAATTTTCTTACAGGTAGCCTCTGTGAGAGTTTACGACTTAACTCCGTACAACAGTATAAGCAAGATATAACATTGTAGTAGCCTAATTTTTAATGGATACTGATAAATCGTCGCATTAGAATAGCTTAGCCATTTTTGAAATGCAGATCTTGCTTTCTTTATCCTAGATTATATTTTTAGGGAATGGTCCCAATTTTCATTGACGTTCGTACCAAGGTAGGTGTATGTTTTTACTCTTTCTATTGGTTGACCATTCATACTGATTCTGTCAATTTGCTGTTCCTTCTTAAAGATCATTATACATTTTGTCTTCTTAATGCTCAGTGAAAGTCCATATCTCTGACTCACTTCCGTGATTCTATTCAATAACTCTTGGAGAACTTCATGACTGTCAGCGAATACCACCGTGTCACTCGCGTATCTGATGTTATTGATACGTTCTTTGTTCTACATTCTTAGATCACAGGTGTTTATTCCAATATTTGTTAATATCTCCATCAGCTTGTTGTGTTTTACTGTATCAAACGCTTTATGATAATCAATGAAGCATGAATAACCATCGCTATTCACATCTCTACATCGTTGAAATAGCACTTGTGTAGTAAAAAGAACCTCCCACGTACCCACTGCGTCCCGAAAATCAAACTGTGTACGGCTGATTTTTTCTTCGCATAGTCTATCCTTTGATGTATGATTTTTAGAATTAACTTTAAAATGTGACTCATTAAGCTGTTGGTCCGGAAATCATTGCAGGATACGGATTTTGTTTTCTTTGGTGGAGTCATAAACGTTGACTTCAGCCATGATCTTGGTATTTCTCCATTTAAGTATATTTCATATAATATTTTTGTTAGTCGTTGAATACTGTCGGTGTTAAATAGCTTTATGAGTTCAGCGTAAGCATTGTCAGATCCAGGCGCTTTGGCATTTTTTGTTGGGATATTGCTTTTCACTTTATCTGATGTGATTGGTAAGTGGTCATTACACATGTAGAACGTAGGTTGTTCGGACCTATTATCATCAAAAAGTTCTTGTATATATTTGTTCCATATGCATATTTCTTGATTTTTATATGTGATTATATTGTTGTATTTTTATTAATCTAATTTATTGTCTTTATTTATTATCAAAGGTTCTACACTTATAACACTTACAAGTCTATTTAAAATTTGTATAATATTACTAATTTATTTCACACTAATAATTATATAATTTATTACATTTATTACAATACGTGTTACAATTCTAAACTCAACGCGGTGTTCAAAAACTAACTGTCCCATTAAATAAAATGTCCCATATATATATATATATATATATATATATATATATATATATATATATATATATATATATATATATATATAATGCCGTTACTTAAGAATTTCCTTCGAATAGACGAGAAGGTCACTCAAGGACTGGTCTTTCAGCTGAGCGGCAATTTTTTTAGAATTTGCTTGACGACCCTTGCTGAATGATCTCGAATGCCATGGAACTGGTTTTAGCGTAGAGGTTCCTTGGTTCCTATTATTGCCTACTAAAAAAATACTTATTAGAAAAACATCTTTACAGTTTTGAGTCATATTATGCGTCATTATTTATTGTAACAATATGTTTCCTTATTGATCTTGCAGTTTGCTAGCTGTGTTGTATTTTTGAAGACCAGCTGCTTGTTTTACCTTTTTATGCATATTAAATGCATCGTGTTTTTGTTCCAACAACTCTGTCTCTTCACACTGTATTTTTAGATAATTTTCTTTGGCCTTTCGTATTTTGGTTCTTATTTTTCTCTGAATATTTTTGTACATTCTTTTGTTATTTTTTGATTTTCTTCTTTCTTCCATGAGTTGCAGTATATTGTCATTTATCCAAATTTTCCTATTATTTTTATTTTCTGTTGATATTCTTTTCTGATCTTGTTAAATGTTTCTTATATATTCTGGAGTGATTCTTCTGGATCATATGTTTGTTCTATGTTGCATAGCTTTTCTGAAAGAATTCGTGCGACTATATCCTTTGTTTCCTTATCTTTTAGGCTTCTCATATCACATTTTTTGTTACTATTTTTTTTGGTAAACTTTTTAAATCTAAACCTAAATTTACCAATTAGGAATATGATCTGATGGTTCGTTAGCACCGGGATAACTTTTAACTGATAGGCATCCATTCCGGAATCTCTTTGATTTCTTATCAATTCCTGGTTGATCTTGCGGAGAGACCCAAGTATACAAACGTCTTGGTGGTAGTTTGGAAAACTTATTTAGTATTGCAAATTCTTCTTTTTCTACAAATAGTTTTAATCTTTCTCCCCTTTTGTTTCTTTTTCCTACACCAAAAGCCAGAGACAGAGAAGCTAGAAAGCATAAATTAGAAAAAAATACTAAAAATATATGGGAACTCTTTATAAAACAGTGTACCAAGTAGCTAGAGACATTTGTAGATATACAATTACTGATAATAAAAAATACACAGTATGGTGGAAGAACGAAATAAAAGTGTAAGTACAATTAAAGAAGACGCTCTTGAAAACATATCTGGGAAAAAGAAATAATGATAATTATGAAAATTATAAAAAGCAAAGAACAGTAGTTAAAAAGGCAATAAAAATGCTATGACACAAAAGTGGGAAGAGTTTGCAGATATCTTCATAAAATGGAGAGCGGTAGCATAGGAGGTGGTAAGCTACTATATAGAAAACTCAAAAACTTAAGAAAAGGTTAAGGAGATACCACAAGATTTATTGACAATGAAACCGACGTCCTTTCATCCACAGAAGAACATATAATAGAAAAGTGGTACAAACATTTCAAGCGAGTGCTAAATGCAGAAAATTTTGATATTTAATTTCAATGCAGGGCTCTTGCCATCCAATAATACGTATTTAGACCTTATTCAGGCCAGAGAGGGTTGGTAAAGAAACAAAATTAATTACCATTAGACAAACCAGAAAACTAGAATACCTAGGCCACGTGATGAGGGGACCAAAATATGAAATTTTAAGACTCATAATACAGGAAAAGAATCTAGGAAGAAGATCTGTTGGCCGAAGTCAGAACTCATGGTTGAAGAATCTACGTGAATTAAAAATTAATAAAAATAACCATTATAAATCCGTAAACTAATTTTCGAAACTGTGAATAGCCGTCTATAAAGAGCCCTATTAGGGCGAAATATGTATAAGGCGGATACACAGATGCACTGTACGTGAAATCAAAACTTAGCTGTCTTTTTCCTTTTATAGCCATTATGATTGCCAACCTCCTTAGGGAACAGGCACTCTAAAAAGAAGAATACCTTATTGAATATCCTTGGAGCAACTTGTGCAGAAACTTTTGATTAGAAATAAATCTGCTCCATCATAAATATATAATTATAAAAGTAATTATATGTAGACGTTACAAAGCCATCTTCTTCTTCTTCTTAGCTTTCTGTCGTCCATTTTTGGACATAAGTATCTTCCAATTCCTTCCATCAATCTGTATCCTAAGCGACATACTTCTACTTTGTTTTGGCTATTCTTTTAATGTCGTCCGCCCATCTCGTCTGTGGTCTTCCTCTTAGTCTACTACCGTGTTAAGGTCTCTAATGTTTTATGGTGGCATTTCATCGTTGGTCTTTTTGTCTAGCAGTGTGACCTGCGAACCTTTATTTGAGTTTGACAACGCCATCTAGCAGCAATCGTAGTAGAAACCGAATCTTTCTTACTGCTTTTTACAATATACAAATTAAACATATTGATGAACTAGCCAACAAGGGAAATCTACAATTTGCATTCCACGACTTGTCGATCAGAAAGACATTTCAAATTGAATTTTGTTGCAGGGCTTCTGCATCTGCTTATACGTATTTCGACTTTACTAAGTCTCCTCAGAGAAATTTATGCAGAAGCTTTGGATTGAATATAAATCTCTCCCATTTTTTTATGACCGGAAAGATTTATATTAATTAGAAAAACATTACATAATAATTAATGCAGCTTTAGGCCAGAAGTCTCAAGTACAACAGGTTTAATATTCATAGTACGACAACCAACATAAAATACACTACTCCTAGGTTTTAGAAGTATATCAAGCTGAACAGAATATGTGATTAGAATGAGCAACCAAAACTAGAAATAATTTGTTACGAAAATGGTGTTAGACAAGAAGAGGTATTAAGTCTTTTCTCTTTTGTTACATTAGTGGATTAAATAGAAAAAGGAGCACGAAGTGTGAAATACGTAAGAGTTTGTATGAGAAAATTACGACAAATTAATCGTATCTGAATTAATCTATGCAATCTAGTCGGGATAATATTATTTTCCTTGCATGGCTAGCTGCCCCAAATTTTATTATTTAAACTTTATTGGGGGCCAATGGTGGTGTAAATTTAAAATCGCGACTGAATCTCACCGTTGTGATGAATAAAATAACTATACTCTCCATGTAAAAAGTTTATTAAATAATAATTTTTAGCCTGAGAAACCAAGAATATTGATTAAACACATGTGTAACCATTTTTACATTAGAGAACATAGACATAACCTTAAAACTTAATTCTTCTTTTTCTTATATCTTGAATATTACATTAGTCCGGGAGCTTATATTAACAGCCGCCATGTTGAATTTATTAGCGAATTGTTTTTGTTCAATATCTCCACCATTTTCAACTTTTCGACAAAAATGTTAAGAACTGAAGTTGCAAATACGATTTCCTACAATTTCTTTTACAGGTTTTTTCGTTCGGTCGATATTTTTCAAGTTTAGTATTAGTAGAGTATTTAACAGTGTATACGTATCTGTGCTACTATACGATTCAGAAACTTAGACTTTAAGTGATAGGGACAAAAGTAAAATACAAGCGTGTGAAATGCGGTACTTAAGAGTGGTTTTGGAAGTGACGATAAGCGATATATCCTCGCCGTCTTCTTTCCTTACAAGGGTTTCATGCTGGTCTATACATTTCTGAAAGTTGTGCCCACAGACTTCGTTAGAACTTGTTTGCTCCTCGTATTTTCCTCCACTTTTCCGATATAATCTAGCATCCAATTTCTCAGGATCGTGCCTTTGCTTTGCATGAATAGTCTTGTATTTGGCACCTAGCTCACGAGTTCTCATGAGATTTTGATCCTGATTTTTAGTTAGGTATATGTCCAGGCTACTCGCTTCTCATTTTTTCTTTCCTACGTTTTATTTTCTTAAAACCTCCCCCTAATTTTGAGTTTCCCATCCTTCTGTCCGTTTTCTTCTATCTTTTTCTGTCTTTGTGTTTTCTTTTATTTCTCTTCTTTATCGGTTTTCTGTTTCTCTCTTATTTCCCGTTTTTCGTCTTATTATCATTTCTCTCCCTTTTGCTTCTCACCCTTCGAGTTTTATCTCTTTCTTTTTCCCCTGTCTTTTATTTTAGACCTCACTCCCGCTACTCTCTCTACCGCTTTTAATATTGTTTTTTCTTTTCAACTATCTTTCTTCGAGTTAAGTAGTACATACAGAACCTTCAGGTTTTGTGTGTACATCCTTCTTTTACACAATCACCACAAGGCTATTGTATGGTGATTTACATGGTCGCATGACACCAGTCGACGGCATCTCTTGTACATCCTGGTACATTATTTTTCGCTTTTCTTGCGAGTATTTAGCGCTAATGAACGACGTGGGTGATTTTCATCTCACAACTCAGTTGCCGGTATATAGATACCCAGTGGCTTGCAGATTTAGAAATGCAATCTAACATATCACGTACCTACTACCCTTTATCTTAAGGTCAAATATTTGCGATTATTTTTAACGATTGTTTTGGCACTGAAAAATCAAAATTATAATAGTATCTGCTCCATTCACAAAAATCCCAAAATTTCTAACTGAATCGAATAAGCCTTCGACTTATAAATAGCGTTTATATTATTTTACAATACCTTCACCTACTTTATTTTTATATTTATTATCCAAAATAATTCTCGATAAAATATTAGTTACTGCAGAATGTTGCCTCCTTAATATGATTATATATAAAACTTGTTATGCAAATCGCAATAAACAAATGTAAAATTAAAAAAATTAACTTGCCCACAGATTTAAATTCAACTGAATACTGAACTACTGAACATTTTGATAACTCTACGTATCATTTACAGATCGGTAAAATAAAACTTATATTAACGATTGACCAATTTATATTTCCGAGATATATTCATGCATATTTATAGTTTATAATAATATTATTTTGAAGCTATTTTCTTGTGGCATGTTAAATTTTCTACTAATGTTTGTATTTTGGAAACGATTTTCGAAGTGGAGAACAAGTGGACAACAAGAATAATCCACTAAACAATAAAAAAGGGCCGATATAAAAATTTTATTATTACATAAATGTGTAAATCTGAAAGAAGTCATCATATTATTCTGATATTTAGATTTCCTTTATTGAAAGATTATTGGAAATATAATGCACTTAATTGGAGTTAAGTATCGATGAAAAATTTTTCTGGCAATTTAACTAAACATTAAAGGTTAAAAAAACAATAATTAATTTTGTGATCTTTAAATGGGACGCTGGCCTCTAACGAGTTAAGAAAACTTTTCATAAATAAAATAATAACTGAAATCCATTTATAGTAAAGCTTTTCCGAAGACGGTGAAAGTATTGTGTTTAAATATTATATAGTTAAAAAAGTTATGCGTTTGTTTCAATTTTTATAACGATTTATAATTTAGAGTGAAACTATTATCAAAAAGTAAATAAATCAACTGTAACACGCTGTACTTTTTTTGTTGACAGATTTATTTACGTCATATTTGGTTTAATAATAATATATTGGATTAATCTGTCTTTATTCTTAATCCCAATAGCTATCATCACCCTGTATAATATACATGGCAAATTTCGAGATAAAACTAATATAGTACATAAGAAATGGATACGTAAAAAAGTTTTATACAAACATACTTCTCACAGGGAATGTCAGTATAATACCTTCAAAACCAAATTAAGGGCCGCTAATCGTTGGTTTAACTTTATCTTAGTAAATGGGTTTCAGTTACAAAAACACTCTTTACACTAAGTAAAAAACAGTGTTACAGCAAATCTTTTTACTTCCTTAGCTTTAGCCAACGTCTTTAGGATAAAAATGAAGTAAAAAAGATGGAACTGTTCTTGGATCGACAATGTTCGTTGTTTTTGCTTGACCAATAAAGCGGAGATTTTGAACTGATTGAAGTTAGGGATAAACTGTTTGATCCGGAAGAAATTTGCCGGATTAGGTTTATTTACGTCAGTATATTAGACTGTATCGTAATTCAGACGTGACCAAATAAATACAAATTGATTATTTTAAGAGAGACAAGAGAAAATAATCAGAATAAAGCCATCTAGTATTTTTCGTTTTATTAAAAAATATTTTTGAATTGTGCATGGTACTGTATAATTAACCAGTTGATATTTAATACACTTTGGTATATAAAAAGGTTTAAAATTCAAAAAAATTAAGATCTTTATAAACTTATATTTGTGGATCCATTTTGATAATTTTTTCTAAAAATAGAAGAAAAATCTGTCCGATTACTTTAGACTATTGAGAAAGGAAGGGAAAACACTATTTCTATCATATCTTTTACGGCGATGTGTATAAAGTAGAGCTTTAGAAAGTAACAAAAAACAATTTTTTATGCAAGCGTTGTTTGCTTACTCTTACTATTTCAATCAATTTTGCATATTAATTCATTTCAAACTTGTTTAGTTATTATCATTGCGTTTTTGACATCATTTTAATTTTGTGAGTACATATAAAAAAATAACTGACGTATTGCCTGACTTCCTTGGTTAAAGTGGGCCAACAATATAGTTCTTTGATAGCCTTGGCTATCTCTTGACGGCCTGGGTGGTTCGCTTCTCTATTGTTGTGGTATGCTTGGAGGACGGTCTTTTTGTTGTCTGGGGGTCGTAGAAGAATACGTCATCTATGATTGGGAATTCGGCAATGAGGCTTTCTTCCTTTGTTGTGTGAGGTCTTCTTTTGAAGATTTCCAACCACCATATCTTAAATCTAAGCATGTTAAGTTATAACAGGTGGCTCCTATGGATACAATGTTGTAGTGGCATGTTTCAAAGAACGTCTAGAATTAGTTGGTCTTCTTCAGTCTCTTTATTCTTTTCAAGTAGGTATAGAAGGGAACAGCTGTCATCGTTGTGATCGGTGCATAATGCAAGATGTTATCTTTAATTATAATAGCGCTTCCTCGTTTAGCTGCATTATTTGGGTGTACAGTAGAATATACTCTACACCCCCTAAATTTTACATATGTCTGTTTAGTGAAGTGTTTTTCAGAAAAGAGACACAGATCAATTTTCTCAATGTCTAGTACTGCTTGCAACTCGATTTGATGTTGTAACAGTCCATTTGCGTTCCACTCCATTATTCGGAGGTCTTTAGCCATTTCCGATTTTCGGAATAGCTCTTTTAGCGCTATGCTCGAGTAGGGTAACTCTGATATCGATTTGAGTTATTTTTTCATCAATCTTTGTGAGCTTTTCCAATAAAATTTTTAATGTAATATCAGTTTCTTTTTCTTGTTGCGATAATGCATGTCTCCTTGCATTTTTTGTTACATCGCTGTAACTTCTATTTTCACTGACCTCTGCTGTTTTTAGTTTTTTGCTTTTAATAACTATATGTGGCGCTTTTATAACATTGCCTTTGTTTATTATCTCGTTTCTCATTGTTTGTAATTTTTTAGCTATATAACATCCGCGGTAGTTTGCAGGATGGTTTTCTCCACAATGAACACATTTTAGTTTATCTTCCGGTGGATTTAGGCACTCATTAGTAAGGTGTTTACTAATACATTTTACAAATCTTGGTTACTTTTTACAGTATGAAAATACTCGCCAAGTTTTCGCCAATGAAAATTGGCTAAATATAATTAACTGTTAAACAGAGTACACTTGGCTTTTAATTAGCTGCATACCTAATTAACCTCAACCCCCCTTTATATATATATACATATATATATATATATATATATATATATATATATATATATATATTAGTTAAAAAACATGATGTCAAGTCAGAAGTATACCAGAATATACTGAAATGAATAGAATATAGTAGAAAGAAAAATAGTGTTTAACAAGTTAATTTACAAGTTATATACTAGATAATAGATATTAAAAGTATTTGGTTATTTTAATAAATTATATACTAGAGAATTTTATAAAAATATATTTATGTGAGGGCATTTTTAAGAAATTAGCATATAATAATTGTAAAAAGTTGTAGTTTAATGTTATAAATATATTTAAGTGAGCCATGTGCATAGGCAACCAACTATACATATGTGTGATAGACAGATATACATACTCTCCAAGTGACATTTTAGGAATATAAAGTGGGGTTATAATAATAATGTTAGTTTAAAATGTTTAATTTATATATATTTAATGATTTAAATGTTTATTCTGATCTGAAAAGCCTAAATGTAAACAAAATTATCAATAGAACAATAACGAATTCTCCAGAATGCAGAATTTGACCATTGTTTACGGTCGAACATTCTCGAAATAATGGTTATGTCTGTGGAAGGAACATATATTTTTTTTCGAGAACATCCATATAGAAGTAATAGAACAAATGGAATATGATCTCTTACCAGATGATTCTAGAACATCCAAAAATATATAAATACCCGTGATTTGGATTCAAGATGACCAGTTTATTATGAAAGTTAGTAGAAGATAGACTCATTAAGTTAGTGAAGTCAATTGTTCAGAATTTTCAAGATAGTGCAGTCAGAAAAGTTTTTAGTAAGAAGTCAGGCAGTTTAGTAAGAAATATAAAAGTTAGTTGGAGTCAGTGAATCAGTTACAAATAGTCCAATTGTTTAATATAATTAAAAAAGTATATTAGAAGAATATCGGTTGGATATTGGTATATTAAAAAGAAGAATAAATATAAATGCTGTTTTGCTGGTTTGCTTGGTGGTTTATAAATGCTGGTGAAGAAAAATATATCTTAAATTGGTAGAAGCTGATAATTGGAAAAAGTAATTTCACAAAAACAAGGATAACCGAAGTACGAAGACATTCAGTGGTGATTAGAATCTATATAGTGGAAAACAGTTCATTTAGGCATTCAGTGAAAGAAAGGTACAAAATTTTGTTAATATAATTTAGTTAATGTCATAACAATTTCAATTTTGAAGATAGTTTGTTTAAATTTTACATTGTCTATAGAATTTAATTAGTTTTATAAGAGTATCAATTTAAAGATAGTTTATTTTAAATTTACATTGGCTAGGTTAGATATATATGTGTGTTTCATAATAGTTATAATAAAGATAATTTAAAAAAGTACTTACAAACTAATTCTTTGAGAACCGCGATAAAAACCCTATATTATTAAAATACTCATTGCTCATCATTCAAACAAACAACACATCATAACAATTTGGCACCCAACGCGGTGGCTCTCTATTTAAAAGAATTAGTTTGGGAAGATAAGTGCTCTCATATAATTAAATTAATTATCAGTAGAAAGGAAAAATTATAGATTTTATTTTTAATTATATTTGAACAAGTAAAGTCTCAAAATGTCTCAAGGAAAGAAAGGTACAAGAAGCAAAAAGAATGAAGAAGATGTGGAAGTAGAAACACAACCTATACAAGAGGAGAGTTTAGTTCAAGTTCCACAAGATACTGCAGAAATGAATCCAGAAAGAGAGGAAAATGTCAATATGGCAGCTTTGATGTTATTAATGATGCAGATGAACAAGACAATGGAAGAGAATACAAAAAAAATGGAAGAGAATTCAAAAGAAATCAAAGAAGACATAAAAAAATTGGAAGAGAATTCAAAAGAAGTCAAAGAAGACATGAAAAAAATAGAACAAAAAATGGAACAGAATTCAAAAGAAGTCAAAGAAGACATGAAAAAAATGGAACAGAAATTGGAAGAGAATCATAGAAAATTAGAAAAGAAAATAGAAGATAATAATAATAAAATTGTAAAACAAATGGAAAAACAAATGGATAAAAAACTTGAAGCTGCAGAGAAAAAAGTAGCAAATGAAATAAAAAGTATACGGAATGACTACAAGAAAAGGATAGACAATGAGAGGACAGAAGTAAAGAGGATTATTCAAGATAATAAGATAGATATAGAACAGAAAATAGAGTTGCAGAAATGTAACTTAGAAGTAAAAATTAACGAAGACAGGAGAAACGCAGAAGAAAAATTAGACGATATACAACAAAATATCCAAATAAATAGTAATCAAATAAGAAATGTGGAACAGAGAATAGATGATATTTCACAAATGAGAGACATAGGGAGACCTTACTTAAATTTAAAAAATGAGACTGGGATTAAATTCACTGGTAATATAAAAAATGTGCATCCTAGAGTATACATAAACAGTTTAAAACATAAATTAAGATTCGTGAATAATATTAATGATATTAAAGATTATATTAGAATGACATTAAATGACAATGCAGCAACTTGGTTTGCTAGTATTGAAAATGATTTAGATAATTTTCAAACATTTGAAAATAAATTTTTAAATTATTATTGGGGTGAACTAGAGCAAGCTAAGTTTAGAGAAATTCTATATTTTGGAAAGTATAATCACAATTTAAAATCAAATATGGTAGATTATGCATTGAAACTGATAACAGTTGCAAAATATTTAGAACCACCACTTAGAGAGGAAGAAACAGTCTTAAATGTATCTAGACATTTTGATGCTGATGTTGTGCAAACCGTAACTGTACAAAATATTCAAACAATAGATAGTTTTATTAATTTTATTCAAAGAATACAAAGAGGCAATATGACAAGTAATAATAACAACAGAAAAAACAATAATAACTTTCAATATAATAGAAATGATAATCAACAATATAGACAATTATATAACAATAATACTAGATATGGTGATAGTTTACAAAATTTTAATAATAATAACAGTAATCAAAATAGACAGAATTTTAATAACAGTACTAATAATAATAAACAAGATTTTAACAATAGAAGAAATACAGAGCGACCTAACTATAACAGACAGGTAAATTGTGTTCGAAGGAATAGAAGCTGCGAAGACAGGGAACGAAGTAGTACAAGGCAGGAAAATATGAGTAGAAGTCATAGTAGGGAAAGACATAGGACATCAGACCCAAGTGGTCAGATACAATCTGAGAATTCTAATAATCAAAATTTTGTTCAGTAAACTTTCTGAATTACAAGTTAGGCCATTGCTATTATGAAAAACCTTCTGAATTTATTTCTTTAGATGAAGAGAAAATTATTGAATCTATTAATTTAATTTATATAAATGCTTTGGCCAAAAATAAAATGATTAAAATTATGATAGATACTGGTTCAGAAAGTACTTTAGTCTCGGAGAATTTTATTTTTAATACATTAAAAATATCAGATATAATAAAGATTCCAAAAATTAAAATTGTTGGTGCAAATAATAAGAAGTTGGGTGAAATTGATAAACTAGCCAATTTTAAAATTAATATTCTTAATAAAGAAATTAATATGCAAGGATTTATTGTGAAGGATTTATGTGTTGATATATTAATGGGAAATGATGAATTGGAAAAGAAGAAAGTAAAGATAGATTTTGAAGAAAAAATGGTAACTTTGGAAGGGCAAATAATTAAATTTATGCAGAAAGATGAGGTGGAAGAAGGAATAAGAGTTGATAGGATATTATTAAAAGAAAATAATGATGTTTATGCAGAAGAAATGTATTTTGATGATAGGGAAATGTCCCAGAAGAATGTAAAGAATAATTATTGTAGTGAATATTTAAGGAATGGAAATTTTAAGCAGATGGATGCCTACGAGGTGGAGTGCGTAAAATTGGAAGCAAGGAATAATGAGTACATAATGAAGAATAATTTTATTTGTAAAGAAGATATGATGAAAGTTTTAAATTGCCCTGAAGAATATAAATCAATAGTCATTTCCATATTGCAGCAACACAAGGGACTTGTCAATAAAGAAAATAGAATTGCACAAAATTATATCCATAGTATAAAAGTTAAAGAAGAAAAAGATTTTAAAACAAAATCATACCCAATACCATATAAATACAGAGAAGAAGTAAACAAAACCATTAATAATATGTTAGAAGATGGGATCATTGAGAAGGCAGACACACGTTTTATAAATCCTATAGTAGTAGTACGAAAAAGATCAGGTGAAATCAGGTTATGTTTGGATGCAAGGAATATTAACAAGATTACTGAAAAGCAATTTGAAGCACCAATAAGTATAGATGGAATACTAGGAAGAATTACAGGAATGTCATGTTTCACTAAAATTGATTTACAGCATAGCTTTTGGTTAATACCTCTAGAAAGAAAAAGTAGACAGTATACAGGATTTCAGATAGATGGAGTAGTATATCAATTCAAAGTAGTACCATTTGGACTTCAATCATCTTGCAGTGCTTTATGTAGATGTCTTCATGATATTTTGGATCAATATGAACATTTTGTATTCACTACATTGATGATATATTAATTTTTTCTAAAACGGCTGAAGATCATGAGAAACACCTAAAAATTATAATAAATAGATTAGACAAAGTTGGACTAAAAATAAATCAAGAAAAATGTACATTTTTTCAAAAAGAAGTCATATATCTAGGTTATAAACTTAGCACTAAGGGAATCGAAATGGATCCAGAACGGACAAAAGTCATTCAGGAATATAAAACACCACACAATTTAAGAACTTTAAGAGGATTCATTGGAATAATTAATTATTATAAAAGGATGATACCAGATCTAAGTATAAAAGAAATTCCATTACTTGAACTACTGAGAAAAGGTGTAAAATGGAGATGGGATCAGAGAAGAGAACTAGCATTCCAAGAGATTAAAAACATTTTTCTGTCAAATTTGAAAATATACTATCCTGACTACACACAGCCATTCATATTAAGAACAGATGCATCAATAGAGAGATTATCAGGGGTATTATTACAAATACATGATGGGGTCGAATACCCAATACAATTCATTTCAAGAATTACAAAGCCACATAAAAAGGGTTACTCGGTTTCAGAATTAGAACTAGCAAGTATAATACACTGTGTCACAAAATTAAGATTTTATTTGTTGGGTAATGAATTTACAATAGAAACAGATCACCAAGCTTTAACGTCTATATTAAATAACAAATATGGAAACAGTAGAATACATCGGTGGAGTCTAATACGTAGTGAATACTGCTTTGAAATCAAATACATTTCTAGAAAATCCAATATAGTGGCAGATGCTTTATCAAGGTTAGAAAATACACCACAAAAAGGGCAGCGAACAATAAAAATTGGATTAAATCAATTAGTAGAAAGTACTGGATTATATTCTAAAGAAGAAATTATAAGAGATCAGATCAATTTGCGTGAAAAACAAAAAGTCCTTAAGAAAGATGGAGTTTATTATAAATTAATAAATGGCATAGAAGTATATGTAATAACTAGAACTTTAGCAAAGAAAATATTGAAAAATTTACATAACAATTATATGCATATTGGTTCAAGAAAGCTATGGATGCTATTTAGGGACAATTATTTTGCAAATAATGACATAAGTATAGCAAAAGAAATTACTACCCAATGCCCAATATGTCAACTAAACAAAGAAAAGAATTTCAAAAACCAGAACACATATAAATCTAATGTTGTATATGAAAAACTAAATACAGTTTCCATGTATTTTATTTCAAATTTAGTTCTCAGTCCAACAGGAAAAAAGCATATACTAGTGATAGTTGATTTATATACAAAATTTATTAAACTATATCCCTGCTCCAGAACAAATGTTAAAACATTAAAATTATATATTAATCAATTTTTTGAAGAAATAGGACCATTTAGAAATTGCATAATAGATAATGCTACATATTTTAACAACCAAAAATTTCGGACATTTTGTGAGAAAAAGGGAATCAACATTCATTTTACAAGTATCAGACATCCTCAGGGAAATCCTGCAGAAAGATATATTAAAGAAGTTATAAAATATTTAAGGATACTGTGCCAAAATCAACATGAAACTTGGCAGCAACATATACCACAAGTAGAACATTTTTTAAATAATACACATAATTTGAATACAGAGGAAGTACCAGAATATTTAATGTTTGGCCATATAGGAAACAGAAAGTGGATTAGTGAATATAATCAGGATATGTTAGAACAAGTAATGCAGAAAGTGAATAACCGAATTAGGAGGAAAGCTGAAAAATATATCAGAAGACAAAATCGAAATATAAAAAAACCAATCACATTTCAAAAAGGAGACCTAGTGTTAATTCGTTCACTTAGAAAAAGTAATGTTAAAGAAAACCGTTGTAAGAAATTACAACCAATGTTTGAAGGTCCATATACAATTGAAAATCAGAATGGACTAAATAGTTATGTGTTAATAGATGCAGAGAACAGACTAAGAGGCATGTTTCATATCAACGACATTTTTCAATATCATGAAGAGATTGAATAATGTTTTCTATACCTTTAACACAAATATAATAACACTAATAACTTACTGATAGATCCATTTCATAGATAGATGGTAGATTTCATTGTTGTGAATCAATATGACATCATACTTGTTGAATTTTGTACATATGGAAATTGTTGCTACCCTAAAAATCATAATTTGGGGTTAGATACAGAATTAATACTATAAATGTCTTTCTAAAAATAATATGGAAAGTGTAAAACTTACGATACATATAGATGAAAGCCTTGTGAGCGGAAATCTTGTCTATAAATAAACAGAATACAAAATAATTATAGAACCTTACATTAGTTGTTTTTATTTTTTGATATAGCATCAATTTTCAATTGCTCCATTTGACATGACAGTTTGACATAGACAGAGAACAGGGATGTATTTAATAGATCAATTAAAAAAAAAAAATTTGAATTATTAAATTTATATTTACTAAGGTATGAGAAAATTAATATTTAAAGGAAATAATAAGTAAATTATTTATTTTAAATATTATTTTGGGGTATTGAAATGAATAGAATATAGTAGAAAGAAAAATAGTGTTTAAAAAGTAAATTTACAAGTTATATACTAGATAATAGATATTAAAAGTATTTGGTTATTTTAATAAATTATATACTAGAGAATTTTATAAAAATATATTTATGTGAGGGCATTTTTAAGAAATTAGCATATAATAATTGTAAAAAGTTGTAGTTTAATGTTGTAAATATATTTAAGTGAGCCATGTGCATAGGCAACCAACTATACATATGTGTGGTAGACAGATATACATACTCTCCAAGTGACATTTTAGGAATATAAAGTGGGGTTATAATAATAATGTTAGATTAAAATGTTTAATTTATATATATTTAATGATTTAAATGTTTATTCTGATCTGAAAAGCCTAAATGTAAACAAAATTATCAATAGAACATTAACGAATTCTCCAGAATGCAGAATTTGACCATTTTTTACGGTCGAACATTCTCGAAATAATGGTTATGTCTGTGGAAGGAACATATATTTTTTTTTCGAGAACATCCATATAGAAGTAATAGAACAAATGGAACATGATCTCTTACCAGATGATTCTAGAACATCCAAAAAGATATAAATACCCGTGATTTGGATTCAAGATGGCCAGTTTATTATGAAAGTTAGTAGAAGATAGACTCATTAAGTTAGTGAAGTCAATTGTTCAGAATTTTCAAGATAGTGCAGTCAGAAAAGTTTTTAGTAAGAAGTCAGGCAGTTTAGTAAGAAATATGAAAGTTAGTTGGAGTCAGTGAATCAGTTACAAATAGTCCAATTGTTTAATATAATTAAAAAAGTATATTAGAAGAATATTGGTTAGATATTGGTATATTAAAAAGAAGAATAAATATAAATGCTGTTTTGCTGGTTTGCTTGGTGGTTTATAAATGCTGGTGAAGAAAAATATATCTTAAATTGGTAGAAGCTGATAATTGGAAAAAGTAATTTCACAAAAACAAGGATAACCGAAGTACGAAGACATTCAGTGGTGATTAGAATCTATATAGTGGAAAACAGTTCATTTAGGCATTCAGTGAAAGAAAGGTACAAAATTTTGTTAATATAATTTAGTTAATGTCATAACAATTTCAATTTTGAAGATAGTTTGTTTAAATTTTACATTGTCTATAGAATTTAATTAGTTTTATAAGAGTATCAATTTAAAGATAGTTTATTTTAAATTTACATTGGCTAGGTTAGATATATATGTGTGTTTCATAATAGTTATAATAAAGATAATTTAAAAAAGTACTTACAAACTAATTCTTTGAGAACCGCGATAAAAACCCTATATTATTAAAATACTCATTGCTCATCATTCAAACAAACAACACATCATAACAATACTTTATATTTACTTGGATTATATGCAAAAACTTTATTATTTTAAAAATTTAATGAATGACTGTAGATGAGAATTGATTGGATCCCCCTTCTCATGCGACGGGCAAAGTTACTAGTTGTTTAATATTTTATTTGCCAGCTGATATTTAATATTTTATTTACTAAAATGTAAATACGGAGCCACAGAAACCTTGCGGAAAAATAGATTAGCAACGTGTCATACACAAGATACAAAAATTCTTGGTAAATAATCTTGTGGATCATAGGATTTTTGATTTGATGCAAATGAATAGTTGTATAATGAAATAATAACTGTGTTACTAGAGCGTCTAATTTTTAAAATATAGAACGTCTCGCACAAGCTGGTAGAGGGAATCATTAGCCCAATGTAAATGTTTATTTCCTAACCGCAAGTATATAATACATTCATAAGAGGCATGGATCAACACTACTGGTTTGTTGGAAAATATGCCACTATAATCAGAGCTAAGAAGTTATTAGATTTTTGTACATTTGTAGCAGTTTCCTACCTAAACTTGACTTTTAGTGCAAGAAATATAGTAGGAAGATCGGGAACATCAACATCTAAACTATATTATGGACATAAAATTCGATGGGAAAAAACACTTTATTTAGAAGAGCAGAGATGATGTCCAGGAGAAAATTGTTAAGCCGAACTACTAACATATTTTGTGAATAATCTACTGTAATATTGTGTAAAAATTGTTGTATGCAATATCACCCAACATTAAATTATTACTTTTTTTTTTCAAACCTCACAAAAGTATTCATTTTTATGATGTGATTGACAATATAAAAATGTTTTTTTTACGCTTACACATAAAAGTGAAGCAGTTTTACGCCTACGCACACAAGTATAAAAGTCAAAAGCTCAAAATCTCGAAAGCTTCGTAAACCGCAGTGCACTTGTTAGGCAATAATCCTTTAGTTACCGTCTTTGCAGTACATAAAATATCTGGAGGAATACGCGATGCCATGGGATCTTTGGAATCAGACATATAAAGGTCGATTTATACATATCCGTACCGTGTCCGTTCCGTGTCAGTGTCGAGTCAGGGTATTTTTAATGTTATATTATTTACATGCATCCGGGTTGTAGCAGTGTGCTTACCGGGGCGAATAGAGAGGAAAACTTTGTTACATATTGTAAACTGTTACTGTGTAAAAGAGAGTTGAAAATATGGAGGCTTGGATAGAAGATCTCACCGTGTTGGCATTATTACTTAATAAAGAGGAAGAGCAAGAGCAGAAAATGCGAAAACAAAGAAGATGGAGTGTGCATCATACTTGGAAAAAAGACAAACCGAAGGAGAATTTAAAATATACAGAGAATTATTGGACGATGAAAAAAATTTCACGAATGTCGCAGTACTTTTTTTTTCTTTTTTTTTTCTTTAACAAATATAAAAAAAACATAAAATATTAACAGCACAATATCTCCTACTTGTCTGTTTACCAACACTTGCTTTCACAAAACAATAAAATCGTGTTTGTACAAGTCCGTGCATTCCTTGTCATTTCCGTGCATTCCTTGTCATTTCCGTGAATCGCCAGTGCGGAAAACAAAAATATCGTTTGCGATTAATTTCAGGCCGGGCATGGACGGATTCCGTCCGGTAAACGTTAATGTATAAATATACTCATAAGAGTACATTATTGTTTTTTTTTTGCCGGGCACTGTCATAACATGGAACGGACACGGCACGAATATATATAAATCGACTTTTATTCGTACGTTTGGGCGATAATAAGCACAACCGTTCACAAAACTTAACGAGTAGCGCAAAAATTGGTAATTTTTCTTATTTGTCAAAGTAAAAATCAAAATACTTAACCATAGTAACATAAAAATTATTTGCGACGTTAAAAAAAATAATATGCTCTATTCATGATACTATAACTATAAAGATAAATCAACGCGCATGTTCTTGCATCTCTCTCGCACACCTCTGACGTAAGCCCGAGACAACTTTAATGATGCCAAGTTAAGTGCTCTATCTGTTCAAAACGTAGTGAATGAGATTTTTATTTATTCATTGATCTAGTAAAGACTTTGTATATTATATTGTTATATAAATTTTGTGGTGAAAACATTCAATTTACTGTGTTAATGTCACCTAATTTATATATCGTACGCAACTTCCTCTCGACTACCTGTAGCTACTGTATAAAGAAGACTAATTATTTGGTTGCCATAATGTATTGTGCAGTGGTGGGTTGTTTAAACAATTATAATAAAAAAAGTAAATCTTTTTCGAAGTGTCGTTTTTTTTTGTGTTTCCTAGAGACAAACAAATGCGTAAAGTATGGGTCTTCAAGTGTTTTCGGCCAGATAAATTTAATGTAGAAACCGCGAGAATATGATGAAAACATTTTACAGAAGCTGACTATTGTTTAAAAGAAAAATTATACTGGAATATTACTAATAATAGTATAATTAATTATGAAATTGTCACTGAAGAGATCTTTTTCTCGCTAAACCTTCCTAGTGGTGATACAGAAATTAAACCTGAAGATTTAATTGACAGTCATCAAGATTTTATTAATTCGAATATAAATTACCTGGAACGGGATGGATTGAAAAATTTAGCCGGTTTCATTGCATTTAAGTTACAAAAAAAGAGAAATACTTAGATATATTCCGGACGCTAACGATCAATCGTTTACTTGGGTAAACCACGTTTCTGAGGGTGGTTTACTCAAACCAACAATGGAATTTGTAACTAAATGTAGTGAACTGGAACATATTTTTCGTAGTTATAATGGCAACAAATTAAAAATAACTAAAAATTATTTAAAAAACCTAATAGAATGCAAACTATGTAAATGTTAGCGAACATGTAAAATTACTTTTTTTATATGTAAAATGTATTTTAAAATACTAATTCTAAATAAAAATATTAACCTTTCAGTGCTAACGCATGGTCTCACAGACGGAGCTAACCTATTCATACCGATAATTAACGATCCGTTCCGATATTCGCGCTAGGTCATTCAATAGCTTCATATTTTGCCTAACCGTTGTTAGTATTAAAATATTGTTGAATGTAGATACACGGTTCGTTCGTTACACACGATTTCGGTCTCAGAGACGGATGTTAGCTTTTGCGGCTGTACTAAAGGTAAGGATTGTAACTTTTAGCGTTGTATTTTTAGTGAATAAGATATTATTTTTTTACTTTTTAGAAATAGAACTGAACTACGAGGAGGAGCAAAAATATTTGCAGAGACTTCTAGAGGACGTTGATAGTAATGATGAATTGGAATGCAACGATTCTTCGGATAGTTCTGAAGAAGATGAAGTTAAAATACAAAATCTCGATACAGAGAGTGAACAGGATATATCAGAAGCAGAAAATGATATATTTAATGAGGCAGAAGCAGAAAATATTTGCCGGCGAATTCCTATTTTTTTTGGTAAGGATAAAAAAACTAAATGGCGAAAGCATGTTGGTAATAAGCGAGTGCGTACAAGAGCAGACAATTTACTGAGACATTTACCAAGAGTAAAGGGGGATGCTAAGGAGAAATTAATCTTTAGTGATATTTGGGGATCTTTTATAACAGACCAGATGTTGGAACTTATTGTAATAAATACAAATATAAATATTGAACTACATGCTGATCCTTTGAATAGAACCTACAGAAAGACGGATATACTAGAAATAAAAGCACTTATAGGCCTGTTGTACATAGCAGGAAAGTTCAAGAATAACCATCTCAATGCTCGCGACTTGTTTAGAAAAAACGGTACTTCCTTAGAAATATTTCGCCTTACAATGTCATACGAGCGATTCAAATTTTTATTGGCATTTATTCGCTTTGATAATAAACAAACTCGTGCAGAGAGACAAAAAATAGATAAATTAGCTCCTATTCGAAACTTTTTTGAAGACTTCAACACCAATTTGCCAAAACACTACACCATGTCACACTATTGTACAGTTGATGAAAAATTAGAAGCTTTTAGAGGACGCTGTGGGTTCAAAGTTTATATGCCAAAAAAACCAAATAGGTACGGTATAAAAATATACGCCTTGACTGATGCTAAATTAGCTTATACCTCAAATTTAGAAATTTATGTTGGTCAGCAACCACAGGGACCCTACCAGCAAACCACAAAGACTTTGGATTTAGTAGTACGTTTGTGCAGACCTATCTGGGGTACAAATAGAAATGTTACACTTGATAATTTTTTAACCAGTAAGCAGCTAGCTGATACATTATTGGCCAATCATCAGCTCACTTTAATTGGAACTCTTCGAAGAAATAGACCAGAACTGCCTTTGGAATTTACGGCGCCTATAAATAGGCCTACTTCTACAAGTATGTTTGCATTTCAAGATAAATGCACTATTGTTTCGTATATTCCAAAACCGAAAAAAGTTATGCTCCTGATGTCAACAATGCATTATGAAGATGATACGTTGGATCCCCAGACTGGTAAGCCTAACATAATAATTGATTACAACGCAACCAAGGGAGGAGTGGACACTATTGACAAGATCTGTGAAAGCTACAATTGTGCAAGATCGACTAATCGTTGGCCCATGGTGATATTTTATGCACTACTAAATATCGCCGGCATAAATTCATATACAATATACAAGTGTAATTCTGCTCGGAGAGCCCAACGCATACCACTTAGAAGAACATTTTTAGAGACAATGGGTATTCAATTGCTTGAACCATATGCCAGACGTAGAGCAATTGCACCAAATATGCCAAGGATGATAAGTATGCGACTCAGAGAAATGTTTGATATTACGTTGAATGTGCAAAATATTGCAAAATCTCATGGTCGTTGTTTTTACTGTGGAAGCCAGAAAAGTCGAAAAACAAAGTACAGTTGTTACTCGTGTAATAAATTTATGTGCTTAGAACACATAAAGGGTATATGTGTGGAATGTTCAGAAAAAGATTGACTTTTTTTAAGTTTAAAGTTACCTCGTATTATTAGAATTTTTTGAGTGTGGTTATTATAAGTGGATAATGTAAGCTTTAGTTTAAAAGCAACTAAGCAAATTTTTTGTTTGTAGTAAGATTTTAGGGTTTCTTTTCCCACATTTTAGAATAGTAGCTTGTTTTTGTTAAGTAATTATTTTTGGCAAAATAAATGTTTATAAACATAATTTTTAAATAAAACTGTATTTATTTTAAATAAAAAAGTATTTAATAAGACCCTTAAAGTAATTAAATTTTAAAAATTGGTAAAATTTACAGTACTAGGGCATGTATAAATATACGGTCCCAGAGACGGACGTTAGCACTTACGTCAAAATAATTCACGTTAGCACTGAAAGGTTAAAGATAATTACAATAACGCAAGAGAAAAATCACGAAGATTGTAAAATAAATGCCTAAATGATATTCATAAAGTCTGAAGTAGTACCTGCTTTTCCTTATGTTTCAAATTCTTTACATTTTACCGGTCTTTTATATTTAATTTATTTTTTGTAGCAATATCTATTTTATTTGTAATACATACAATCAAATCAAAGATACATATATTTCTTTAATTAATTTTACAAATTACTAATTAATTTTCAAACCACGTTTTCACAGAAAGTAACTAGTTATGACTTCTTAGTGCAAGATATGGCATCGAGGTATACGTACCGTTAACAGTTTAAGTTTCGAAGTTGTTCATTACAGTAATGGAACAACGTTGCCATATGATGGATCGTTAAAATAAGATCCACACAAGTCACCTGGCTTTGTCTCGCTATGACGTCATGCTCAAAGTCGATTAAAATTAGAACGGCAAGTGAGCATACCTTAGTATCATGTGTTCTATTCGGAGTAAAAGTGTCTTTTATTTTTCACTTGCATATTATTTGTTTATTTTAGCCTGGATACGGTTACCATAAACACACTTTTTATATTCTAGGGCATAATCAGCAAGCGTTATGGCCTAAAAAAAGCAAATATTATAGAATGAAGTTTTTTTTATTTTAAACAATTTTAAAAAAAGTAAATTTTATAGAACTAATATTTTTGAACCTTAAATAAATATTGAAAGTACAAATTTTTTAATAAATAAATATAAATAAATGACATAAATCTATAACTAAATATAATTCCAATCGACAACTATATAATATTATCAAAAAACATCAAAATATCAACAACTGTCATAGACTACTTCAAACAAGTAAAAACGTCTCAATTTTAGTTATTATAATTATGTAAAGTGAAAAATAACATCTTGTATATACCACTGGTGTTACCGGATGATTACGCCCATCGAGCAACATCCATCCCTCGGGCCAGAGCTCCTCTGGCTGGAGTATATCTCCGGAAGTAATCATCTTATTAACACCCGTGATGTTTCAAGGTAATAGTAAGTATTTGTACCTCAACTTAATCAAATTCTTTTTGGACTAAATATTCCATTTTGTAATCCACAATAATTGTTAACGAAAATGCTGACATTTCTCATTTTTAAAGTTAAAAAAAAATAAAAAAGTATAGGAGTATTTTCACCATAGTAAATTATTTAAAAGTGATATACCTGTTTAATAAAGTTAGTGTTGTACGAAGATCTAAAAACGTGAGTAGAGGAACATTAATTAGATTGAAATAATATATTTACTTTGGAAATCGATCTAAATAAAATCATCACATCATCACAACACCGGACTGGTTTTTTATCAACAACAATTAAAATCAGAGCCGTACTTGAATATGATTATATTTAAAGCAAAGTGTTCAAGTAAATTATATGATGAATAATAATTTATTAACAATGGAAATTCCTACCACTTCTTAAAGTAATCCAATGTACTCTACTGTTGCATCCCAACAAACTAGTCCAAAATTTCCACTAAAAGAACAAGCCATCATCTTCAGTTCAATTTTTGGCGCAAAATTGCAAGATTATCTATTACAACTAGGACCACTCGTTCAACCAAAAAATATTATTTATTCGTCAAGAATCTCTAATAATCGAGTATGCATTTACCTTTCCAGTAAAGCTGTAGTTGATGGTTTTCACAATAAAACAAGATCCATTAAAATAAACAATAAAGTACTTCTAGTACGTAGACTAATCACCCCATCAAAACTTCTTCTCTTATCTAGTGTTAGTCCAACAATACCACATGAAATATTGAGCAATCTTCTCCAGAGCCTAGGACTGAAATTGATGTCACCAATAACATGTTTGAGAGTTGGAGCTACAAATCTTGAATATAGCCACATACTCAGTTTTAGGCGTCAAGTATACATAGAACTCCTAGATAATATAACCATACCTGATTTTATCCTGGTCTATCATGATAATGTTAGCTACAAAATATTTTTATGCAGCGACCAATCGCTTTGTTTCAAATGAAAACAAAATGGCCATCTTGCCTCCCAATGTTCATAAAAGTTCATCAGTCTTCCCTAATAAATTCTGTTATACCAAATACTACTCAATTCTGATATACAAGAAGGAGACACAGAAGAATTTGTTATAAATAAAGGTGTACGTCAAGGAGATTCATTATCTACAACTCTATCTTGCCCTGGCATATGCCGACAATTTTGTGTTAATAACAAAGAACAGAAAAACAATTTAAAGTATGTAAAAAGAATTAGTAGCAGAAGGGAAAGTAATGGGCTTACTAATAAATCAAGAAAAAACAAAAATAATGAGATTTGTCAAAAATATGAAAACAAAAAGACTAGACTGGGAGAATATATATTTGAAGAAGTAGAAAAGTTTAAGTATTTGGAAATGTTAATAACAAACAATGGAGAAAGGAAAACAGAAATTAAAGAAAGGATAATTACAGCAAATAAGACATACCATGCAAATAAAAAACTGCTAAAAAATAAATTACTGAGCAAGAAATCGAAAATGAAGATATATAAAATAATAATTCGACCGACTATGATGTATGCTGCCGAAACTCTTAGCATGACAAAAAAACAAGAGGAAGACCTTAGAATACTAGAAAGTAAAATATGAAGAGCAATATTAGGACCAATAAAAATTAATAAAAACCAATATAGACAAAGAACGAATTATGAACTACTAAACGAAATTAAAGAGGATATAGTTTGTAAAATAAAACAGCAAAGCGCAAAATGGCTAGGACATATATGGAGTACAGGACCATCTACGACAATATTTTCAATATTAGAATGGACACCATCTGGTAAAAGAAGACGTGGAAGATCAAGATCTACATGGCTACAAGAAGTAACAAATGATCTCAACAGAGCGGGCGTACGGCAATGGAGAGAAAAAACGAGAGATAGGAAACAGTGGAGAAAAATAACAGGAAAAATTAAATAAAGAAAATGAGGACTGATCTACCTCGTAACATAGATCTAGATAGCTTAAGTGGCGTAACCCCGTGTAGGGTGTTTAGCCACAATATATAATATATATAAAATCTAATGGGTTTGGAAAAAATTAACAAAAAATGTGTTTATAAATACTTTTATATATTTTTATAAAAGTTTGTTTTTAGTTTTATTCAATAAACTACATCAATATTGGTTTCGTCTGGAAGGTAAATTCTGTGTTTGTTTAATTCTATTGACTTGAGTTGATTAGTAGTTGAACATAAATGTGGACACTTAGATATTTTCTTAAATCTCTAAATATACTATAAATGATTTATAAAATATCTACATATTTTCAGATTATATTTGGTTCAAGATTTCAGTTTAAAAATAAAAGAGTAAAATCGTGCATACCGTTTAACAGACTCGATGATCTCCATCTGCCCAAGTTAATCTAATAAAAGTAGCATATAAAATTTTCTTTTATTTCCTTCCATCACGACTCAATTCAGAATAAGTGGATACTTCAAATAAATTGTACCTACGCTAATGCTATGCAATGAATTCTCTACTCCGGTGAAGTCTTCCGTCAAAATGATTAAATTAATTAAATTTTACACGCTAATGGTTGTATAATTTAACTTACCTATAGAAGTAGAAAATCACTTGGAAACTTTACTTGGATGTTTAAAATGTTTAATTTTGGATTCAACAATGTTCATTTTGGTTATACTTTTCTTTATATTGTACCGTCATTTCTCTAAGTTAAACAGTTAAACCAGCAACTTAAATAACGGTAGAGGTGTGGGGATTAAATATTTAATAAAACCTTAATATAACAAAAGCTCAACAAAAACGTATTTTATTACATAAAAGTGATTATAAAGTGATTGATTATATAAACAATACACCCTTCTGCCCGATATCTAAAGAATCCTTTAATTCACTGATTTCTATGCAAAACAGAGCTGCTTATATTTGTAGTAAAAATTTAAAAGAATTTTTTGGTATTTATTTATTGTTTTTTGCAAACCACAGGAGTTATAAGTGACATAAAATATAATAATTAAAAGTAATGCTACAATAACTTTTAGTACTGCTATAATAAGAGGTCGATGTTTAACCAGCAAGCGAGAAAGGCGTGTTTTAGGCACTCATTTATCTTGCTAGTTAAATAGTAATTATTGAAGTAAATTAAAAAAAAAAAAAATAAGTAAAAAACTAAGTAAAAGTAATTTGTATACTGAATATTGGAATCGTGAGTAGATAAAATATACTTTTTTCATCTATTTGGATTTAGATATTTAAGTAAATTACTGCAATTAGTTATAAGTATTATCCAATTTTCATGAACTGGTATCACAGCGAAAGCTGTAAAGTAGCACCGGTTTTAGTCGGATTTTAAATCAATTTAAAAGATGTCATCTTCCAGTCAGCTACCATGAAATGCACCATACTTAAAAGCAATTAGTCAATCACGTAGTATATTAATTCCAAACAGATATCAAGATATTTATCACTCTAGAGAATTGTACAATTAATGACTATCTTGAAGGATTGAGTTAGCATATTGGACCAAAAAAAAAAATAATTTTCGCATCACGTGTATCAAACGGTAGAATATCTATCATCTAAGAACCTAGTAGATAAATTCATAGCAGAAACAAAGAAGATAATAGTAAATGAAAATATACTAGAAGCGAAAAGATTAATAAATCCATCAGTCCGCTTAATTCTATCCAATGCATGTCCAAGCATACCTTTTTACTTAATAATGGACGAATTAATAAAACTAGGTTTAAATCCTCTCTCAGACATATCATACTTACAAATAGGAGCAACCAATCCTGCGTTCAGTAATATTCCAAGCTTCCGAAGATAAATTTTCGTTTTAACTTTTCCAGACAACTTTGGACTACCTGAATATTTTATCATCGAATTAGAACAAACATCATACCACATATTTATAGCCCAAAACGAATCACGTTTCAAATGCAAATTAACTGGACACCAGGCAGTTAATTGTCCAAATTATTCACCTTCTAACCATCCTCACAAATATAGTGCAATACAAACAGAAATGAGACAATATTCATCAATAAATTATACTCAACAAGATAATCTACAAAATACTCCCACAATCTCAAATACCACTCCCACCATACTTACTACGTCTTCTCAAACCACATTACAAACAGTAGTATTCTTAAATTTATCAATAAACCAAACCCAACAATGCTCACTACGAAATACATCTATATATTTGAACATTTCTTCAGTTAACACTACAATCGCAACACCTACATCGTCTGAGTCATCCTCTAATACCCAAAAACATAAATCAACCTTACTCGAAACAAGTCAACACTTAATAAAAATACACATATGAATTCTTACAAACCCCAGATAACTTCGAACAAAGCAACCGGAAAAAGAACCCTAGAAGATGCAATCACGCCACCTGCCGAAGAAAACTTTGCAAAACCTAAGCTTAAGTTAAGAAAAAACCAAAACTGATTACAAAAACTTAAGATATGAGATACCAAGCTTCGATCAAGTAGTGGATCTATTCGAAAATATACAAGGATCAAAAGACATAATCACAGTAACAAAATTGTACTCAGAATACTCTCATGCACTTATACTCATACTACATCGACAAAAGAATGAAAACTAAAAGCATCAAATTAATAAGAAAACTTTGCAAACACATAGGTTTACTCTCTGTAGTGAAAACTTAATTGTCGGAAGAAGATTCCGACTCATCGGTAAACAATTCCTCTAAAGAATAATCAGTAGCCGACGGCGACAGTACGACCGAGTCGTACCGTCAAGATGGCGACTAACGAATTAATATACAAAGAACTAGATCGTCTTAAGAAATTAGAATTATTGGAAATACTTATTCACAAAAAGGTTCCCGAAGGAATACAAATTAGTGAAAGTGTCAAAGATGTTTTGGAGACCAGTGGATCTTCTTGTTCCGATGTGAAACTGTGCAATAGTGATTTGAGGTTAGAACTCACTCAACTACAGTGCAAGTTAAAGTGTGCCGAGATCGAGATTACTTACTTAAAATCGTTAAATACAGAGCTAGTAAAAGGTAATGAACGTCAAGATTTAATTATTTCTTTATTAAAAACGAATTCAAATAAAAATATTGAACATAAACAGACTACGTCCAACGTTGCCAAACCTACTAACGGGGGACTTAAACCACCTGAAAATTCAAATGCTGTAGCTAATAATAGTAGTCGTAGTAGTAGTAAAAGTCAATCCACGTCTGCGGAAGCAGCACTTCCAGCTTCAGTTGATTTAGGAAGTAATGAGTGTCAAAAGTCAAAAGTGTACGAAAGTAGCCACAAATGACCAAGCTCCATGGCAGAAAGTTCAAGACAGAAACAAAAGAAGAAGACAGTTAGTTGTTGGAACTGGTGCTGGATCTGTCAAAGGTGTTCCACAATAATGTGGATCTACATGTGTATCACATTGATCCTAGCACCAATGTGACTGCAATGGAAAATCTTCTAAAACCCCATTTTCCGGAAGTGCTTTGCGAGTCTATGGAGTCTAGGTACCCAAGTCTTTACTCATCATTTAAGGTCCGAATATATCAAAATAATTTCAATAAAGCTATGGATCCAGCACTCTCTGGCCTGAAAATGCATGTGTGAACAATTTTTTGTACCTACGGAAAAATCAGAGGTTCCAGAGGTAATGTTTAACCCTAAATTAATGTTATTAAATGTTCAAAGTATAAATAACCATAAAATATGACATTGTTGTGGATATTATTACATTTAAAAATATAGAAATCTTATGTTTAACAGAATTATGGGAAACCATTGACTCTATTAATAATGTATACATTGATGGATTTATTATGAGTAGTACTTATTGTAGAAACTCTTCAGTAAGAGGAGGTGGTGTAGGAATATTCGTAAAGAGAAATGTAAACGCTCATAATATTAATGTTAAAAAATTCTGTTCTGATAAACATTCAGAGTTTTGTTGTTCTTTAATTAAAGATAAAAACAATAATATCTTTTACATATTGAATTGCTACCGATCTCCGTGTGGAGATGTAAATATTTTTTTAAATAATCTTGACTGTCTTTTAAATCATTTATACAAGCCAAATGCATGTTATATTATTTGTGGTGACTTTAATATTGATATGAAAACGTCAAACAATAACCAAACAAAACTACTGAATTGCTTATCTGCTTATAACATACATACTAATCTTGTCAAATGGCCTACAAGAGTAACAAATACCAGCATAACAACAATTGATAATATTTTTGTAAATTTTTCTAATTTAGATACATCATGTATTCTTGACAACACTGTGTCTGATCATAGAACTGTTTTAGTTGAACTTGAAATCGATATATCGACCTTGCCTATGTCTTGTCAAAAGCGATATTTTTCTGAGAGTGGGATAGATAATTTTGTTACGAGTCTTGTGCTGGAAGATTGGAATCTTGTTTATGGTATACTTTATTCTAATTTGGCTTTTAATGGGTTTGTTGATATTTTTTCGTATTATTTCAACATTAATTTTCCATTGCAAAATAAACGTATTGTAAATGATCGTAAAAAATAAATGGGTAAACACTGAAGTACGCTTATCTAATAGTAACTTAAAAAACTTGCATGTTTTATCTAGATCCTGTCCGTGTCTTTGTGAATATTACAAGTTAGGAAAAAAGAAACACCAGAAACTTTTATGTTTGAAAAAGAAAAATTATTACCAGAATATTATTTCATCATCAGATAATCCTACAAAAAGTGCCTGGAGACTTGTTGCCGACGTGACTAATAATGTTGACAATAATAGAAGGAAAAATATATGCCTAAAATCAGATGAAAATTGTGTAATAGAGGAACGCCCTATTGTTGCTAACATGTTCAATGTTTTCTTTAAGAATGAAAATTCCCAGTCATCAAAATAGTACTTTAAGGAAACCGCCTTATAACGAAAATGAAAATTTTTTACAATTATGTCCTTACAGTCCAAATGAGCTGAGTGAATTATTGATAGGAAAATTGAAATCTTCAAAATCGTGTGGATTTGATGAAATGCCTCAATTTTTATTAAAAAAAGTAATTCCATTCATATTATCACCTTTAACATTTCTAATAAACTTGTCTTTTTGCAATGGTATTTTCCCGGATTATCTAAAGATGGGAAAAGTCGTTCCTGTACATAAGAAAGGTGATCCAAAGAATATTAGTAATTATCGCCCAATAACTGTCCCTTCAGTGTTTTCGAAAATATTCGAATACTATTATCTTAATAGATTAAACTCTTATTTATTGGAGAAAGGTATTGTTAGTAAATATCAGCATGGTTTTCAGGCAGGTAAGTCTACAAATACAGCAGTTCATTCATTTTATGAGACTTTAACTAACTATATTGATGCGGATGAATGCCCTGTCGGGATTTTTTGTGATCTCAGTAGGGCATTTGACTGTGTCGATCATACGTTACTCATTAATAAGTTAGAAAATATTGGAATAAAAGATCTCTCTCTAAAATGGATACAATCCTACCTATCAGAACGTCGTCAGTATGTCTCCTTAACAGATGTATCCCAACAATCAGTAAATATTTGCAAATCAGATTACATTTACATTCATATGGGTGTTCCACAAGGTTCTGTAATTGACCCAATATTATTTCTTATTTACTTAAATGATATTGTCTCAATAAATTCTGCTGTACAGTTTACACTTTATGCAGATGATACTTCAATACTTATATCAGATAATTCACATATATATCTCTTGAAAATAAATGTAACGAACTTTTGTGTGATCTTAGTAATTGGTTTTCCTCGAATTACTTACATCTTAATGCGGATAAAACGCATGCTATTCATTTCCACAATAGACAGAAACATCGGTTAGATATCGAACTATCAATATATTCTAAACAAATTAAAAAAGTTCATTGCCTAAAGTTTTTGGGTTTGTATGTTGATGAATGTCTCAACTGGAAAAGGCAATGTGATGATATTATTTCCAAAATAAACTCGGCATGCTACCTACTTCGAAACCTCAAAGATATACTAAGTGAAAAACAGCTAATTATGCTGTATTATGCTCAGGTGGAGTCTCGTTTGCGGTATGTCATAGTATTTTGGGGTAGGTCTTGTAAATTCAGTGAAGTCTTTTTGTCTCAAAAGAGAATAGTCCGTTGTATTGCTGGTATTTCTCGAATCACTAGCTGTAAGAGTTACTTTACTAGATATAAACTTTTAACTGTACCGTGCTTATATAATTTGAAGTTTGTGTTTTTATTCATTCAAATCTTGAGAAATTTAAAACTAATAGTCAAATTCCCAACATAAATACAAGGCATAATCAAAAATTACATGTGCCTTTTTGTAAAGGAAATATGCATTTTTACTCACCTGCAATAATAGGTCAAAGAATATATAATAAGTTACCCGAGGTAATAAAAAAATGTAAGAATATAAAAATATTTAAATTAACTTTAAAAGATTTTTTATTGCAGAATACGTTTTGTTCTGTTGATGAATATTTTAGTAGTTGACATTATTTTAAGTATATGCTAGTAATTTTACATTTTCCATTTGTGTTTGTCTTGTAATGTTAGGTTTAGCGTAATTTTAGATTTACATTTATATTTACTAATTTTGTTTTCTAAACTGTGACTGATCCTATACGAATTGTATTTGTCAAAAAGAAAATAAAGTATTATTATTATTATAGTACAAGAAGACCACTTTTGACTTTATGTTTGTTCCATCACATTCAGGTATACAAGGAAATGAAGAAACAGATGAACTAGCCCGCTTAACATCCTTTAGCCAGGACTCCATTCTTATTAACAAGGTTTCTTCTGGTAACTTCAAGTTAGAAAATATAAATTGTTGTGTACGTGGAATAAGTGGAGTGCATCACAAGGTAAACTCAAGGAAATCGAACAATTAGTGAAACCGTGGCTCCAATCCACAGCGAATAGACACGACGAAGTGAGAATGACGCGTTTGGTTACACTTGTGGTTGCAGCGTAAAAAAATACTATAATAAATACAAACCAGTGGCTTTTAAATAACCTATTGCATTTTTAACAAAAATGTTTTGTCATAAGGTTTTTTATATTCATTTGATGTTATGCTTCTTTCTTGTAGTTCGTATACGATACACTGAGCTAATATATACTGAGTGTCAAAAATAGGTCAATGCCTATTTATATATGTATATATACACAGTGTGGAAACCACTTATGGAATACAATTGTTTGTGTCCTTATTATTAAAACTAATAAAAACTCTAGGACGCGTTAACTTTTAAATTTAAATGTGCGCTTTTTAAACATAAATTTAAATGTTCAGGGTGATCCTCGCAAGTCTCGCATAGTCCATAATCCTTATCTGAAATAAATGTATAAATAAATCCCATATGAAACACCCTATATATTTTTATGTTTTTAAAAGATTTTTAACAATCTGATTTCAACGAACTATATTATCAAAAGCGTTAACAAAGACAGGGAATACAGAATGGGGAAAAAATTAAAATACTTTGTTAAGCAGACGAAGCAATATTATTTGCCCAAGATGAAGATAATCTGCAAATACTGGTTTACATATTTAACATAAGAGCAAAAGAATTTAATATGACAATCTCATCTCAGAAAACTAAAACAATAGTAGTCAGCAAAGAACCAACCAGATGTAAAATAGAAATTGATGGCATCAGTATTGAACAAGTAATGGAAATAAAATACCTGGGAATTACACTGTCTAGCTATGGAGACCCGGACAAAGAAGTGAGAGATCAAGTACAAATAGACTGACAGGATACCTCAATAACACTATATGGCGAAACACACACATTAACACTGAGATGAAGTCAAGGATTTATAAAGCCAGTGTAAGACTAATAATGACATATGCCTCATAAACAAGACTCGACACAGCAACAACGCAAAGGCTATTGCAAACTGCAGAGATGAGAGTACTGAGAAAAATTACCAGGAAATACGGAAATTACAGAAATATGTTCTGAGAGATCAGAAGACAAATGAAGACATTAGAAGAAAAGGTAACGTACAGTGTATAAATGAATGGACACAAAATGGAAAAAAATAATGGAATAACCCCATAAGCAGAATTGAGGAGGCAACCTTCCATAGAAGTAATAATCCGCCAATAAACAAGCAGAATTGCTTATAAAGAGAAAGAAGGAGAAAAAGAAGATATTTTTGTTAGTTACTGATTCAACAAAAATAATTTGGTTATATTATTACTCAATACACAATATTTATGTATACTTATAAAAATTTGAAGAAAACTAAAAATATCTTGGAAAATAATAATTAAGTTGAGATAGGGAATCTCATATTTATATCTTTTAGCTCATATTTTTAGCTCAAATCTCTAAAAAAGCACATTTTTAAGTAATGAGCAGAATAATGAGATTGATGTTTTAATTGTTTATTTAAATATATTTTTACTAAAAAATTTGAATCTCTAAATCTTGTAGTATTTTTGTAAAATCTAATATTATACATTTTAACTGTCAAACCTGTCTATACAATTGTAGCGAGTAAAAACGCGCGTGCCCTTTTCGCTGCGAGCCGATCTTGCGCCTCAGAGCCCTATAAAAATATCGATATCTTGGCCAAAAATAAACCCACAAACTTTATTTTAAGCTTAAAATGTTTCTTTTGAGTTCTTTTACCGGTACTATTAATATTCAAGTATATATGTCTATTGCTTAAATTTGCTTTAAACCCTTATAAACAAATAATTTACAATTTTTTAAAGAAAATTACAACTTCAAACTGGTATAACTTTAATATAACTAAAGATAAAGTAATTTAACAATTTTTTCTTCTTCTTCTTTATCTTCCTTCTTGTATGTGGGCTATAAAGCCTATTTCTTCTTTAATATTAGCCTCCTAAATTGTTTAAATTATCGCACCATCTTTTTCTTGGTCTGCCAATACTTCTGCGTCCTTTTGGTGACTTATCTCGTGCAATTCATACTATCCTATCCTCTGCCATTATACTAATGTGTTCGCTTCACTCCTGTTTCTGTGTTATCACCCATATCCATTTATGTCTTCTATATTGCATGCTCTTCTTATGTTTTCACTTTTCTCCCTATCCAACAGACTTTTCCGTGATATTCGTCTCTGTTGTTCGAGTATTTTCATCTCTGTTATTTCTGTGGCATACACAGATGAAGGTGAATTCTGTGCGTGCATGCATTAAGAGAAAATTAAAGAATATGCGTGCATGCATTGAGAGAAAATTAAAGAATAGAGAAATTAAAAAAAAATTTATTAAAAATCCTTTGTAAAAGGTATATATTTTTAAAAACCCAAACGGGCTGTTATAGACAAAACGTTTTCGGAATCCATTATTCCATCATCAGTGTCCTATAAAATATATAACCACTTAATTAAAGAGAACGTGAAGTTAAAATTTTGACTAAGGTTAATGTAAAGTGTGGTTAATACTTACTAGGTGTACATGAATGTAGCCACTAAATACATGGGTAAAAACCCGTTAACAAAAATTTAGTTACATTTGTTTTACGTTATATTATATAAATTGCTAGGATGCTAAAGTTACCGTTGGATTAGGTAACATGGCGACATATGACTCCACGTTGAAGTTGCAAGTCCTGAGACGGTGTGTCTACGAGGACTTAATGGAAGCAACTGATTGAAATGACAATGTTGACAAGTTAGGACGGAACAAGTAACAGAGTAGTCAATATAACTGTATGTGTCTACTTAAGACAAAAGTCAACGTTAATTAAATTGTTAAAGTAATAGATTTTTTGATATTAAATAATATAACAGTATCAACCATCAATGTTGTTATTTTTTTAAAAATTGATTTTTATGTGTATGAGATGAAATGTGGAGAGAAGATAATGTGGTTATAGTTAGGCAACCAACTATGCATGTGTGTGGTAGTGTAATTAAAAAGAGATTTTTATATTTAGGCCCTTTATGTTTATTCAACATTTGGTACTCGGAAAATAGAAAATAGACACATGTAGAAGGTTGAGTTATAGAAATTTTGTTTGATATTGATGGAAAATGAATGAATATATTTAAAATATGAAAGTGTTCTTACATGAATGAGATAAAACTTTTGTAGTATAATGGTCATGTGACCATTATACTACAAAATGGTCATGTGTAGTATAAGTTAAATTTCACATGACCATTATACTACAAAAGTTTTATCTCATTCATGTAAGAACACTTTCATATTTTAAATATATTCATTCATTTTCCACCAATATCAAACAAAATTTCTATAACTCAACCTTCTACATGTGTCTATTTTCTATTTTCCGAGTACCAAATGTTGAATAAACATAAAGGGCCTAAATATAAAAATCTCTTTTTCATTACACTACCACACACATGCATAGTTGGTTGCCTAACTATAACCACATTATCTTCTCTCCACATTTCATCTCATACACATAAAAATCAATTTTTAAAAAAACAACAACATTGATGGTTGATACTGTTATATTATTTAATATCAAAAAATCTATTACTTTAACAATTTAATTAACGTTGACTTTTGTCTTAAGTAGACACATACAGTTATATTGACTACTCTGTTACTTGTTCCGTCCTAACTTGTCAACATTGTCATTTCAATCAGTTGCTTCCATTAAGTCCTCGTAGACACACCGTCTCAGGACTTGCAACTTCAACGTGGAGTCATATGTCGCCATGTTACCTAATCCAACGGTAACTTTAGCATCCTAGCAATTTATATAATATAATGTAAAACAAATGTAACTAAATTTTTGTTAACGGGTTTTTACCCATGTATTTAGTGGCTACATTCATGTACACCTAGTAAGTATTAACCACACTTTACATTAACCTTGGTCAAAATTTTAACTTCACGTTCTCTTTAATTAAGTGGTTATATATTTTATAGGACACTGATGATGGAATAATGGATTCCGAAAACGTTTTGTCTATAACAGCCCGTTTGGGTTTTTAAAAATATATACCTTTTACAAAGGATTTTTAATAAATTTTTTTAATATATGGTATACAGCCAAATACAGGAACGTAGATTCCTTTTGGAGAGAAATTAAAGTTCCAAGTGATTACATCTATCACAAAAGAAGCTAGAAAGCTTCCAAACCCATGTGAGGCTATTAATTGTGATTTCCGTTTTTTCAAGGAATATAGGAAAACTTTACGATATTATTTTATTTGTCCAGGACGAATAGTAAACGATCCACCTGTTATGGATATAAGATCTATTTTCTACAGTCCGTTAGGACATATTAAGGTAAAACTTGATCATACGGAATCAAATTGGACTCATCTTCCTGTAAGACCAAAAAATATCCCACCAATATCCAAATATCGTGCAATATTTACCAAACGATGTAAAATTTCCAAGATAAAGTGGCAACATCTACAAGAATTAAAAAGTGTCATTCCATCGGACTGTCACTTTTTCTATGAAAATTTGCCACATATTGTTTAGAATCATTGAAAACCTTTTATTTTTTAAGTTTATCTGTTATAAAGAAGTTCTTTTTTATTTAATTTGTATTTATAATCATAATGCATAGATTCCTATGTAACAAAATATTTTATTTCAAATTGTTCTAACTGACTCACTAAATGTATAATGCGAGTAAATCAATTTTTGTTAACATTCACTTTTACGTAAAAAAAATTTAAGTAATTGCGTATTTTTTTTATTCGTCCCTATATCAATATTTTTAAAATAAAATCATTTTTTCTTCCTCCTGTAAAACACACTTTTTGTAGATAGGTCATATTGCCTGCTCACCGTCTTAAGTTTTTTGCACTAATTTGGATTTTACAAATTTATTATTTATTCAGATGCATCACACTCAGGAATCAGAATGTAATCACTATACACATCATTGTTGTTTTTCCAGTGTGTTCTTTGCATATTGCTTTTGTGCAAGGACTACAAAGTGTTGTGTGTATCTATTTTTCTTTGCAGGACAACATGAGCAGTTTATTTTATTCTCTAAAGTTGTCGGTTGTGAAACTGGAGTGATCCTGATCTATAGAATATCCCGAATTTTTTGCTTTAGGCTAATGGAAAAAGTTGAAATTATAGACCGTTTTTCTAAACGTGGTTTTATCAAATATTTTGCTAAGAATGAAATAAACGTTCTTCTTTCTAACAAGGTATTAGTATTACTCCTATCAATTATTTGGCCGTTTACAGTAGCTATGAGAAGAGTACAAAATAAAGTAAATGCCCATGTGTTACTAATTCTGGTTACATTGTATTCTGATTTCATCCTATATACAACATCCACGCCTCCTTTAGTTAAATTATACAATGTTATCATCTCTGATTTGTTCTCACTAGACTCTATATCAATTGAATCGTCATCCATCGTTAATAACATTAGGACGTTTTTGTTTTTTTTTTGGTGTACGAGACTATAGTACAGTTATTTTCATTCTGGCCATATGCAAACATGCTGCTGTGAACTGGTCGACCATTTACATCGAGAAAGTCTAAAGGCAAACCCCTTTTATTTTTTCTCATTGTGCCTACAACATTAAGTCTGTGGTTCACAAACAGATCATTTGCCAAAGGTATAGATGTAAAATAATTGTCCATTGTAATATTTCGACAAGTATTATCAATGGGTTTTATTTATCTTTTTACAATGCTCGATGCATCCTAGGGGTAGTATGTAAGAGCCTGCAGTACGTAGGGGGCCTTATGGTTGTTTCCAGCGTAGATCTTCATACCGTGGACATAAAATGTTCGTGCATCAACCAGCGCGTATATTTTAATGCCATACTTCTGAGGTTTATTTGCTATATATTGACGAAAACGGCACACACCACGAAAACCTTCCAACATCTCGTCGATTGTGACGTGTAACCCTGGAGTATAATATTGAGAACATTTATTTTAAGGAGCTAAATTATCAACAGCTCTCCGTTCTGGTCTGGTTTGACGATCATAAAAACGAATACCTCCCACAAGGACATAGAAGCGCTTTTGTGTCATAGTGGCAGCAAAATATGCAAGTGCTGTTTCATCGTTCGCCCACAATTCGTGAGTGCTCAAATGCTGCCACTGTTTTATTCCAGCCAAATATAGAAGCCCAAGAAACGCACATATTTCATGAAAATCTGTTGCCGGAAAATCTTTTTCGAGTTTATACGATTTTTGCGTAACCGCAAGTTGTTTATTGTTTGTACGTTATTTTCTAGAGTACTATCAAGAAAAAAAGTTTCCAACAGTCCAGAATAGTACAATATTTTGATGCTACTGCTTTTCCACCTGCAAATTGAATAACAAAAGTTTGTCTTTTTGTTTTTAATACAGGTTTTGTCATTTTATGTTTTAACCAAACTGTTCCATCTTTGCCAATAAATTGAGGAAATTTTGAGGGAACTGTAGTTATTGCTATAGGTTCGTCAATTGCGTCACATAATTCAAAATTCTCATCGTTTTCTGACTGCTCCGTGTATGTCTCATGAATGCTATGTGCAGAAGAAGCGTCATTTTCTGAGTCGCAATATTCTGATATCGGTTCTGCTTCTACTTCTTCGCACCACTTTAAAAGTTGATTCCTGGTTTTAATGTCAAAAATATCCATTCTGGAAAAAAAAAATAAACTTGTTTATTGTATAAGCATAAATTCTATTAAAAACAAATAACATATCCATAAAACAACAAATAAATAAATAAAAAGTATATTAAATTAAATAATAGCTGTTAATATTAGGTATTCTTAGAAATGTTATTTAAAATCTTACCTATTTTTCTCTTCAATTAGCTTTTTGTGACAAATCGTTTACTTAACAAATTTACGTACGCAAGGAGTCCCGTGTAGAGATTTTTTTCTCACCATACGTCACCCACTAGATATGGATAGGCACTAAACAAAAACAATAATGGTCACCTTCCCACCACCCAAAATGTTACAAGCCTAATCCCAGAGACGTACCTGAGGCATTGCTGAAGACCCCAGATGTTAAAAAAATGATTATCAAAATAATAGCAAGAAATAGTAAAAAGAAAGATTTTTTCTCACCACGGGACCGACCCCAGATTAAAGTGCGCTCGTGGCTTTTAAACAGTCCAGACCTTAATTTTATTGAGAGATTGTGACATAAGATGAATCAGAAATTGCGTAATGATCCCTAGAAAATCGACGCCGATTTAAAGAGTAAATTATGTGAATTATGGGATAGTTTCGACCCAGACTTGTGTAAATACTTATTACAACTAATGCCAGACAGAATTGCTGTCGTTGTAAAGGCTCGTGGCGATGTCACCCCATATTAAAGTAGTAATTTCTTGAATTGTCCGAACATTTAGTTGTCACGATGTTATGCAACATTTTCGTTTATTTTGCCGCCAACGCTGCAATTGAAAGTTTACAGAGACCGAGCCATTTCAATATTTTGTTATTAATAATAAAGTTTAATCTCTTGTTCTAATTGTTCTAATTGAACTCGTTCATTTATTTAATAAGAAAGATCGTGAAGATGAACGTTTTTAAGAAATTTTCGTTTATCTGAACATTTAGTAGTTGAGGCTGGTATATATTTATTAGGTTTAACAATTATTTTTATGGTAAAGATACCTACAATTTATTTTTTTAACGATTCAGAAACATTAAGTGAAATTTCGACTTTATAGCTTTTTTTATATTTTACTCTGTATACTTATAATACATAATTCTTTATTACGAATATTACTTTCGCTCTTACTTGTATCACAAAGGGAATTTCAATGTCAGTTAAAACGACATTCTACTTCCGTCAAATAATTTAAGTCAACCAGTAGCGACATTTACCTAATTAGTATTTGTTCTTACACAGGTGACAGAGTCATAAGAGACACCACTGAGACTCCCGTAACTCTTCAACTATTTCCCGAGGAACCCATCGCGGAAGCATGTAAACCATTTGTCAACGTCACAAATAACCAATTTTTCAGCCCTGGTTATCCTGCTGAAACCTACACGAATAATACGGATTGTGTCGTTGTGCTTCAAGGTAAGTAGTATCGATCACTTTCCATTTGGGATTTAACAGTCTCTTTAATGGGTTGGTTTTAAAGTTTGTGAAAAATTTATGTGTACAGAGCGATATTTTTTTACTACAAGTAAAATTTATTTAATAATAATTACAAGTTATGGTTTATTACAATTAAAATAGGCTAATTGCTTTGAAATAACAATTTTTTAATAATTTGATATAGGTACCTATTAAAAAATTCATTTATTTTATTAAAAATAAATTCCACCGTGGTATCTCTGTGCATAGTTTTGTTATTCTATGAATTTATTACTTTCTAGGTTTGGCTTACCAGTTTAAGAAAATATGTATGTGACTTAAGATTATTACTTTTCCTAAATGAATTCTTTAAATCGACATATCGTTAAAAATGATTTATATTTTCCTAAAACTGTAATGTCATTTTACGTCTTTAGCATCTCATAGCATAGACACACTAATCAGCTGAGATCTACTACCGACAAGGAAACATGTGCTGAGGCACCGTTTAATAATATATTAACATCGAATTCGTACTTGTTTGCATAGGACATTTTTATTGATGGTTAAAAATTAAGTAAATGGCCAATCGGTAACATTGTTATAAGAAATATGCAGATAGTTTCTGCAATCAGTGTTGTAACGAATATTTTGCCTATCACAGAGGGTATTACTATGGGAGGTTGAAAATTGGGGACAGAAATTATTGGGTGGAGAGAGGGCAGGCAAAACAAATCCAAACTTATGCGAACGGCGCTCAGGGTTTATTTCGAGAGCTGGAGTCGTGGATAATTGAATGTCAGCAAGGGAATTGGGTTGAGGCAACTACAAGAATGAAACAAAGGGGTACTTACATGAATCTTCTGTAACAAATGGACAAACAAAACAACAAGAAGGACCTCTAGCTATTTAAAATAAGGACGTCGTTTCGAGGTGCCAAATTATACCGATTACAACAACTAGTTGTAACTATTGAAATAATTATTAGAAATGCAGAATATATCTTTTTTAATGAAACTCAAAAAGGGGTTATAAACTTTTTAAAATAAATAGACAAAATGATTTAGGGAAAAAACTCTAACATTTATTGTTGTCCCACTACAAACAGCCACAAATACAAATAATATAAAAATAATTAGTATATAAATAGTTACAAAAGATTTATACCAAAATAGCAAAGAAGAAAAACTTACATGTCCTATCCGTTTACAAACTATTTACAAGTGGGAGATGCTACAAAACTTACAAATAATTGTTACTGGGCTGTCAACTGTGGTAGAAATAAATTATCACAAATAAAGAAATATCTTTTAAATGAGACTATTCATTAAGGTTAACCTTTTTCTATACCCGGTTTACAATTTGTTGATAGCTCACTACAAGTTTAACTCTAATTAGAGAACTGAAATACAGAGAGGATAAGTAATACGATATAATAGTAAAAACCAACCTAAAACTGACGGTTTAAGACGTTTTCGAATAACCCACCTTATATCTGAAGGAATACAATACCTTATAATCCTATTACGGGGGTATTTTGAATGGTTAGATATGAACGACCAGTGTCGTAGAGTATATGATTGAAACATTTATTTGAACTAAATAAATATATTTTTTTAATTGTACTTATGTAAATTGTATTTTTTAATAAAACTTATTTATTTTATTCAAAAATAAAAACTTTCTTGCCATTTGTAAAAGATACATTTATTTAATTAAGGAAAAAGGCGCCAAATGTCACGTGGCAAAATTTCCAATGTGTTTTAAATGTATCCATTATTTTCGAATCCGTAGAAAACTAATAAATATTTTTGAAAAATTTAAACGCAGAATGAAAGATTACATTATTACTCAGGGCAGAAAGTCTCTGAAAACTTCTACAGTGTTTATTTTAATATGTTATGTAACAGGGGTGAAAATAAAAGAGAAAATGTACTATAATTTTTAATTGAAAATATTGCATGCAAAAGAAACTTTTTATTTATTCTAAAAAATATTTCATTCTGCTTTTAAATTTTTCAAAAATGCTTTTTAGTTTTCTCAGGATTTGAAAAAAAAAAATGAATACATTTAAAACACATTGAACATTTTGACAGGCGACATTTTGCGCCTTTCCCCTTTAATACCTTACGATTACAACTACTATTACTTACCTTATATAATTACGATTAGAAAACTATTCAAATTCAAAATAAATAGGATCAACTTCGGAATTTGAGTCGTCTTGAGGGTTAATAATTAAGTTAATCGCATAATAATCTCTACGGTCGCATCAATTATGTTATCAAAATCCCACATTTTTTGTTCTTCTTCTATTACATGTCTTACTGCATCTTTCCAGTTTTGTTTTGTAATATGTTATAAAGACTCGTATAACAATTCACGTACAACTTGTATTTTATATGACGTATTTTTTCTAGCCACATAACTTTTCATTTGTGCTCAAATAAGTTCAATTGGATTTATTTCGCAGTGGTAGAGTGGAAGTCTAAAGACTGTGATGTTTCGCCTTTCCGCCATTTTGTCAACTACGTATTTCTTGAACTTAGATTTGTGTTGCCGGGCAATTTTTAAAAGTTCTGCTTTTACCATTTCATCTTCGTAAGGCAGATACTTATTCCGCAGCCAGTCAAGAATATCCTGTTTCTTCCACGCATTCGTTAGAAGTCTTTCTACTAGTCGTGAATGATAAGGTGCATTATCTAATACTATAATTGAATTTGGTGGTATGGTGTGGTTTCCCACCGGAAATTTAATTCTTTTAAAACTTGCCACAATTTAGTTCGTCCGATATGAGGCAAATCTGGGTCGTCTCTAACTTCTTGTAAAATTTTGTTTAGATTTGGTATTTCCTTTTTGAAAAAAAATCAATGAATTTTCCTTCGAATACCATTTTTGGCAAATTCATCAATTTCAATAGGCTTTTTCCCTCCCTTTAAGTGTTCGTTTGTGTTTGGGTTAGCTATACCGTGTTTTTTCCCTTTCTGATAGGAACCTATATAAAGTTGACTCTCCTACGCCAGTCATGTTGGCACAACTTTCGACTATGTTGCGAACAGTGTTTGTGGGATTCTGAGAAACCAGAGCATCGTGAACATTCAGGACAATAGTCTTCTCTCTTGGTGAATAGACAGACTTACTGACTGTACGCAACAGTACCGGTGTAAAACTTGATGATGAAGCCATCACAAACAATCCAACAAAACGAGCACGAGCGAAAGGTACGTATATATTCGTAGGTATATGGAATAAAAAATCACTCACACACTGCATATAATTCGCAAAAGAAATATTCGAGACGCTAATTACTGCCGTAGACGCGGAAACACCGACGAGTCGTAAATTACATGCGATCAAAAACGTACTAAACAAAAAAATTGTTTTCGTTCGTAATAACTTCACCCTTTCAAGTTAAGTTTCGAATATAATTATATTATTAAAAATCTGGGGAATTCCATCTTAATTATCTTGCAACGAATAGTACCTTCGGATATGAATTCCAGGTTTTCTAGTAAAGTGATTAAACGCGAAGATTAGTATTGAAATATCCAAAGAGATAAGGTATTCTTATTTACAAAATTGTTAATGGTTAAATTCTTATTTTTATTAATATAATATAATAACCAACATTAGTCATAACAGTTTTGATTGTTTTTTTGCAAAATATGTTAGTATTAAAATATTATCAATATTATATATAACAGTATTAAAACATTATATTATTATTTAATGAATAAACACCTTAGGAACGCCTATGATTTACGACCGTTTTATGAGTGTTCGTTTTTATTTCGTGCTCTCAACAATTTGTGAACGAAGAATAAAAACAAAACAAACTAATGTCAAAAATAATAAAGCTAGCTGTCATATGTCAACATAAAATTTTAAAACAGAACAATTAAAATGACATCTAACCACGCCCTAAGACATATACTTTTAATAATTACAAATTTTTTACAAATCCTTATGAAAGCAATTTTTATTATTAGAAAAAAAATGTCTATCGTTACTTTAAAATTTAAACACAAAAATGTTATTTGAATTTCACTAGATTACACTTTAAAAGTTTTCTGGGGTTAGAACTGCAATTCAAACTTTTTACCACACAAACAAATTCATCTCCACTGGGAAAAGTGTTTTGAAACGGCTTGTTAGGACACTGAATTTTGAAATTGGCGGCACTAGATACAAACTTCGGACTGGGCTTCTTAAAAAAACAGGAGACTGGAACATGTGGATATCTTTCAAAATTTTTGTAGACGACACAAATCTCTTAGATAGTTAGAAACAGAAATAGTGATTACTCTTCCAAAGTTGACATATTACATAGACTATAATTCCCTATTTACTACAAATTGGACGGTTTCTCTTCGACTGAACTAAACACGTCCGCTTCAATAGCCCATCTTTTTCAACCTAAAAACTTGAATTCACTCTACCCTCGATCTGTGTGCCGGCCTCTTCTCTCGCGTTTTATTTTTTTCTTATTATTTCTAATTATTTTAGCTTCCAGCGGTAACTGGAATTTAGAATATAAACATAAGGACTCAGCCATATTTTATACTAAGCAGGGCCGTACTAGAAAATTTATTATTTGAATATAAGATAGTTTTAAGGAATTTTCTGCATGTTACAGTATTTACCTTAATAGTCAACGAAATAAAACATTAAAATCGCCTAAACCTTTTTTAAAGTTAGAAGGATCGTTATGAAACTTTTTGCCTTCAATTCGGGAGAGGTTCAGGAAAATTCTAGAACATTTGCCATGAGCGACAAATGAAAATTGCATTTTGTATGCGGAAAACGCATTTTCCAAAGTGCATATCAAAGTGTGATGCAGTACAAAACAGATGGGTTTAGCACTTCAAAGAACTACTTGGTACCGAAGTGGAAAATGATGCGTTACTTCAAAGTTCAAAAAATTACACCTGCGTAAAACCTCCTTCAATATTGAAAGTGAGTGACTCAATCACACGCCTCAAAAATAACAAGTTCCCAGAAGTGTACATTATTTCTGTAGAATCGTCAATCATTGAGGTAACAGCATTATGCACCAAATTCACAGCATAATAGTCAAAGAAGAGATTTGCTGGAATGTAAAAATTATAGCAGCATAACTCTTCTAAACACAATATACAAAATATTCTACAACACCCTGTACAGCCGTTTAAGCACATACGGGGAAGAACTCCTTGGTGAATATCAAAGTGGTTTTAGGCCAGATAGGTCAACAATTGACCATATTTTGTGCTACGTCAAATCTTAGAAAAAGCCGATAAACTCGACATTGATACATTCTATCTGTTTGTGGATTTTTAGTCAGCGTACGGTAACATCTAAAGATGTAAATTATATGAAGCCATGAATGAACTTAACATTTCCAATAAATTAATAAGATTTGTAAAAAAAACTATGAGTAAAGAGATCTGATGATGATTTAATATGGCATTTAAAATACTATAAGTGATGCTGAATTAAATATACAACAGAGGAACAATCTTTAATAAGTCAAGCAGAGTATGGCTTATGCTGACAATTTGGATTTGATCGCACCCACAACACGAGGACTTAAAGAGATGATTTAAAATTACTTAACGCTGTGATCAAAAAACTAATTACTTTTTCATAAAAAGTAGAGTTAATTGTTTCTCTGGACCCACTGATGATGGTGTAATAGAATCAAAAATGTTTCAATACAATTTAATAATCCCTTTGGATACTTTTATAAATATACCTTCTATAAAAAAGAAGCTTTTATAGTTCTTTTTTAATACTATTATCCCAAAGACTTAATTAAAGTGATATAAGTGCTCAATTTATCTTCTACGAGCTCACTAATTATTGTCAAATCCTTTTAATAGAGTCACTTTTCTCTTAATATTATTCGTATCTATGATATGGACTCTACCTATCTTTCAAAATTAATATTCTTGGTAGGAAGATTTTCTAGACAGATATTTAACCTTGCTGTTCCAGAGTTATAAAGTACCCGATCTAATCTGATAATTAGTTCGTAATTTCCGCTCAAGATATCTAACATAACCATTTCGTTTTAGTTTCGACATCACTGAAATTTCGTGATTCGGAAATAATAACCTGAGATTTTCTTGCCGAACTAATTTCGGTATATAATTGCTTCCATTTGAAATTCAGCTACATACATGGAAATAAGTGAATTTCACAAAATAGCGAAGTATAAAATAATTCAGCTCGTTGTGTCAGTTTTTTGACATTTGACGATTTTTAAGGGTTTGTCCTTAAACAATTTTATAAGTTTTGGTGTTAAATTAGGAATGTATGGTAGTGATCTACACCAAGGATAATAATACTTTTTTCTACTCAGGCAAAAGCACTGGAGAACACACCCATGGTGTTGGTATTATTATCAACAATAACTTAAAAGAGTTTGTGACAAATTTCATTCCCTTTAACAAACGTATGATGCTACTTTAGCTGAAAGCCAAACCTCCAAACATAAATCTAATCCAAGTGTATGCTCCAACATCTGATAGATAGATAGATAGATAGATAGATAGTTTATTTGACTGTAAGTTACAACAAAGGTTTACAGCAAGTCAAAACTAAAATTATAAATATAAATTTTAAATAATTACAAAGTATAATATAAATCACTATAAAGTCATTACAAAAAAATGAAAACAATACACTAAACATATTTAAAACATTAAAATACATATAAAACGTACAATATGGACATCATAATATAATTAAAATAATATTAAATTTGGTTATGTTGCAGCTTGGGCATTCACAGATACACTCTGGTAATATTCACCCAATGTATAAGGACACATGGTCACTAGGTACTCTTTGACTTGGTTTTTAAAAGCTGTAGTTGAATGAATGTTTTTAAATTTTTGAGGAAGTTGATTATACAGTAGTAAACCAGAGACAGTAGATGACTTCCTACTTATTTCTAAATGTCGATAGGGTACTACAAACTGTCTCTTATTTCTTGTGTTGTGTGAGTGAATATCACTGTTACATAAAAAAGTTCTTTTATTTTTATAAATTAGTATCAATAATTCCAAAATGTAAATTCCATACACTGTTAATATATTTAAATCTCTAAATAGGTTTTTACAAGACCAACCATACGGAACACCTGCAATACATCTGACAATACGCTTTTGGGCCTTAAAAACGTCCTTTATACTAGAAGAGCCACCCCAGACAGTTATACCGTAACTCATTGTCGATTGTACCTCAGCAAAATAAAAAAGACGAAGGTGTTGCAGACTAAGTATTCTACCCAACATTTAGAATTGAGTTAGCAATGATGCTGAGGTCAAAAAATTCTACGCGGACTTAGAACTGTTAACAAAAAACATAAAGAAGCAGGAGGTTAAAATAATTATGGGCGACTTTAATGCTAAAGTCGGTCGAGGAAAAACTGGAAATATAGTAGGAAATTTTGGGTTAGGTAAAAGAAACGAAAGAGTAGACAGACTAGTCCAGTACTACCAGGAGAAAGAATAAGTCATAACAAATACATACTACGACCTACCCTTACGAAGATTATACACGTGGACTTCTCCAAAAGATAACACCAACAATATAATCAGAAACCAAATAGATTTTATAACGATTAACAAAAGGTTTTGTAATGGAGTACAAAGTGCAAAAACCTATCCAAGCGCAGATGCAGATACGGATCATAATCTATTACTAGAAAACGTCAACATTAAACTCAGGAAACCGGAGAAAAAAGTTAAAACCACCAAAATTAACATCAAAAACCTAAAAGACGACAACTGGCAACAGCAACTGAACTCAGAGATAAATAAATTAACTGAAGGAAGCATTGAATGGGCAGATATGAAAAAAGCCATACTAAAAGCGGGAAAGGAGGTCCTAGGCGAAGAAGAAAAAATAACTAAAAAAGACTGGATGACACCGGAAATAGTTGAGCTAATAACTGAAAAAATAAAATACAAAAATAAAGATGAAAATAAATATAAAACCGTCAAGAATAAAATCAAATATGAAATCAGAAAGGCTAAGGAGGAATGGATGAACAAAGAATGCCAGGAATTGGAAGAACTCAGCAACAAACATGACACCTCAAACTTACATAAAAAAATGAAAGAACTTACAGGCAACACCAGACAAAGAAGAACACTAATAACAAGAGATAATAATGGAGAAATACTTACTGAAGAGAGCAAAATAAAGGAAGTATGGGAACAATATATAATTCATCTTTTCCATGACGAGAGAGAAAATGAACAAGATATAGGTGAAGAAAAACAATACCTATAAATTTTACCCTCAGAAGTAAAGAATGCCCTACAGAATGCAAAAAAAGGAAAAGCAACGGGTCCTGCAGACCGGCAGAGCCAATTAGCCAGACTTGTTTGTGTTTATTGTTAAAATCGACTGAATTTCAATTATTATTGATTGCAGATTCATGGTCAAATGTTAGTACTACATATAGCTAATATTTTTATGGATAGGTACATACATTTTGTTTTGATATATTTTTATTTTGTTTTTTTTATTCTTTTATTATTTTCTTGTTTTTTTTTTGTTTTGTTTTATTTTGTTGCTGTTTTGATTTTTTTTTGTTTTTTGCTTTTTTTGTTCTTTTTTTTTGGATTTTTTTTTTTGTTTTTCGTTCTATTTCTATTTTCTTAATTCTTTTATGTTTTTTTTTTAATTTGTGGTATACCTACTTTTTTTTTGTTTTTTTTTGTTTTTTTTTTTCAAACCATATTAACAGATTACGCCTATATACTATTTACAACTTATATTTACATATTTTAACATGTTTGTAAATGCAATGAAGAATTTCCATATTATTTGAAAATATTAAAAGATTAGGGTTTGTTGGAAAACAACACTTAGAATTTATTAATTCCTTATAAAGTTCGTTTATATTAATAATTTGTAAATCACATTCTAATATAATATGTGTTAAATCGCCTATTTTACCACAAGTACAATTGGGAGTATTTGATAAGCCGATTCCATGCATGTAAGATGGCGTAAGAGCATGATTTGCTCTCAGCCGATTAATGGTCTTTATAAAATGTCGATTAGATTCTGTGTAGAACCATCTTATGGAGTGTTACAATGATAAAAGTTTAAGCCAGTCTTACATTCTCTGTAATGTAAATGCCCAATATTTTTAAGTTTTTGTCTACTAACGGTGTCAATATCTGTCGCTGGAATTAAATTTCTGTTATATGAAGTTAATAGATGAATTAAAAAACATCAATTTAGACAAAAAAGACATTTAGTTTATTAAGGCTATATACTGGAACCAGAAAGCAGTAGTAAAGGTGAACGATATACAAACAAATAATATACCACAAGGAAACTAAGTTCCTGTATTTGGCTGTATACCATATATTAAAAAAATTTTTGAATAAAATCCTTTATAAAAAGGTATATAAAAAACCCAGTTGGGCTATAACTGTAAATTAGACATAATGTAAACTAAATTTCATTTAATAATTTTTAAAGGGTTTTTACCCACATATTTAGTGGCTACATCCATGTATTAACTAGCGACTGATGATGGAATACTTATTCCGAAAACGTTTTGTCAATTCAACATAGCCCAACTGGGTTTTTTATATACCTTTTTATAAAGCATGTTATTCATGGCTACATCCATGTATTAACTAGCGACTGATGATGGAATACTTATTCCGAAAACGTTTTGTCAATTCAACATAGCCCAACTGGGTTTTTTATATACCTTTTTATAAAGCATTTTATTCAAAATTTTTTTTAAATAATATACCGATTGCGAGAGGGGTTAGGCAAGGATGCGTCTTGTCTCCGACGCTTTTCAACGTGTACTCACAGGTCATATTCAGAAAAGCCTTATGGGAAAGAAAAGAGGGAATAAGAATTGGTGGAGAAATCATAAACACCATGAGATTTGCAGATGACATGGTAATTATGGCTGAGAGTATAGAAGATCTACAAACTTTACTAGATGCAATAAATAGTGAATGCATTCAAATGGGACTTGACATCAACACAGATAAGACCAAATTTATGATAGTATCAAGGAGTCCAATAAAGAATGAACAACTAACTCTTGGTGTACAGCAAATAGAGAGAGTGACAAAATATAAATATCTGGGAGCTTACATCAACACAGAATTAGATCCAGACCAAGAGATCCGGGTACGAATAGAAATGGCAAGGGCAGCGTTCTTAAAATTCAAACAATTGTTCTGTGACAAAAATCTGAATATTGCGCTGAGACTGAGGTTTGTTGAATGTTACGTCTGGTCGCAACTATTGTACGGGGTAGAAACATGGACACTAAACGCGCAAATAGTTAAAAAGATTGAAGCCTTTGAACTTTGGATATACCGGAGAATATTGAGAATCCCATGGACTGCCAGGGTCACCAATGAGGAAGTGCTGAGAAGAATGGGTCGAGACAAAAAATTGTTGAGAACGATAAAAGTACGCAAGACTGCATACCTTGGACACATACTAAGAAATAATAAATATAGCCTTCTGCAGGTCATCATGCAGGGTAGAGTCGATGGCAAAAAGGGAATAGGTAGAAAGAGGAAGTCATGGCTGCGAAATATTCGAGACTGGACAAACATGACTGTAGACGAATTATTCCACGTTGCAAAAGACAGAGAAGCTTTTAAAAATGTGGTCGCCAACCTCGGTTAATGGGGACGGCATAGGAAGAAGAAGAAGATGGTAGTGATCCAAAAGTCGTTGGTGATTCTCTTATTGGGCTATTTGTTATATCGTTTAGTGACTGATTTGTTGATGCTGTTTGTTCTATTTTTTGGTTTTGACTTATAGTTGTGGATGTGGAATCACATGTGGTACTAAATATTAGTTTGTTTAGTATTCCTGTTGGATATAAGTTTTCTATTAATGTTTTCTTTAACTTCCTCAGCTCATGCTGTATGTATGTTGGATCTGAAAACTTTATGACTCTGCTTTTTAGCCTCTAGAACTAAGTTTATCTTCTGTTCAGAATGATAATTGAAAAACCGGTTGCTTGATGTAGGTTTTCTGTACCATTCTGTCCTTAGAACATTATTCTGTGTTCGATGAACCATCATATTAAGAGAGGAAAGAGAATTCGATTTCAAATGTGCATTATAATTTCTTGCATTGGTTATTAAATATAGCTAGGTCATGATCTACTTTGTCTTTTGTTACTGCAAGTATTAATTCATTCACAAATCGTTTTAGAAAAGGAATGTCAAATGGTAATTGGTTTAAAGAGTTTCCCGTCAAATCATTCAGAGCATAGTTGTATTTAATCGGGGATATGGTGCTGTTAGTGTCAAAGATTAAATATAGTATTTCTATAAATGTATTTATATCTTATTTGGCGTATTATTCGATATTGTTCCAATTATTTTTATACTGTTTATTATCAGATAGTTTGGAGTTTTTGTGTAAAGAGATAATACATCAAAGCTTTCTATAATAAAGGGTGTTTTAAGAAGTATAGAAATGTAGGTTGGTAATACTTTATTAACTGTCGGCCACTTTGACAGCTGTTAAGTCATTTATGTTAAGTTCGGTTTGAAATTTAGCATCAATAGACTTGAACCCCAAATAGTCTAGGCGAGATCTGTTTTGGATTGGACATTTTCCGTAGGAAGCTATTTTTTTGCTGGAATCCCTTCAGGATGTGCCCAATATCGATAATCACGATATGCGCCAGTCGCAAACCCTGTGCTAAATTTTTTATTTAACAAAATCTGAAAACAATTGAAAATTTCTCATTTTTTTTGCTCTCATTCTCGTTTATAATTCGGAAAATATTGATCCTAGAGAAAAAATTATAAGAAGTTAAAAGTTTCGTTATTCAACTTTACACAATATTTCGTTAGCTAAAAATTTTAAATTTAATGTTTATTGTTGAAAAAATAGCAATAATTGGAAACAAAAGTACAAAAAAATGAAGTTAATCCTTTAAATGTTTTCGACTTTCTAAACTTGACTTACAAGCTCCATATTCCGCCTAGAAAAACCTTTTAATATGTTTAAAACGTGTGCTAAATTTTGTTAAGATCGGTGGGATAGGTTTTGCATAATAATTTTGCAACCCAGCCTACTGGAAAAAAATCGCAAATTTTCAAATTTATAATAGGCCCCCCTAAATAGGGCCCTCAGATAGTTGCAACTTTTGTAAAAAATAATGGAAGGCTCAAACTTTCAAACGCTTTTTTGGTAAAATTCAAATCGGTTCACTAGGAGAGCCTAGAAATTTTTTTAAAATTTTTAAACATTTTTTATATATAATAGGCTTATAAACAAATTGAATAACTTTACGAGCTTTAAACATATCAATTTCAAAATTTACACACTTAAAGAACATTAAAAGACGCTTCTTCTTCAAAAAAAAAATACATTCGGCTTATTGGTTGCCGAGATATTGAAGGTCAAAGTTGGCATACATTTGCCATGTAACCATAAGTGATAGAGGGCTAGTTTTTAAACAAATACCCTCGTCTTGTCAAGTACTTTTTATATAAAAAGTTTTACGTAATGCGCTTCATGGCAACATCCATAAAAAAGACAAATAAAAAACCGTTTCCGCGTAAAATGTCGCCCGGAATGCATGAGAGGTGGTGGTGGGGGACATTCACTCGAAATGTGAATCGGCGAGTTCAAAATCATAGCGCGCGCTAAAAATTGCATTATCTCGGCTTCTTGTTAACCAATTTTGCTCTTTTTTTTGAATCGATGTCTCGGACGACAAGGATTTCAAATATCATATTTTCAAATACCATTTTTAATTGCAAATTAGGAAATTTGCAATAAACAATTATACATTGAAGTAAATTGTTACTTTTAGTAAACAAATATGTATTTATAAATTGTTAATAAATAATTTAAAATGTTAAAACAAAGGCGAACGAAAAAAAAAAAATTTTTTTCATAAATAAACTTTATTTTGACTCAATCTTCAATCATTTTTTTTAAGTCTTTTTCTTTTTTTGGAAGAACAAGAATCTTCAGGTCTTATTTCTTCCTCAAAACCTTCATTTTCCATCTTAATAGCTTCATCCTCGATCTGTAAATTTAACGTTTTTTCTCCTTCATCTGTAGCTTTATCTTGTGCCTCTAGATTTTATGGATGTTGCCATGAAGCGCATTACGTAAAACTTTTCATATAAAAATTACTTGACAAGACCAGGGTATTTGTTTAAAAACGAGCCCTCTATCACTTATGGTTACACGGCAAATGTATGCCAACTTTGACCTTCAATATCTGGGCAACCAGTAAGCCGAATGTATCTTTAAAAAAATACGTCTTTTAATGTTCTTTAAGTGTATAAATTTTGAAATTGATATGCTTAAAGTTCGTAAAGTTGTTCAATTTGTTTATAAACCTAAAAAATGTTTAAAGCTTTAAAAAAATTTCTAGGCTTTCCTAGTAAACTGATTTGAATTTTACAAAAAGCCTTTGAAAGTTTGAGCCTTCCTTTATATGTAAAAAAATTTGCAACTTTTTGAGAGCCTTATTTAGGGCCTACTATAAATTTGAAAATTTGCAATTTTTTTCCAGTAGGCTGGATTGCAAAATTATTTTCAATTTCTAGCTAACGAAATATTGTGTAAAATTGAATAACGAAACTTTTAACTTTTTTTGGATTGCAAAATTATTATGCAAAACCTATCCGACCGATCCTAACAAAATTTAGCACACGTTTTAAATATACTAAAAATTTTTCTAGGCGGAATATGGAGCTTGTAAGTCAAGTTTAGAAAGTCGAAAACATTTAAAGGATTAACTTCATTTTTTTGTATTTTTTTTCCAATTATTGCTATTTTTTCAACAATAAACATTAAATTTTCAATTTCTAGCTAACGAAATATTGTGTAAAATTGAATAACGAAACTTTTAACTTCGTATAATTTTTTCTCTAGGATCAATATTTTCCGAATTATAAACGAAAATAGGAGCAAAAAAATGAGAAATTTTCAATTGTTTTCAGATTTTGTTAAATAAAAAATTTAGCACAGGGTTTGCGACTGGCGCATATCGTGATTATCGATATTGGGCACATCCTGAAGGGATTTTAACAAAAAAATAGCTTTCTATGGAAAATGTCCATTATGGCCTGAATTTCTACAGATCCCGCCTAGTCTAAAACAACGCTTTACAATTGTGCAAATTTATGTTGAAAATTGTGGTTCTGTTCGAAATACGTATCGCGCACTACGTGCATTTTAAGGTCAACATAATAGAGCATCAGAGCAAGTAATTTGATTAACCTTGGAACGTTTTTGCGCCACATTTACACTTAATGACAATATGCACGCACACACATGTCGTACAGTGCGTACAGATGAAGTTGTTGCTGCTGTAGAGCGTAGCATAGAGGAAGACCCGAATCAGTCTATCTGTTATCGTGCACAGCATTTGAATACGTGTCCATCCACTTCATGAACGATTCTACAAAATCCAACTCATTTAAATACACAAGAATTGAAGGTATGTACTTTATTAACTAGCAAAGCATAGATTCGTAGATTCGGTGAGTGGGTCCAAAACGAGACTGCCGTTGATTGCGATTTTCATAAGCGAATTTTGGTTAGCGATCAAGTTCACTTCTGATTGAATGGTTACGTTAACAAACAAAACTTCCCTCTGTGTAGTTAAGATTATCCTCAAATGTATGTTGAGAAACCATTAAATTTAGAAAAACTGACTGTCTGATGTGCTTTATGGTCTGGTAAAATCATTGGACGTATTTATTTAAAAAAGATGCTGGCCAGAACGTTACAGTTAATGGCGACCGCTATAGAGCCATGATTATTCCTTTTTGTGTCTTTTTTGTTCCCCAGTTGAACAACCATAATATAGGGGAGCTGTCGTTTCATTAAGACGGTGCAACATATCATACAGCTCGTACCACAATTGATTTATTGAAGGAAACCGTTGATAACCGTATAGTTTCACGTTTCGGACCGTAAATTGGCCTCCAAGATCGTGTGATTTAACACTGCTAGACTATTTTATGTGAGGATATGTAAAGGTGCTAGTCTATGCCGATAATCATGAAACGATTGATCACGATTGATCACTTGAAGGACAGCATTCGACGCGTAACTACTGATATACGGCGACAAATATTGGAGAAGGTGATCGAAAATTGGACCTCTAGATTAGACTATTAGTTCGGTAAAATAAGGATGCAACCTCGGAATGAAAGATAATAAGCTGAAAATTTGCATACGTCTTTATTTTGATGGTGTAAAACTTACCTCAAAGGTCTCATATAATCACGTGTCCGCGACTTAAGATATTAAAGGTCAAAGGTCACGAAAATAAGTTTTCTGCAAATATCTCGTTTCCCTTACACTTTATGACACAAGATCTTGTGATTTAACACTGCTAGACTATTTTATGTGAGGATATGTAAAGGTGCTAGTCTATGCCGATGATCATGAAACGATTGATCACTTGAAGGACAACATTGGACGCGTTACTACTGATATACGGCGACAAATATTGGAGAAGGTGATCGAAAATTGGACCTCTAGATTAGACTATTAGTCCGGTAAAATAAGGATGCAACCTCGGAATGAAAGATAATAAGCTGAAAATTTGCATACGTCTTTATTTTGATGGTATAAAACTTACCTCAAAAGTCTCATATAATCACGTGTCCGCGACTTAAGATATTAAAGGTCAAAGGTCACGAAAATGAGTTTTCTGCAAATATCTCGTTTCCCTTACACTTTATGACATTTAAGGTAATAAGAAAAATTGTAGAATGGAAAATTCTCTTCAATTTTTGTCAGAAGTACTTTTATGTACCTTCAACCCTTCTAAAGATAGAGCGCAAAGAGTGGGGGACCGCTTACCTGTGTATACGGTAACGCGAAGTCAGCCAGTAGGATTCAATAAATAATAAGTTATATAGTTAATTATTCACTTAAAATACTATTATTATCATTAAATTTATTATTTATTAATTTAATAAACTATATTTATAGATATTTATTATAAAATATATATTTTTTATATAATATTTATTTTATTTTTAACAAACATACAATATTAAATAAAATACTTTTCGTCCATATTACTAAGAATATTATATCTCGAAATACAAATCTCTTGTACGGCGGTTGCTGATGCGTGAAACGTGTGTGATAACGTTCGATCAACCCCTGTACTCCAAAGCACGTGAAATGGTTGCTGCGGCAGATACAAGCTCAAACTTATCCAAAATAGTTGTGAAATTAGGAGGCTTTCATATGCTTATGTCATTTCTTGGATGCATAGGATACGTAATGGACGAAAGTGGACTCAAAGAAGTTTTAAGTACAATATATGCTCCAAATTCTGTTGAAAAAATGTTAAGTGGTCACGCTTATTCAAGAAGTATCAGAGGTCATACGCTGTTACGACTTGCATTATCAACAATCATTTTTCAAGACATGAAGATTGAAAGCTGTGTTTTAGATGAGTTAGAAAAAAATCACCATTTACATCAGTCACCTCAACTATTTCATCAAAAAACTGCTCTGTACAAGAATTATTTGAAAATGGAGTACATATTTTCTTAGCAGCGTATAATGCTCCAACATCAGAAGACGATATAGACTCTTTTCGATACACCCAGTTCATCAAATCAACAAGACTCAACAAACCAGTGCAGTTATCAAGTCTTCCACCTTCAAGTGGAGCAGCTCGTCAGCATATCATTCGTGTCTATTATTATACCCAAATTTGGTTGGGAAATGATTTATAACCCCAAGAATTCGGCTGGGTAATGCAAAATGAATTTCTGGAACCAATAACAACATTAATTTGAGAAAGTTCCTGAAGATATATTGAAGTGGGTGCTACAACCAGTATTGAGTAGAAATATATCTTCATTGCTAATTATGTTTTCTATAATTTTTCCTCTGCCAAATGTGCTGTTTGATCCCCACATTGTGCTGTGAGCATTAAAATCTCCTACGAGGATGAATGGGGGTGGGAGTTCTGCTATTAGTTTAGAAATTTCTGTATGATTTATCCCCATATTAGGTGGTAAATATATATTGCAAATAGTGATTTTATGAGGACACCAGAATGAAACAGCTACTACTTCTAAATTAGAAGTGATGTTAAATTTTTCGGAATATATATCTGACGATATAAAAATAGAAGTACCGCCACTTGCGCGTAGGGGTGTGGATCTAATCTGATGATAGCCTATGTAATTTTTTAGGTGCGGATTTTGGGTTTTCTTTAAATTTGTTTCTTGTAGACAAAGAATATCTGGAGCGGTCTCTTGGATAAGTTGTTGGATGCGTTCTAGACGGGCGTAAAACCCATCACAATTCCATTGTATTAAAGAGAAAGATTATTTTAAAGAGTTTTGGGAGGCAAGGGAAGTATCAGAGTAAGATTCATCGTCACTGGGATCTGTTTGTGAAAGACATGGTAATGTTATTGTATGGTTATTTTCTGCAGATTTAACATTGCATTGATGTCTGATTTTTTTCATTAATCGTGTAAATCTGTTTTTTATTGTTCTTTGAGAAAGATGCGGGTAGATAGAAATCAAATTGGTAAGGAGTGTATTGATGTCGTTTGTAAACTTTAGGGCCTCATGGTAGGGGTCACTGCTGCCTTTAGTATTTTCTAAAAACGCAAAAAGATCGTTTAACGAATGTAGCGTATTTTCAGGAGAACTCTTTAGTATTTCAAAAGCTCTCGAGTTCCCTTTTGACAATCATCAAAGTGTAGCTCTGTGTACCGATTCCTTATCCGCAATTCATTCGTTAAAAGATATTTACAATCAACATCATTTAGTACAAAAAATATTAGAATCGATCCATCTCCTCACTTCCCGAGGGACTTCAATAACAATAATATGGGTGCCTTCTCATATCGGCATCCAAGGAAATAAGATGGCTGACAGCGCTGCAAAAGAAGCATCTACATCCAACTTACCTGTCTACAACATACAGCTCCAAGAAGACTTAAAATCAAAATTCAAAAGGAATATCCAAGACAAGTGGCAGAAACTTTGGATCACCAAAAACACAAAGCTCAGAGAAATACAACCTAATGTTTACAACTATTTATCCCTAGCCTCTCTGAACAGAAAACAAAAGATAGCAATACGAAGATTGAGAATAGGACACACACGTTTGACACACGGTCATCTTATGTCCTCTACAGACCAACAGTTATGCTCTCACTGCAACGATATTCCTATCACCGTCAAACACATCCTCACAGAATGTCAGCACTACCAGGCCACCCACATTGCCAACAATATAACCCATAGTCTAGAAGAACTTCTGAACTGTTCAAGCCGACTCAAGAGCCTTATAGACTTTTTAAAGACTTCTCAATTGTTTAACAAAATATAATTTACATAATATTTTTATTCTTCACAATTGTAAACTTTGTATCATAACTTTGTAAGTACTATTGTAAACCTTTGCTCCCGTGTCAATGACCTAAGATGTTGAGATACGTTAATTCTAATAAAAAAAAAAAAAAAAAAAAAAAAAAAAAAAAAAAAAAAAACAACATTAATACCGCCAGCACCAGAAGAACTGCTGAATACAATATTTTGCAATTGCAAGAAAGGTTGTGGTTCTTATTGTGGATGCAGGAAATCAGGATTGCAATGTACTTTAATTTGTGGACAGTGTAATGGACAATCATGTCTAAACGCTTCATCAACTTCAGATGATTTCAATGAAGAAAGTGAATATGCACCTGATATTCTTGAATATTTTATTCTGATACTTTAATAAACGAGAATGATGATGATGAATCCGATATTGAGCAGTCAGAGAAAGAAGAAGAAGAAGAAGAAGACGATTGTTAAAAATAAAATAAATATTATATAAAAAATATGTATTTTATAATTAATATCTATAAATATAGTTTATTAAATAATAAATAATAAAAATTTAATGATAATAATAGTATTTTAAGTGAATAATTAACTATATAACTTAGTATTAATTGAATCCTACTGGCTGACTTCACGTTACCGTATACACAGGTAAGCGGTCCCCCACTCTTTGCGCTATATCTTAAGAAGGGTTGAAGGTACATAAAAGTACTTGAGACAAAAATTGAAGAGAATTTTCCATTCTACAATTTTTCTTACCACCTTAAATGTCATAAAGTGTAAGGAAAACGAGATATTTGCAGAAAACTCATTTTCGTGACCTTTGACCTTTAATATCTTAAGTCGCGGACACGTGATTATATGAGACTTTTGAGGTAAGTTTTATACCTTTAAAATAAAGACGTATGCAAATTTTCAGCTTATTATCTTTCATTCCGAGGTTTGCCCCCTTTTATGCCTTATTTTACTGGATTATTTGTCAGAGCCAGCTATGACAACCATATGCCAAAAATTATATTTAAAATATAATATCAAAAATTATCTTTCGAATAAAGTTAATTTGATATAAGGTTGAATGCTCAAATAAATGAACTTTGATTAAATAAAAGGCAGATATCGAGCACAGTTTAATAATTAAATCTTGCCCAAGTACTTTTGCTTCTTAGAGCATCTTCAGGGCCATCTGAAATAAGCCAAGAAACATTTTTGTAACTGAAGAAACATTAATTAACTTCGATAAAAAAACTCGAAGTTGATGGATGATAAAAGTTTTTATGTGATTAACGTTTTAGATTTACTTTGTCAATTTTGGCCTATCCAACAATCAAAGAATGTCATAAACACAAAATTGTACATAACACTACACTACACAAGGACAAACAGTTTAAAATTTTAAAAATTATACATTGTGGTTGGCATCAGGAGAGAGAATGGCTCCTGGTCTTAACGGAAATGTTAAGGTGACATGTGACATATGAGAACTTGAATGGGTAGTAACAATCATGGCGATGTGATCTGCACATTTCAAAATTCTGTGAAACTAAGCATTGAACAAAGGTCCAACTGACCTTTCCAATCTCACTTCCAATGTCCAAATCTCACACTCAAACCTGTCTATAATAAAAATTAAAATTCAAAATTGAAAGCAGAGTGTAGAAATGGAGTATAATCCAAGTAGTTCAGTTAAATCTACAGTCAATGGGAGAACTATAAAAGTAATGTGTCAAACCATTACTCAAGGCCAACTGACCAACAGTGGGAGATGTTGAAATATACAACTGTGGAGATAGTGTATCTAAATTTCACAGACTTATGGAGAGTGTAATTAACGCCAACTATAAATCAGTTGAATCTGAGCATGCTAGTTTTGTAAATTATTGAAGAATAAAATAGTAATGTTAATAAAAGTATGAAATTTATAAATTTTTAATGGTTATACTTAGTGCAGGAAGTCTAAACAGCCGAGCTGGGTCCCCTAAGAGGTGAAGCTGCAATAAAGTTTTTAAAAATAGGTTTAAATTTAGTAGAATTTAAATTATTTTGAGTATTGAGACAGTGAGAGTTTCCATTTGTTTGCTTTGTAATCTCCAAATCTTTCAATAAATCCCATTCCAAGTAGTTTTTCTTTCTACTAATCTCATGTAAAATAGATGAACCAGTATTGATGTTAAAATTGTGTTTACTGGATAATGAGTGTTAGGGGCAATAGTGCTCCTGAATATGCTTTAGGAAGCGAAAGTACTTGGGCAAGATTTTATTATTATTAAACAGTGCTCGATATCTGCCTTTTATTTGATTAAAGTTAATTTCATGTCTGTTTATAAAAACCATCTGTTTTATTCCATTTAAAAGTTCTATAACTTAAATATGAATATGAAATTTTAAAATTATTTTAATAAATTGGAAAAGTCAAATGAATCTTTAATTACATATTTATTATCACAGCTATAAGCGTTTGTTAAAGTTTTTGTTAGAAAATTTGGCAAAATAAGACAATATACTACTCAGGTAACAATCAAAGACAGCATTGGAATGGAGTTGGTATCATCGTAAGCGAAGGTATAGAAAAATGCATTAAAAACGTGGTCTATCACTCGGATTGTATGCTACTTCTACAATTACATGGAAGTCCAATCGATATCAATATCATACAGGTATATGCTCCAACAACTGATAAACCCGACACTGAAATTGAAGAGTTCTACGGAAACCTACAAGTACTAATGCAGCTTACAAAAAAGCATAAAATATTGATAAAAATCGGAGACCTGAATGCAAAAGTGGGAAAAGGTAGATCTGAGAATATCATTGGAGAACATGGATTAGGTCAGCAAAATGAAAGAGGCGATAGGCTGTTTCAATTCTGCCAAGAACAGAATATTACTATTGTAACCGTTTCAAAAGATTTAAAAGAAACTCATTATATATTTCGATTATATTTTTTTTTAATAAAACTAATAGCCCCATCTATCTGTCAAGTACCTACCTGTAGCCGACTCAAGGATTCTTCTGTAATTCCCAAATATATCCGGTAGATGAGCATATTTTTCAACTTGTCACTCACGCCTAATTTCCAGATTCAGGCGCCATGATAGCGCTTCGCTCTTTTCTGTTAAGACCGTCTAACCGTTAAGACGTGTTTCCAAAGTGGGTCTCAATTCAGAGGTGAGCTAATAAATCCTTTTCTTGTCCATATTTCAGATAGATATTTATTTTTTTAGACCCTTATTGGAGAGGCTATAATGCTAATATTATATTTCTAATACTCGTCGCAAGATAGTATTGCTATGGAGTTATTCCAGATCATGGCCCAGTAGCAGTATCTTTTTATGGAATCCCTAACCCCTCTTATCTAGGATGGTGGTGATTTGATATAGTACGTAGCTGAATCAATGGTTTATTTGGTGACTGATTAAATAAGAAGAGAAACAGAGCAGATTAAGGTTGTGCCAATTTTTATTATACCTACCTACTTTCAAGACAACAGAAATGATTATGAACTAAAAAAAAATGAAAATATAGTGAAGTGTTCTAATTTAATTTAAAGGTTTATTTTCTTCATTGTTCCTAGTTGATAAATAACTATATTATTTTCAATGTAAACAAATTTCGAAATTTGGGGTTAATATATATATACATTCATTTTCTTTATAACCAATTCTTAATTTAATACGATACAAAGATTTTTTGTTTATGATAATGTTAACATAAAATAATATTTTGGAATCCCTTTGGGATGACGTAACTTTTAATGTTTTCTTTTTGTTCATTACTAAGAAATAATAAAGAATAGTTTTCTTGTAAACTTTCAATAAATCTTAATTTTTTTTTGCTCTTCCCCTTCGAGGATAAACCAGGGGTGGCGTCCAATAATAAATTATAATTTCATATTATCTAATTCTGCTTGAATTTAAGATACGATATAGTTTCTATATGTTTAAGAAAACCCCGCCCAATTCTCTTCGACAGTGAGTGATTCAGGCCTTGTATATATTATTGTAGCACGGCAAGTGTTACAAAATGGCGCCTATCAACGTGGGGCATGTTTTAAATTTGCGCTATTTGTGTTATCGTTACAAAATGTCGCCCAGCGTGTGGAGCTTTTGAATATTCCTGTATCTTCAGAGTTTTTTTCAATATTATTAGTTGTTTTGTACACCCCTGTATATGCAATTAATTAAGTCTGTATGTTTTGAACCATTTTTTTAGTTCAATTGTGTATTTGCTTTTATCCAATTTTTCATTAAATCAACACTGCTACTATTTTAGAATTTTTTGCAAAGTATTTATATGTATTCGTTTTTAGTCTTGTAAAATTACGTAGAAATATTTTCGTCTATTTTCTGAGATCAAAATAAAACGTATTTGGAATGATGTGATGTAAACATTCACTGCTTAATTTCTTTTTGTCGGTATTCTTAATGCGAACGATATTAATTTGTGTATTTACAGACTCGTCTAAAATAAACATTCCATGTTAGAGAAATGAATTTTGTTTATGTCCATATTTCGAAGTGTTTAGATTGATTGAAACCTTGAAATTATTCCGGCTAATATGTCTCAACAATTTGTATATATTCTAGTCCTCAATTCATTTTCTTTGCAGTTCAGTCTTTTGTTTATAGAACAATAATAAATATATTCCTCAATGTGTTTATTTTAAATAAACGAAATGGCTCTTAGCGTTCGTTATTTGAAAAATCAATTAAGTGAATTTTATTTCTTGGCCTTGATTCATGGTTTTTATTTGCGGCAAACAGCCGGGAATTATATCTATATACAGGCTGTCCCGACCTACCTAATTTTAAAATGTGTTATCTGGTTTCGTGCAGAATAAAGACGCGAAATATTTTTTTGCGAGGATTTGAAGTTGAGTTCTTTGATCTTGGATGTTTTTAATATGTTTAATCTGTTACCTGATAAATTTTCTTTTTTATTTGTTTTTCGTTTATTTTAAAAATGTATTTTTTCATAGTTTAACTTTTTCGTACTTTGAAAAGAAAATTTTATTTCCTGAAAAGGAAAATGCTTTCTATATTTTACAGTCCATGGTTCTTTTGTTTTGAATGTATAAGGAAGTAATGATATGACTTCGTTTTTCTCTGCCTAAGGCGTCTTTGTTGAGAATATAGAGCGGAAATATTGTTACTCTCCTTCTGTTATGTTAATTTTATGTCTTTGTGTGGTCAGATGTAGTAGAAGTATGTTTTTGTAGGATGTATGTTTCTGTAGGACGTACAGGCACGTGACCTGTATTATTGTATCTTGAGTTATTTGTGTGATGTCAGACTACTGGTATACTTAGCAGCTTTCTTTTTTTTTGTCGTTGACATTTTTGCGGTCTTCTAATAGTTTATTAGACCACATATATCTTTTGCTTTGAGACTTTTGGCTAAGGCTCAAAAGCTTTTATTTATTATCTTGTGTTCACGATATGGTACAAGTGAGGTTGAAGTAGTTTGCTGTTGTCTATTGTGACTCTTTGTATATACAGAGGTGAAACAACCCGCTGCCGCCTATTGTGAATTTATCTTTTATCTTTATGTCGACGTTAAGACCACGTTTGTTTAACAATTGAAATAGTTCTGGTGCTACCGTAAATGACCCACTGAGAATTAAAAGTTTATATTATTTTGACTCTATTGGAGTTCTGCTAAAGAATGGTAAACATTTCTTTGTGATTTGTATGACGACCATATTGGATTCAATTAGGTGTCAAAAATGTTTTACTGTTCAACTTTTTTTATTGTTGTGGTGTGTTACATCCAACATCACGATTTTTTATTATTGACGATGGACTGTAATATTTTTCTATTTCTTTGGAAGACTGTAATGATTCTTCCGTTCCTTTTAAGTCTTATCGTAAGTTTTTGTTTCGTGGAAGACTCTTACGATTTTCTTGTTTCTTTTGGAAACAACAGTTTGAAACTAAACTATTTGTGTAGCGATTGTGGCTTGTATGCCATATGCCCCCTTTCTTCTTCTCTAAGATTGTGTATTAACGGTTTGGATTTATTTTCTTCTTTTGTCCTTTTGGGAGTCTCCTTGTTGGAAATTTTCCGCTGTGATCAATCCCAGAGGATATTCTTATGGAACTATTGGCCATCCTGTCTCTCTTCTTTTGCGTTTAATTTTCAACCAGTGGTTGGAAATTCATTCATTGCTTGACTGTCATAGTCAACCTTTTTATTGTTTGATGCTATTTAGGTTATCTACCTAGTGGATAACCATAGCGAAGCTTGCTAAAACTACTTAGTTGGCCACCCGCTTTTGTTGAGCTGGAAGCATCCCTCTTTTCGCTCCCAGAAACTTTAACACTGGTCTGTTCCACACTTTTGGTTAGGTTAGAGCCATGTTTATAGAAATCTGCCATTGGTCGTTGTGCCTAATAGCCAACGAACTGTACCTGATGTCGATTCATCAAATCGAGCATCCAGTTTAATTTTGCATGTAAATATGTCGTGATTTTTGTTTATTTTTTTGTTTTATTCAGACCTAAAACTTATCAAAGTCAGTGTTTCGTCGGATAATTCAGATTTGTCTGAAACCGAATAAATCGATTTTCTTAAATTTTTAATACCTTTCTTCTAAAATGTTCAGTCCATTCTTAATTTTTAATTTTTTAGTTGATTCCCTTTACACCTTTGCGTACTTAATCTTTGCTACCTTCTCCAGCGACTATTCAATCCCTCCGTGGCCCGTGTACAGGAAGAGTTGCGCTAACGCGAACTTTATCCTGGAGAGGATTCGTTTCCTTTCCAAATTTTTTTGGCGTGGGGTCAGTACAGCACTGATACCCTAGTACTTAGTACATTGAATACCACTTTGCTTCGGCAAATATGTCCCTTAGTGCTTCTTTCCCTTCAGGAAGTTGACACGTTTCAATTTTTTTTTTGAGCTGTCTCGACAACCCTTGTTTTATGTCGGTGGTGTTGACTATTAGTCAGGGAGCATCCTGCTATAGTCAAGTGGATTAGTGGACCTATCCCTATTCCAATTAATAATTTTGTGTATCTCAGATGTTGTTGCAAAGAGACGAGCCTCTGGAAGTAGTGTAGGAGACTCCGCACGTCGATCTCCAGAGCAACTCAGTTTGGCTCGCACCCCAGTTCGTTGAACTGTTTTACTTTTTATTATTATAATATTGATCATTTATTGTGTTCAATATGTCTATATATATGTATATATGTCGTATTTCTTTTCGACATAAATTTTATTTTTATCTTATCTTATTCTACTTCGGTATTATTCTCTCTCTAGTTTGTATTGATCGAGATCTTGAGTTTGTGCTACCCCGACCAAGAACCTATATTGATTTTAAGGGTGTTTACAAAATTTAATCTCATTTTATTTTTAGAATGCCTTGGTAGAATGTGATATTTTTATGCTTATGGTAGTTTATATTACAATGAATTGTACATACCTTTAGTTGTCTTCAAGTGGATACAAAATTCAGTTTATCTTATTTTACGGACTTATAAATCCAAGTAATTTTTTTTGGTATCTATACCAAAGATATCAAGATTCCTCTGTTTAGTTACCAATGATAGTTCATTATAGTATCTGTTCATTTTGCCTAGGTTTTACTCTTAGTGTGCAGACCTTCGAATTTCGACTCTCTATTCGAAACCCCCCAAAATAATGTCTGAAAAGATTATTGCTGTCTAACATCCTATATTCTGAATGGCCAGACACTGAGGAAGGCTAGGGATGAAGTAAGCGGATTCCCGCTAGTTGACTCGTCGGAATGATAAGCCATTCATAATTGTATTTCAGTAATAAATCTAGAATAACAGCCTCCCGCGTCAGGAAACTTTTTTTAGTTCTCCAATACTTGTTTAGTTATGTAATCTAGAATTATTTAGACCCTACCCGAAGTTAACCCTACCCGAAGTTGACCTACCGATGTTGTCCCTATTATAGGCGGATGATACACGTTAGTTATCACAAATTCTAGTTGTCATACTAATAACTAAACATCAGTTTTTTTTGTTTCTAAATATAGATGTGTCTTACAGAAATTCTGATGTCTACCTTTCCCAGTAAACTTATTAAGGCATGTCTTCGTAGAACTTTAATGTACCAAATTTTGAACTATTAGTAACTCTTTCCTTTACTTTGCGTATTTCTAAATGTGTCTATAATGACGCGCTGCGTTATTACCTTATGTTATTCGTGGATTAAGTCATAGATGAAAGACTCTATGCTTCCGAACAAACGATGACACATTTGTATTTTGTATCTTATGGCGTTAATGATACGATTGTATTATTATTCTTATGTTATTCGTGGATTAAGTCATAGATGAAAGACTCTACGCTTCCGAACAAACGATAACATTATTTTTTTTTGTGTTTTATTGTGTTAGGTCTCATAACGACTACGCAGTAAATTATCTGTTTTGTATCTTGGTGACAACACTAGTATGTTTTGCTTTATATTACTTATGAAATTTCAAATGGTAATATCTTAATTAAATTATTTCGATTAAATGCGAGCATTTGGTCTCAAATAATGATTTGTAGATATGTTTTGTTTTATTCCGCTTTGTTCATGATATTGGTTATAGGTGAAATACCCTATGCATTTTGAGAGTGAGAATGCAATTTTTTTTTGTTTACATTTTTATAGTTGAGTCATTTCTATGCGTTCTGTTTCGCTTTGTTCTGAAATCTTTGAGTTGTTTCCACGTGAGTTGTGAAAGAAGGATTATGTGAGTCCAGATTGTAGCTACATGTGTCCATTCTGTTTGTCTTACATCTCCGTATATCTATTCCCACTTTTGAAAAGGTTAGTATGGTGTGCCACCATGCCTAGTCCGATTCCACGCTGGTACCCAGTTGAAATCGTGGGGAGGGCTGTGTAACCGTTTCAAAAGATTTAAAAGAAACTCATTATATATTTCGATTATATTTTTTTTTAATAAAACTAATAGCCCCATCTATCTGTCAAGTACCTACCTGTAGCCGACTCAAGGATTCTTCTGTAATTCCCAAATATATCCGGTAGATGAGCATATTTTTCAACTTGTCACTCACGCCCAATTTCCAGATTCAGGCGCCATGATAGCGCTTCGCTCTTTTCTGTTAAGACCGTCTAACCGTTAAGACGTGTTTCCAAAGTGGGTCTCAATTCAGAGGTGAGCTAATAAATCCTTTTCTTGTCCATATTTTAGATAGATATTTATTTTTTTAGACCCTTATTTGAGAGGCTATAATGCTGATATTATATTTCTAATACTCGTCGCAAGATAGTATTGCTATGGAGTTATTCCAGATCATGGCCCAGTAGCAGTATCTTTTTATGGAATCCCTAACCCTCTTATCTAGGATGGTGGTGATTTGATATAGTACGTAGCTGAATCAATGGTTTATTTGGTGACTGATTAAATAAGAAGAGAAACAGAGCAGATTAAGGTTGTACCAGTTTTTATTATACCTACTTTCAAGACAACAGAAATGATTATGAACTAAAAAAAAATGAAAATATAGTGAAGTGTTCTAATTTAATTTAAAGGTTTATTTTCTTCATTGTTCCTAGTTGATAAATAACTATATTATTTTCAATGTAAAGTAAACAAATTTCGAAATTTGGGGTTAATATATATATATATATATATATATATATATATATATATATATATATATATATATATATATATATACATTCATTTTCTTTATAACCAATTCTTAATTTAATACGATACAAAGATTTTTTGTTTATGATAATGTTAACATAAAATAATATTTTGGAATCCCTTTGGGATGACGTAACTTTTAATGTTTTCTTTTTGTTCATTACTAAGAAATAATAAAGAATAGTTTTCTTGTAAACTTTCAATAAATCTTAATTTTTTTTTGCTCTTCCCCTTCGAGGATAAACCAGGGGTGGCGTCCAATAATAAATTATAATTTCATATTATCTAATTCTGCTTGAATTTAAGATACGATATAGTTTCTATATGTTTAAGAAAACCCCGCCCAATTCTCTTCGACAGTGAGCGATTCAGGCCTTGTATATATTATTGTAGCACGGCAAGTGTTACACTATTATGAATACATGGTTCAAATTACCTGCGCGCAGACTATATACATGAATATCGCCACAAGATAATGATAAAAATTGCGTCAGAAACCAAATACATTATATCATGATCAACCAGAGATACCAAAATAGCATACAAAGCGCAAAAACTTACCCCGGTGCAGATGTCCCTTCCGACCACACCTTGCTTATCGCCAAATTCAAAAACACGTTGAAAAGCATAAAAAGAAAAAAGAGAGAACAGAAATTGAGCTTACTCAAGGATATAGAAACGAGACAGAAGATATCACAAGAACTTAACCACGAATGTCGAGAACTTAAAAACAGACAAAAGGAAAATGATGTACCAGAAGAAGCCGACGACTTAAACCAAATATGGAAAGAAATTAAGACTGTATTTCTAAAAGCTGAAGACCACCTTAAATACACGAATCAAAGAGGCAAAAAACCATGGATAACTAATGAAATATTAGAAATGATGAATGTGACACGACAACACAAAAACTGGAATAAATATAAAGAAATACAAAGACTAATAAGAAAAAAGATAGTGGAAGCAAAAGCACAGTGGCTTGTAGAAACTTGCGAAGAGATAGAAGACCTACAGAATAAACATGATGATATACTTCTCCATAAGAAAATTAAAGAAATGTGTGGGATCAGAAACGCTAGGCAGTTTGTTACAATAACAATCACGGATGATAGAGTCCTGACCACAATAGAAAAAATAAGCGTTAAATGGCAAACATACATACAAAATGTATTCTCAGACGATAGAACAATAAATATTGATAGACAAACAAACATCGAAAATAACGACTTGCCCATCTTAACATCAGAAATAAAATACGTCTTAAAAAATATGAAAACCGGAAAAACCTCTGGACCTGAATACGTTCATACTGAAATTATACAACTTTTGGAAGAAGACAATTTAGAACTATTATCAAGACTCTTCAACAGTATATATAAGACTGGTACAATTCCACAAGATTGGTTAACGTCTACGTTTGTGCCTATACCCAAATAAAACTACGCAAAAAAATGTAACGGCTCTCGATTAATTAAGTTAGTCTTATGCCCCATATTCTGAAGCTATTTCTTGTGCTTTATAGATTATTAAAAGGCTTTTGACAAAGTTAAACACGATCAGCTAATAGAATTCTTGCAAAAAAAGAATCTGGATCCAAACGAGATTAATACAATACGTGAACTCTACTGGAACCAAAACGCCTCTGTCAGAACTTAATTGGGTAATACTGAAACCATTAACATCCAAAGAGGAGTTAGACAAGGTTGTATACTATCACCATTATTATTCAACTTGTACTCAGAGGACATCTTTGCACATGCTCTAGATGAAGCACAAGAAGGAATAAAAGTCAATGGAAAAATCGTGAACAATATCAGGTATGCCGATGATACAGTGCTGACTACTGGCAGTGAAGAAGAACTACAAATTCTGTTAACCAAAGTAGTGCGAGAACTATACGGCCTAAAGGTGAATGTAAAAAAAACCAAAACAATTGTAATTTCAAAAAAACACACACCAGTTATAAACATACTAGTCAACAACACTTTAGTTGAACAAGTGAAAAAGTTTAAGTATCTAGGCTGTTCGATACATGAAACCTTAGACCAAGAACAAGAGGTTAAATGTAGAATAGAACAGGCAAGAAACACCTTCTTAAAGATGCGACAGTTACTCACTTCCCGTAATCTTGATTTGTCCCTACGATACCGCATGATAAAGTGTTATGTATATAGTGTTCTATTACACGGCGTGGAAGCTTGGACGTTAACAGTCAGCTCGTTACGACGTTTAGAGGGCTTTGAGATGTGGGTATTTCGTCGTATGCTGAAAATTCCATGGACCGACCGCGTTAGAAATGAAGAAGTTTTAAGGCATATGAATAGAGAACGAGAACTCACAGAAATTGTCAAGAAGCGTAAAACGTCTTATCTTGAACACATATTTAGACACGACAGGTATAACTTCCTTCAGCTTATTATAGAAGGGAAAATAGAAGGCAGACATGGCCCAGGTAGACGACAAATGACCTGGCTGCGCAACATCAAAGATTGGACAGGATTAGACTTTCAAAGTTTAATAAGGAACGCCCAAAATAGGGAAGACTTTGCAGAGGTCATCGCCACCCTTGGCTAAGAAGACGGCACCTAAAGAAGAAGAAGAAAATTTGGTAATTTACCTACTATTTTTAGAGTCAATAAAATAATTGGCCTCATAAAAAGGGTTAATTTGTGTATCTTTGGCAATGAATAGAAACGTCGAGCTACAGAAATAAATCCTTAGTGATTTAGCTTTACTCCCTGAGATGACTGCAATTTTCTCCAAGTTTATTACTAATTTGTTTGTTTTGTGTTGTAATCTGCAGGTGGAATTCGGTGTTGGTTTATTGTAATGATCTCTATCATTTGATAATAATTAGCTTCTGTTTATGTAGTCATCTTTATACATTGGAACTGTTACATTACCATATTTATTATATTAGTGAACATAAAACCATGAGGTAGTAAAAGAAAATAGGCATACTTATATTTTGAATTATGCTAAGCAACGCATACTACTTTTACAATAATGCGTATTCAAAAATGTGATATATATCTATATACACACACATAAATGTGTGTAATAATAATACTCGGTATTTATTAAATATTATATTTAATAAAAGTATAAGATTAACAATATACACTTTACATCTTTTTATGCTAACTTCCTAACCTCTATCTCTAACTTCATCGTGCCACGCCTCTTCTTCTTTTCCATGTGGCCTATTACTACATCTCCGCCTTTTACATACATACATTTTTTTTTAACAAACTTTAATCATACAAAAAAAACTATGCTAATACAAAATACAATTAGAACAAACTGTACTAATATAAAATATAATCAGAATACTTGGTAGGCTGTATGATAGTACGTGATGGTCTCAAGCTCATGTCAATATCACACTCTGAACTGCTAGAACTCTGAGCTTTACTCATCGAGCAAAAAGACAAAAGAGGGAATCTAATCGTTATGAAAAGGCGACCAAAAAAGTGGCCTCTGATGGCGGACATATCCGGAAATGCGAATGCGCCAAATTTAAATTTCTCGACACTTATTAATAGTAGCTATAAAATAGTTTTCAGAATGTGTCTTAGACGAGAATATTTTAATTAAATATTAACGATAACAGTCTAAAATGTGAAACATTTGTTAAAAAACTTCAATATAAATAAGATTTCATGTGACAGTTGGGACAAATAATAACATAACCCAACTAAATTTGATTTCTTAAACAAGGAAAGACTCTCTTTCCTTGTTTAATTTGGCCTCTCAAGATGGCACTTCCTGTCTAACAATATTTTTGCCCCCACTACCTTTACATTCCCTCTTTTGTCTTTTTGCTCGATGGCTTTACTACAACTAGGTGTATTATTATTATCATCACTTAAATTCTGAGTCTGCCTAATATCATGATCAATTTTTGACTTACGCAGGTGATAGCTGTTTCTACGTAAGACATTTTTACCATTATCAATTAAATAAGACCTTGGAGACTCATGTTTATTGACAATAACAGCCGGACTCCATTGATTATTATCTTTGTATACCACATTTTCACCTTGCTTATATTCGGGCCTATTTCTTGTCTGTCTATCATAATATTCCTTATAAGTATTATTTCTTTTTTCTAATTTTGACCTAACTTCTTTGATATTATCATTGTGCTTTTCAACAACTGGTAATTTAGTTTTTAGTTTTCTACCAAATAAAAGTTGAGCTGGTGACCTTTTGAGATCAGTAACAGGAGTATTACGATAGTTCATTAGAGCAACCCACATGTCATCTGATTTTCTAATAATATTTTTAGATATCTGTACAAACCTCTCAGCTAAACCATTCGATCAAGGGTAATACAGGCTACTAGTTTGAAATTTAAACTCTAATTTATTTGCAAACTTTTTGTATTCATACGATCCAAAAGGCATATTATCAGCTATAATTACATCTGGTATACCATGTGTTGCAAATATCTGCTTGAGTGCATTTATAACATCAGATGATTGTTTACCTCTTATAGGGATTATTTCTAGCCACTTCGTTAAATAATCAGCAACAACCTAATAAGCTTTGCCACCATGTTCCATAATATCAGCACCCAATTTTTGAAGTGGCAATTCCGGGACATCATGAGATATTAATTGCTCTTTACTATTTGCATACCTATACTTTTCACAAATTTTGTAACTCTGTATCTCATTCGCAATATCCACACTCATCCCTGGCCAAAATAAGACATCTTTAGCTTGATCTCTTGAACGATTTATACCAAAATGACCTTCAGAAGGAAGACGCCAGAACTCGTGGCTGAAAGACCTGAGGAGATGGTTCGACCGCTCATCCGCAGAGATCTTTCGCGCAGCAGTTTCCAGAACTACAATTGCCATTTGGATCGCCAACCTTCGAAAGGAGACGGCGCAATGACAAGAAGAAGAAGACCTTCATGTACAATTTGAAGCATCTCTTTTCGCAAAACTTTAGGTACAACTATTCTATCATTGAAAAATAAAAGATTATCATTAACAAACAACTCATTTTTTAACTCGTGAAAAACTCTCATCTCTCCTTCATACTTTGTATTCTGCCACCCTCTCAGACAACACTCAATGACTTTACTCAGTACATTATCTTTTACTGTTTCTGCTTTAAACTGAATCTTTCTAGTATCACTCATTCTGAAATGCTTTTCTAGTGAATGCACCATTTCATTCATATCAGCATCATTCTCTGCACTTTCATCACTTATGAAAGCAATAATCACAGCAATATGTAAATATTTACCAGGTACATACTGAATTTGTATATCATATTTTAGTAGCTTCAGTTTTAGCCTCTGCAACCTAGGAGAACTAATTTGACTTATTTGCTTACTCATGATACTTACATTAGGTTTGTGATCTGTTATGAATTTTACAGAGCGACCATAAATATAATTGTGGAATTTTTGACATGCAAACACTACGGCTAATAACTCTTTCTCTATAACAGCATAATTTTCCTCAGTACCTGCTAAACCTCTAGAAGCATAAGCAACAGGTCTTCCACCTTGCATTATACAACATTCCAAACCAAACTGAGACGCATCTGTTTGAATTACAGTATCTTTACTAGAATCAAAATTCTTTAGAGATATATTTTTAGCAAGTTCCTGTTTTATCACTTCCAGTGCTTTACTGTGAACTCCAAGCCACTGAAAAATAACATACTTTTTCAGTAATTGATACAGAGGGCTTGCAATCTCACCCAATTTCGGGACAAATTTTCGTACATAATTTACCACACCCAGCAGTTTTTGAAGCTCTTTCTTGTTTGACGGGTTTTTTAGGTCATTTATAGCCCTCAATCTATCATTATCTATTTTCATACCATCTTCACTAAAAATTTGTCACATGTATTTCGCTGTCATTTGTCTAAACTGAAATTTTGATTTCTTAAACTTTACACCCATTTCACTAGCTCTATTAAACACTTTTTTAAGTGTCTTGTCATGCTCCTCCATGGAATCAGATGCAATTAATAGATCATCAAAATATATAATTACATTTTCAATGTCACCAAAATTTTTACAATTTAATTTCTAAAAATATTCTGGGGCCAGATTTAGACCGAATGGTAATCTGAGAAATTTGTAACACCCAAATGGAGTTGCAAATGTTGTTAAGGAACTAGATTTTTCATCTAATTTAACTTGATAAAAGCCATCGTTGAAATCTAATACTGAAAAATATTTTTTTCCTGACAGTTTCGAACTTATTTCCTCTAAACTAGGATATTCAAAATATTCCCTAACAATACATTTATTAAGCTCTTGAGGGTCTAGACACAGACACTCTGGCTTCTCAACTCTAACTATATTATTAACCCATTCACATGCTTCTGTTACTTTGGATATAATATTTCTACTTTCTAATTTACCTAATTTCTCTTTTAGCTTATTTTTTATAGTAAATGGTACTATTCTAGCTGGTCTAGCTACTGGAACACTATCATTTTTTAATTGTATTTTACAAAAACCTGTGAATGTGCCCATTCCCTCAAATACATCTTTATATTCTAGTAATAATTGTTCCTTATTAGTAAGTTCCTCATCAATATTTTCACTCTGTGTTTCTTTAATTAAGTCAAAAGTATAACATGTTTTTAAACCCAAAATTGGCAGGACTTTTAAGTCTACAACTACAAATTCTAAATTATAATTCCTATCCAGCCTCTTACAATTTAAAGTAATTTTCCCTAAAGTTTTCAAACGTGTACCTCCATAAGCTTCTAATATAGTACTATACTTTTCACTTTTGTACTTACTGTTTCTGAATACGACTTTTAAAATATCACTGGGTAATATATTTACTTCTGATCCAGTGTCCATCTTGAACTCAATGTCTTGGTTGTTTATGTTGACTACCTCGATCCACTGATTACGACTTTTACTATTGATTGCCCCAACTCCTTTCACGGTATGCACATGCATGTCATCATCTGTTGAAGAGCCATCAATGTTCTCGTCATGTCTTCTAATTTCTTTAACTTTTTAACATTTTGCCTTTTATATCTTTGCTGATTGGACATTTCAGCAAAACACGCATTACTAAAGTGATTTGCTGCACCACATTTAAAGCAATGTTTTCCAAACGCTGGGCACTGGGCAGCTACATGTTTACGTTTGCACTTTCTACACAAAAATTTTATCTCTCTTTGTGTATTTCCACTGTCTTGTCTATTTTTTACTACACTTACTTTCAAACTTTCATTGTTTCTTACAGATTCTAACTGCTTTTTTTTTTGTTATTTCAGAGTTTCTGCATATCTCTATTGCTGTTTCAAGCGTTAACTTTTGAGCATTTAATAATTTTTCTTGAACTGATGGACTATTTGTTCCTAAAACTAACCTATCTGTCAATATGCTGTCTTCCTGTTTGTCATATTCACAACTTTGTATCAACTTTTTTAGATCACTAAGATAACTATCAAAAGGTTTATCTGCAGGTTGAATTTTTTTATTAAATACAAAACGTTCATATGTTTTATTTCTTCTGGGAGCACAATATTTCTTAAATTCTGATATGACACTATCAAATTTATTCGGTTCTGGTATTTTGAGAATGTTATATATATATATATATATATATATATATATATATATATATATATATATATATATATATATATATATATATATATATATATATATATATATATATATATCAACTCCTTCTGGTCCAATCATATTTAAAAACAAAGCAATTTTTACTATATCGGCTTTGTCATCTTTCTCAGTTGCAATAAGATACATTTCAAAATTTTGGTAAAACCGTCTAAAATTTTCATGAAGGTTCCCCTCGAATTTCATGGATTCTGGCACTTTTCCTTCCATTCTGGATAACTGTACTTTTGGCTCTTGTACTGGCTGCGCCTTGTAATAATAATACTCGGTATTTATTAAATATTATATTTAATAAAAGTATAAGATTAACAATATACACGTTACATCTTTTTATGCTAACTTCCTAACCTCTATCTCTTCTTCTTCTTCTTCTTCTTTTTCCTTTATTGGGTAATATCCCAGGGGATAATTTGCCCAGCTAATTCAGGGGGGATATTCTTAACTTGCTCTAGACAATCGAGTATCCCCATATAAAACTAAATTGAAATTATTTTATATTGAATGAACACTATGTTGAAACTTCTTCTTTGGGCCAGACAGTTAGTATAGGAAAGACAATTCAACACAGGATAAAACTTTTCTCGCTTGGGTGTAGCAGCCAGTCTTTTTCTACATAATCTTTTCTTTTCTATTAGGTGCTTTTTAGTTATTTATACATAAAATAAGTGATGAGGTCCTCAGAGTTCCACAGCAAACTCTTCTGCAGCTATCTACTTAATTCAATAGCTACTTTACTGTGGACTGTCCAAGTTCTTCATTTTTTTTTCTACCAACGGATGATAGAGAACCCAGGTGTAAAAATAGAGAGGAATTTGTAAAGTTATGTTATAGTAGATAAGATAGAAATATATTATAGATTGATTTTGGCTAGATTAAGAAAAGTAATCAACAAATTTAGTCTTTGAGAATTAAGATTTAATAGGAGAGAGCAAATCTCTATAGGAGTTTGTAGTTTTGTTTTAACCAATTCTTTGTAGAGGTTAAAACTTGGAGAAACGTTTATTGGACACTCTAGCTAGGATAACATGATTCAGAGATCCAATTTGACCACATTGACAGTATGGGTTGTCCTGAATACCTATGCGGAATAAATGAACGGGAGTGGAACAATGTCCTGTTCTGATTCTAATTACTGCGGTGATATGCCTTCTGTCTTTATAAGGAAATTGATTGAACCATGGTGATTTGCTCCATTTATTGACTATTTTACTATAAAACGACCCTTTTGATCCGTTTGAATTCCATTCTTGTTCCCATCGAGTCCAAATTAGCTTTTTAATATAAAATAAGTAGTTTGAATAATGCAATTTAACTTTGGCTGGCATTTTTAGTGATCTTCCTATATTTGCCAATTTGTCTGCAACACAATTGCCCTTAATATCCGAATGCCCTGGAATCCAAGCCAGAATAATACTGATGTTCTGTTGATTGGCTTCTATAATGCCCCTTTTGGTCATAATAGAGGTATGTTCAGTTTCCATTAAGTAAGATGTTTTCCCTATCTTTTGGATAGCACTCTTAGAATCAGACAAGATTAAGGCCCTCTTGATATCCTTCTCCAAGACAAATTGAATCGCATGATTAATTGCAATAGTCTCTGCAGTGCAAACTTGAGTCTGTGTAGGGAGTTTACTAGAGTATGAGTATTCAAAGTCAGGACAAAAAACACCAAATCCTGCTGAGCCCTTACTATCAACTGACCCATCTGTAAAGATTATAGTGTGAAGTGGATTGTCAAGTAAGATTCTTTGAAATTGAATTATTGCATGCTCATCGCCTTTATTAGATTGCACATTCCTAATAGGGATAGAAGTTAATTGATATTCTAATTCAAAATTGTGGCACGGAAATAAGTCACTAGAAAATAAATTTGGGGTATGCTGGAATTTATTTATGATGGAAACTAAGAGGGGAATTTTTTTTTTATTCCAGTAATTATGATTTGATTGCATTGATATTTGTAATTGATTCAAGGCAGAAATTATTGGATTATTAATTAGCATAAGATTTTTTAGGAGGAATTTAGAATTATGCCATTCCCATCTGTACTTTAGAGGAATTTGACCACTTTCACTTAACAATGCATGAATAGGGGTAGATCTTATACATCCTATTATGATACGAATACTCTTATATTGTAATTTATCTAACCTGTTGATTAGCGCCTTAGCTAATCTGATAATATTTGACATCCATAATCTAAATGACTTTGTATCAAACCATTATGAACCATCTGGAGAGTTTTAGGATCACTACCCCAATATGTTCCACATAGAGCTCTCATTACATTCAAGCTACGACTTACTTTTAATTCTATTAAATCCACATATGATTTCCACTTCAGGTTCTTTTGAATAACTACCCCTAAATATTTCACTGTATCCATCCATTTAATTGCATGACCTCTAATTCTTACGTTTGGAGGATTAATTTTACGATTCCCTATTTGAAATATAATTGCTGAGGACTTATTGTAAGATAAATTAAAGTTGTGTTCTAATAACCAGAGATCCATCCTATCCATTAACAAGTTCAAAGAATTAATTAATTTAAGTAGATCAGCCCCACTAACCAAAATAACCAAATCATCTGCATACTGTATCAGATTACAACCGCTGGGAATAATCTCGTATAAAGATAGGGAATACAGATTAAATAACATTGGACTTAGAGGGGAGCCCTGAGGTAAGCCCTGATTAGTTTTTCTTGGACCATGAATTTGACCAGTTTTGTCCTTTACATAAATACTACGATCATTTAATATAGAATAAATGACATTTGCTAGTTGAATAGGAATGTTATATTTAATTAGTTTAGAGTATAACAGAGAGATGTTAACACTTATCATAAGCTGCTGAAATATCTAGGAAAAGTCCTATGGTAAATTGATTCAATGAAAATCCTTGTAGTATTTTAGAATTTAGTAATGAAATGCATTCCATGCAACCTCTACCCCTTCTAAAACCAAGTTGCAATGGATTTAAAATATGATTGTGTTCTAAGAACCACTCAATTCTGTTTTTAATTAATGTTTCCAGCATTTTACCAACACACGATGATAGAGCTATTGACCTATAATTAAGTGGGTCAGTTTTATCCTTTCCATGCTTAACAATGGGTAATATGACCGTTTGTTTCCACGAGAGGGGAACCTGTCCCTTCCGGATACATTCATTAAAGAATTGAATTAAGAGTAATGATCCAGAGTGCGGTAAATTTCTTAACATAGAGTATGAAACCTGATCAGGACCCGTAGCAGAATCAGTTTTAGACAGAAGAGTATTGTGATATTCATCAAATGATATGGGATTCTCAGAATACTGCAGAGGACTGAAAAGTAATTCAAAGTCTCGAGAAATAGGTGAGAGAAATGTTAAAATTTCTTGAGCTATCTCCTTAGGTGGCAATTGAGATAAAAGAGACAATTTACTACCAGAAACCTTGTTAATTTTATTCCAAATATCTTTAAGGGAAGTATTTCTATTTAGTTTGCTACAAAAGGATCTGAAGCTTATTTTTCGCTTTAACTTTAGAAATTTTCTAGCTTTCGCTATGAATTTTTTAGCCTCTATATAGTTTTCAACACTAGGAGAATTTTTAAATGCATTAATAGCTAAAACTCTCTTTTGTATTATATGAGCACATGAATCATCCCACCATGCAATGTGATATTTGTTATTATGAGAGGAGGTCCAAGGAATTGATGTGTCTGCCACTGATGATATATATTCGATAAAATTTTCATAGTCCTCAATTGGAAACGATGAGAAAATACAGTCTAGTTTTTCATGGAAAGAAAGCCAATCAGCCTTTTTGAAATTTCTTCTTTTAGAAACCTGATTAGAGTCCTGTGTTAGGATACCGACATAGCATAGAATGGGAAAATGATCACTAGATCGTGTATCTGGAATGGTGGTCCATCCACTAATTTTAGGTGCTACATCTATCGAAGCCAATGATAAGTCAACTACTGATTTGCTGCCACCAGGACGAACCAATCTTGTTGGAGAACCATCATTAAGAAAAATTAACTTAGGATCTTCTGCAGTTTGCAAAATATTTCTGCCATTAACACTATCTCTTGAGCTTCCCCATGCTCTATGATTACAATTTAAATCACCCATGATGAGTAGAGGTTTGTTGATCGAGTTTACCAAAGAAGACCAGCATGTTTTGGAAATGAGATTGAACAAAAGAACAATACATATTTAATATATTTAAATTATACTTGGGTAAAAAGGTGAGTTGAAATTGAACATCTGAATTAAAACCAGGATTGTTAATATGAATATCCCGAAAATCTATATTGTATTTGATAAGGGTAATTAAGCCCCCATATCCATCACCTCGATCCTTTCTGATAATGTGATACCCTCTGCATCTAATTATGTGTTGGTTAGATAGCCAAGACTCACTAATGAGGACAATATCAGGGTTATAGTCTTTAATAAGAACTTTTAAGTTATCAACATTGGTATTATAAGATCTTATATTCCATTGTATAATAGTTAGTGGGGCGTGATGATTGAAAATATAAAATGTTAAAAACATGTGTGTACCAGGTCAAGACGAGAAGGGAATCAGTATTCTGAGTCCTCAGACCCAGATACCTCCATCCCTCCTCGCTCCGGACTAGTACTTATAGCATTATGTGATACACTTTTGTTTTTATGATTACCAATCTCTACATTTAATCCAACGTGATCCTTAGGAGAACTATAATTTTCATTAATCAATTCACCAATAAATGTCATCACCAAATCCCTGTGATTTTGATTGAGCATTAATATAGCCTGATTTAAATCTCTTTGGGTCTGAGAGTTATTTATAAAGTGACTAGGGGATTCTTCGGGGGATCTCCCATTAGGATTGTTCAATACTTTAGAATGAGAACTTTGATCAAAGCCTGCATTTAATGGTCTTTTCCTTTTTGATGGAGTGGATTTTGTAATCTGACTGTAGGAAACAAAATTTGAAGACAGGGATGTAGCAACTGATCTCCTCTCTTGAACTGAAATGCTATTTGCAGAGGATAGATTATTTACAAGATTAGGAAAATCCTTAATGTTCAACTTTGGGCTAGATGTTTCCCTTGGAATGTTTTGGTTAGCTTCATAATAGGATAAGTTGGCAAACGACATAAGTTCCTTAATACTCTTTTGTCTTTTTCTTTCTTTACATTCAGGATGTCTAGAGTCATGATCTGGTGTTTTACAGAACATACAAAACCTACTGCATCCTACAAACGAGGGAGAATCATGATTTACACCACATGTAACACATCTGTTTTTTCCCTTGCATTGAGAAAGAGCATGCCCATATAAAAGACAATTATGACATTGGAGAACTGGACTAACAAAGGGTATCACCTTCATAGGCAGACCATAAATTTCAATTTCTTTGGGAATATTCCTTCCTGAAAAAGTTAAACAGATAGTACCTGTAGGGATGAAAGTGATTTCTGAATTATTTTGCATAACCCTTCTATTCATTCTTTTAACAGAGATAACTCTACAAAAGGGTAGATTAGTAGAAGTTGACATTTTAATCTCTTCTTCTGACAAAGATTTAAAAACTCCCCTGACAGTACCTTTACAAGAGATAAGATGGGTGGGAATGAAAACCTCATAACCTAATTCTTCCCAGTCCTTCCTAAGGATAAACGAATTGGCAGATTGTCTGTCCTTGAATACTACCCCCACTCTATTTTTTCCCTTTCTGTCAAATTTAGCAATCTCTTTAAGTTTTAAATGAAAGATAGTCTTAGCAATACTTAGGATATGATAATTACCCACATTACTATTTTTACCCTGAACAAAGACCTCAAAGGGCCCCAAATCTGATTCAGAATATAAACTCTTTTCTTTAATGTCTACTTTCTCTATTGCATTGTTTTGAGACAGATTTTGACTTATATTTGGGTCGGGATCTGGTGGCCGGTCGGGAGGAATTTCTTCCTCCATAATGGCAAACTTCAACAAAGTTTAAATCTACCAAAACGTTTAGATGTGGTTAGACTATATAGAAGATTAGAAAATATATAAAGGAATAAGATCACAAAGAAAATGTTAGTAAGGCCCTTACTTGTATTTTTCCACCATGCACCATCAAACTTCGAAAAAAAAACCAACCTGGAATGACAATTATCCAAGCTTTGATTTCTAATCCAAAATAAGCGCAAATTCGTGAAATATACTGTACTTAAATTACAAAAACTCACAGAAAACTTTCAAAAAAAATCAACCTCTATCTCTAACTTCATCGTGCCACGCCTCTTCTTCTTTTCCATGTGGCCTATTACTACAGATTGTATGACTTTCGATTCTCGGTGATTCATAGTCTATTGAGACCAAACTCAAAAATACCACCAGTAAAGAAACCTTTAGTATTTCATTTGCCATTGTATCGTTCTAAATAATCGGATGTAATTACGAAACGCTGGCGGTGTATACACTGCTGGCAGACTAGAAAACAAAGAAAGGACTTATTGTTTTAATGTGCTGAGTGTCAGGAACAGCCGGGATTATATTTGGAAAATTGTTTTGGAAGTTTTCATGGACAAATTTAAAATTTATTGTTTTCATTTTTTTTTAAATGGAGTACCTATACTTATTCTAGCTATATAGTGGCACAATCACTCATGGTTGGTGGCCACCAACGCAGACTGACGCGGTTGCTTTTTTGTAACGAAATTACTTTTTTTCTTATCACGCTAACAAAAAATTGAATTGCAAGGTGTACCTCAAAAATAAATTAATTTAAATTAACATAACTCACTGGCCCACTGTGTGTCCCGTAAAAAAAAGATGGAGTTAAACGTGATTTATGTTCAATAACGGCGTCTATTTTTAAGTCGAGACTTTATTGAATGAATTGTTAATTTGTAACCAATATTGTCAAAATATGAACATTTATAATAATTAAATACTAATCTCAATGATTTTCGATATTTTAAAATGGAAGTGCATATAAAATTACAATAGGTAATATTGATACATTTTACGAAAATAAACATTGTTATATGATATTATGAGTTCTATACATTTTGAATTAAATATTCTGTGTATATATTCAACAATTAAAAGTATATAAAATATTCATATATAATAACGCAGTGACTCGAAATATCAAGAGATAAATCAAAATGAAAAGCTTTAGGGCTCCCACCATTAAGTTAAATATTTTGTAGCTATAAATCTATGACCCATTAGTTCCCAACGTATATATATTTTTTAATTTAGTGAATATTGAAAAAATCGAAAATTCATTTTTCATATTTTTGTCAATGTAATTTGCGTACTAAACAAAAAATTATATTTCTGAAATTATCAATTTATATTGATATATCTATCAGTAGAAAAGATAGTGTGTCGTATTTCAAAAATCGTTTTTTTTTGCATACCTAATCGATTTCAATAATGTTGCGTTTACGGGACGTTGGGATTTCCTGTAATAGGCGCCGCTAACTCGACGGACTAACGGATTTAGATAGTAAAATTTAGATTTTGCATTTTTGTTTGTACAATAATTCTAATTTTATTAAATTAATAAAAAGAACATGCAGTTTGGAGTATTTTCTCATAATCTATCCATTGATGTGATGTGCAATATTTTGGAAGACATAGTTGTAAGATGTACATAAACGGAAAACCAAATAGGTTTAGGTTGAAACTATGGTGTCTATGTAGTTCAAATGGCTATTTATTTAAATTTTTACCTTATGGTGAAAAAACAAGTGCTTATGAAAACGAGTTGGATGTAGGAGAAAACCTTATGCTGGATTTGTTGTCGGTGATTGAACGGAAATCTAATCATCGCATATTTTTTGATAACTTTTTCTCATCTTAAAAGCTATTCGGTCTGCTAAAAGAAAAAGGATTTTACGGTACTGAGATGAAGCCGAGGCGAAAACAGCACTTTTAATGGTACAATGGAAAGTGTAAAAGATATTAAAAACAAGATCGTGGTACTTACGATTTTTCTTACAATTCTGAACAAAGTGTATTGTTAGTTAGATGGAATGACAATTCTGTAGTGAGAGTTGCAACAAATAATTGTACCATTGAACCTCTCGAAGGTGCGAAAAGATATTACAGGAAAGAAAACAAAATCCAACTAATTCCTTATCCAAAATTGATAGCTGAGTATAATCAACATACAGAGTAAAGGTAAATAGTGGTGGCCTCTTTTTATGAATGTGATTGATAGTGTTATTGTTAATGCGTAGAAAATATATAACGTGGTAAATAAAACCAAAATGTCACAATTAGATTTTAAGTCTGACATAGCAGTTACCCTTATGAAAATTGAAGTACCGCTCATCGATAATAACGTCCAAGGAGAGGGTATATCTGCTTCAAATGATCCAATCAACAATCCTACAAGATCCAATTTATTGCAGAGGAAGAAAACATAGCAAGAAGAAGATGCAGACAGTGCAAAAGTACAATATATATATATATATATATATATATATATATATATATATATATATATACATATACAGTGTGTGTGTGCGAAGTGTAAAATACATCTACATACAAATTGCTTTGAATAATTTCACAGTAAATAAAAATTGAATAAAATTTTTTTTTTTTTGGCAAATTCCATCGTTGCGTATACGTAACATTTTGTTAATGAAAAACTAAGAACTTTTATTTTTTTAACTTCATAAATAAGTATTTAGAGATAATTTTCGCAATAAAATGCAATAAAAAAAAAACAAAATTTGTTTTTTTTTCTACTCTTGGGAACTAATGGGTAAAATGAATCGCCGAAATGTTTGTACGGGCATCACTTCAGAACGACTGTACCAAATTAGATAATGTTTTTTTGTTGTGTTTAATATTATCAGGAGAAGGTTTGTGTAAAGGATAATAATTTTTAAAAAATTGCACGGAAAGAGTTTAACTAATAGATGACGCCATACTATCGCTAATCCTTTGTTTCCTGAAAAATTTTAAAATCAAAAATTGAGGTACAAATTAAATAATCCTACTCTATTGGGTTCCTAAAAGACAAAAAAAAAAAATAATATTTTTTTATGTATTTTTGTTAATAAGCTATGGTTTTGACATGATACCAGTAGGAAACTAAGGATTTTACTTTTTATGATATAACGAAAAACAGTTCTTTTTTTCGCTGAGGCACAATCCAACCTTCCACGTCGCACACTCCCACCTGCTTCTGTGAGGATCCTTACTAACGCTACAAAAAGCACATCGTCTACATGTACCGTTTTGTGGTATATGCAAACATTGGTCAAAGCATTTCTCGTAAGGCACAATTTTTTTGAAATGTTTTTCTGTGACTGTAGGAGAAGCTACAGATAACCTAAAAAATTTCAGGTTTGGAACCGCGCATTTCGCTTTTTGTTGGAAAAGAATAAAATCATTCCCAACACATATATTTAAAAAATACCAAAAAAGCCGGTGCCACCATTTCTTTGATTTGCGGTCAAACTCATAAACAGATTTCAACATATCTGTTTTGTCAACGTAGCCCATATACTGGTTGTATTCTTTGACCATCGTTGGACAGGCCACGACTTGTGAATTTCCGTCTTTTTGCTTGCGGGAAACAGTTGCTACTTCTGAAGGGTTTTGATGATTTCCCAAAAAATGCACAACTTTCCGGTGTCTCCACTTTACAAACACCAGTCCATCTTTGCTGACCCTTCAGTCCAATTGTCCTCGGATGTGTAATTCTTTGTCAGATGCTAAGTCCTTTGGGATATCTTTTCGGTTTGTCCTGACAGTCCTGCACGCATAAATACATTCTGATTCAAGTTTTTTTGTAATGGCACAGAGTTGAAACAGTTATCAAAGAAAACGTGATATTCTTTTGCCACCAAATCTCGAGTCAAATCTAAGATAACTCTTTGGCCCAAATCTTTTTCAGATTAATCGTTGTTGATACTTTAGACCAGATGGCGAGAAAATATACGTCGAAGCGATCGACACGAATAAATCCACTCTCAGTTTTTTTCACTTTGTTAGATATTGCAGCCATCAATGCTTACTCTTTATTTATAAGTTGGCAAAAACAACCAAAGTTTGTTCAAAATGCCAAAAGTATGTATGCGGTAAGCATAGCAAGAAGTCAAATGTTTGTGTATCCTGCGATGATGCCAATTCAACTGAAGCCGAAGACTCCGGGTAAATTATAAATTCTTATCCTTTTAAGTGTTCCATTAACATCTAGGTACACTTTTTTATTTGTAAAAGTGTTATTTTTAAAATACTTTTAACAAATAAGTACGTTGTTGATTAATAAATATATGAATATTTATTGACCCACCCCCTTAGTCCTAGCTGTTTCTAATAAAAGGGTTAAACGGGTCCTGCAAGGATTAAACTTTTATTTTTGTATTCAATTGCTTGAAGTATAAATAGCTTGTCCTACAATGTTATGAATGTGCCTAGTATAAGTTCAAGAGATTAATTTATGAGGTATTAGCTGAACATTAATTTAAAAACTTAATGGTTTTTAAATGGTCAAAAAGACCGCACGTATTAAAAATTGCTAATATTTCGGAAAAAAATTACATTTGGTAACCACGGCCTTCGGTAGCTTAATAATTCGATACAAGGAGCCTCAGTACTAAATCAGAGTAGCGGGAGGTTTGTTGATTAGGAGTTATAGCGCAAAGGTCATAATTTCCGCGCGAGACTAGTCAGCTAAAAAGTTTTTATAAATCGTTTTATTGTGTTTCATATCACCTTAAGGTATGTATAAACGCTAGTTTTTTTTAATAATATACTATTATACTTTTGTTTTATTGTTTAGTAACCTTTTGAATATACCTCTCTTTCTTCTACTATGTAATTAATCATCAAATTTTAAATTACTTTGCAGCAAATTACTATTACGATATTTCATAATTTTCTTTGTTCTATTATAACTTGTTTGGCTTTATTTTTAGAATGGACTATGAGAAGAAACAAAGGAGACTTCAAGCCCTGATGGAAGAAGAACCGTTTGATATAGAATATGACGACGACGATGACGAGAATGAAGTAAAGCCGGAAGTTATTATGAGAGGTCGGAAAGCGAACAAGAACAGGATTTAGAGGAAATAAGACAAGTTTTACTGAATAATGTACAAGAAGAAAGTGTTTTTAGGGGAAAAGATGGTACAGTGTGGAGAAAGCATCAAAGAAAAAACAAAAGGGTACGTATGAGCAAGCCTAATTTAGTAAAACAATCACCTGGGCCTAATATATTTACGAAAAAGTTGAAAGACATTTATGAATAATGGAGTTATTTTATGAATTACTAGCGAATTAATGCCTAAGATATTTAGTATGGTGTTAAAAATTACCATGGGCCAACGTCTTGTTTTCACGAAATATCATAAGAGGAGCATAGCTGATCAACGACGTCAACCCCGCCTTTTGTTTTGTTATAAAACGTCAGAATTTCTGTTTTATAATGTTCAAATGTTTCTCTATCTATAGAGATGATAGGATGAGAACATGATTTACATAATTGTAGAATCCACTAATAAATACATTGAAAGTATAGCAAGCAATTTCTCTAGGAAGAGGGATGCAAAGCTTACAAACCCATCTGAAATTCGTGCTCTTATAGGCCTTTTATATTTGGCAGGGACATATAAAGCCCATCACCTGAATACAGAAGATATCTGGCAAACTAATGGCGAAGGTATCGAAATATTTAGACTAGTTATGTCCTTATCCCGATTTCGGTTTCTTCTAAGATGCATTAGATTTGATTATAAGGTCGATCGTGAAGAACGTAGGAGACTGGATAAGATGGCCGCCATCCGAGTATTTTTTGACAAATTCGTAGAAAAGTGTAAATCGGGATTTTCGCAAAATTTAACATGCGATGAAATGCTTCCTAAATTTTTAGGGAATTGCCCTTGGATACAATATATTCCAAGCAAACCCTCAAAGTATGGGCTCAAAATTTTTAGTTTATGTGATGATAAAATGTATTATAGCATAAATATGAGAGTTTATGTGGGTCGTCAACCAGATGGCCGATTTACTGTAGACAATTCCCCGAAAGAAGTTGTAAAAAGAATGTGTGCGCCAATAAAGAATTCTGGGCGCAACATAACTCTAGAGAATTGATTCATTAGCATTCCTCTAATAGATGTTTTAAAAAAAGAATTTGAATTTACTGTTGTAAGGACCATTAGAAAGAACAAAAGGGAACTGCCCCCTGAATTACTTCAAGTATCTCGTCCTCCAAAATTAAATATGTTCGCCTTTAGCGATACATGTACCTTAGTGTCGTATATTCCCAAAAAGAAGAAAGTTGTATTGCTTGTTTCAAGTCTATATGATGACGACGTTATAGATAGAGAAACATTTGAACATTATAAACCAGAAATTCTGACGTTTTATCACAAAACAAAAGGCGGGGTTGACGTCGTTGATCAGCTATGCTCCTCTTATGATATTTTGTGAAAAACAAGACGTTGGCCCATGGTAATTTTTAACACCATACTAAATATCTTAGGCATTAATTCGCTAGTGATTCATGCAAGTAACAACCTTGCTGATAATAAAATGCTTAGAAGAAAATTTTTGAAGCATTTAGCATTTTCTCTTATGGATGAACATCTACGGGTCCGAGCAACAGAAGACAATTTAAATAGAGATCTGAAGTTACGTATTAAGGCCATATGTAATATTCCTAACACAGACGGCACTCCGACGAATGAAAGAGTACATGGTAGATGCTACTTTTGCGACCGTAAAAACAACCGGAAAACGACTGTTTCCTGCTGTAAATGTAAAAAGTTTTTATGCAGAGAACATACACGAGCAGTATGTGAAGAGAGCCAAACTAAACTTATTCGGATTAACTAAAAGTTTTCTTTTTTTATCGGAGTAGAAAATAGTTTTTTTAATGTTCTCTCCAGTGTTTTTAACATTAGTTTACTTTTTATATTATTTTGTAATATGTTACTCTACTTATTAAACCTTAATAAAATCGTGTTTTACTTAAACTGGTTCCAAATACATACTTTTATTAACACAAACTAAGAAGTAAAAGACCAAACGGTCGTTTCGACCGCGCACGACTACTAATTTTCAAAAATTCCTAGCGATTACTGAAGGGTTAATAAATTTAATATGTAATATTTTTATGAACAATTTTATTACAATTCTTAAATATTCACAAAAAAGCTTTTTCGTACTCCTTTTACATTGAAACCGCGTTATTGAAAGCAATCGCTGCAAAGTAGGCTCCTAAATTCTTCAAGTCTATTTTAATTGCGTTATAGGTAAATGGTCCACTGCTACGTAGGCCATTATTCGAATAAAGGAAGGAAGGAAGGGAGTGGAAATTAATAGCTTTAACAAGATAATAGCGGAATGGAGTCAGTTTAACTTAATTACTCGTCTACAGTAGGTCTCGAGGTTTCGTTCTGGTTACCTTTTCACCTCATTTTCTTAATATAGTTATTCGTCAAGAGTAAATCTTTAAGCGCAATTCTACAAAATTATAATAAATAGAGAACGATTGTAAATTTTAGAAAACAACAATAAGATATTACGTGTTAATCCATAAACGCCCAAAAGATAACTGACAACACGATCCTTTTCACTTCACGTTTTTTTGCTTTTTAGTTAATCGAAGCTCTTATAGCAAAGAAATAAACTATCTACTGGTTCTAAAAATCTGTTGTTTGTATTTGCAAATTTGTAAAGATAATGAGCTATGTTTTGGGTTTTATTTTATGAGCTGCAGTTTGTTGTAAACGACGGAACTCACCTTGTGACACATAACATAGAACGGATGTCAAAGATGGTCGGGTGTGTCTGGTTTTTAGGTCAAGTAACAATGTGCTTACTTTGGTATTAATGAAATTCCAGTTTACTAGTAAAGCTGTATAATTCACTACATATCATTTGGCGACGAGTAAGAAAGAACTACACGTTGGTATAAGTAATTGCAAATTTTGTGTTTGGGGACAGTAGTCAATATGCTAAAGTTCGACGTGTTTAATAATAAGAAGGAATCGTTTGAAGAGCGCCTGCAACAGTGTTTAATAATGAACGATCTTCTTTTTCTTCTACTGGTGCTACAACCCTTTGTGAGTCTTGGCCTGCTTAACAATGTTCTTCCATTCTGCCCTGTCGGATACTTTCCTTCGCCACTGCCTGATGTTCATGGTTTTAAGATCCCTCTCTACGTCGTCTATCAATCTTTTATGGGGCCTTCCTCTTGTTCTGTTTCCTTGGGGCTTCAATCTCTGGACTACTTTTACAGCTCGATTATCTGGCATTCTTTCTAGATGACCAAGCCATTTTAGTATTTGTGACTTTACAAATCTGACAATATCTGCGCTAGTTCATCCAGCTCGTGGTTCATTTTAATTCTCCACGAACCATAGCTGCATTGGGTTGGTTCAAATATCTTCCTTAGAATTTTGCGTTCAAATATTCTCAGTTGATTTTCATCAGTGGTTGAGAGGGTCCATGTTTCGCATCCGTATGTGACCACTGGTCTAATTACTGTTTTGTAATTTTCAGCTTAGACTCACATATCAGTAACTTACTTTTCATTACGTATTTGTATGCATAAAAGCGCTTATTACCGCTGAGAATCTGTGCTTGTATTTCTTGACTGATGTTGTTTTTGTCATTTATTATTGAGCCTAGGTAGGGAAAAAAGGAGGCATATTTGTAGGTATGGTTGTCTACCTTCAGATTCTCATGTCCATTCAATTTTGTGCACTCCATTTATTTTGTTTTGCTTTCATTTATATATAGACCAAACGTAGCAGCTTCTTGTTTCAGTTCTATAACTTTTTCGCTTAATACCATTTTGTTGCGGCTTATTATGGCAACATCATCCGCATATGCGCATATTTGCATTGATCTTATATTATTACAGCCGTTTATATCCAGTTTTCTAACAACAGCTTCTAAACTTAGATTAAAAAGTGTTGTTGATAAGGCATCACCTTGTCTAACTCGATTTTCAGTATCAAAGGCCTGCGTCATATCTCCATCTATTCTCACCATAGCTTTGGAACCATCCAGAGTCATTTGTCGTGGTCTATAGTTGACCTCTTTGGTCTGAAGCCATATTGGTATTCACCAATAATCTCCTCCGAAAACGATTCCAGGCGGCTGTATATAATTTCTGATAATATCTTGTAGACGACATTTAAAACTGTTCATCATCATCAGTGGTGCTACAGCTCTAGTTGAGCCTTGACCTTCCCCAATCTATTTCGCCAGTCGTTTCTGTTCATCGCCAACCGTTGCCAATTTGCCGCGACGATTTTCCTTGCGTCCTCGTCCACACCGTCCCTCCATCTCAGTCGTGGTCTGCTTCTACTCCTATTTCCCACTGGGACCGATAATAGAGTTCGTCTGGGTGGGTAATTTTCATTTGCTCTTGACACATGTCCAGCCCATCTAAGCCTACCTATTTTTATGAAGGATATTACATCTCTACCATTTACTATTTTGTTATACTTCTCGTACAATTCGAAATTATATCGCCTTCTCCAAATACCATTCTCACAGAATGCGCCCATTATTCTTCTTAGTATCTTTCTTTCGAAGACGAGCAGAAGATTTGCGTCTGTTTTGGAGATGGTCCATTTAAAACTGTTATGCCCCTATAATTTTTGCAAAGTCGTTTGTCTCCCCCTTTGTACATAGGAAGTATGATTCCTACTTTCCAATCTTCTGGGATGACTTCTAGTGTCCATATGAGGTCGATTAGTTTATGGATACGCCTACATAGTGCATGTCCACCATTCTTTATCAGTTCTGCAGTTATTCCATCTGTGCCAGGTGCTTTGTTATTTTTTAGACGTTTTATGACGTTTATCGTTTCTTCCAATGTTGGTTGCTCAACTAGTTGTTCTGCTGTGTGGTGAATTATTTCTTCATCTTCGTTTTGTTCTTTTTCTGGGTTTAACAGAACTTGAAAATGACCTATTTTTGTCCTTGCAAACTGTTGATCTTATCATGTATCATGTATCCTATTCAACATTTCTCTCTTTTTCCTTCTGCATATTTTCTTTGCATCTTTTCTGAGTTCTTCATATGCCCTTATTTATTACTTGTTGGCAATCTTAGTCAAACCATTCCTCATTTCTTTTTCTTGAGGTTTCCCCTAATATTTCCTTTGCCATATTTGTAATTGTCGTTTGGATGACATTCCATTCTTCTTCAATGTTGTTTTGTTCTCCTCTTTCATTTAATATTACTTTCATTTTCTGCTGGTAGTCATTCTACTTTTTAGGATTTTTATAGAATATAGAACGATACTGTATATAAAAAACAGGTAGCAAATTCATTAACATTTACGGGTGCGAAACGTATGATACATTGAAAACATATTTATTTCCAGATACCCCTGAAACGAAAATATACAATCAGTTAGTAACGACACTTTAAGCCGCTGGAGTCCACTTTTTGAGTCGCTGGAGCATTATGTAAAAGAAATGAAAGCACTGTCAAAGTTTTGTAAATTTCAGGGCTGCCTCAATCAAGCCCTACGAGATAGGTTAGTTTGCGGTAGTAAGTAATAGTGTTAGTAATACTAGTATCCAGACTAAGTTACTTAGTGAAGCTGAGACTTTATCTTTTGAAGATGTTTGTAAGAAAGTCTTAAGTCAAAAAGAGGTTGAATGTCAAATCAAGCTTGTTCACGGGGTGGCAGCAGTATCGGTAGGCAAACTGCAAATGACTAATAAGCAATATCGTAGTCAGTCAAAAAGTCAGTCAGAGTCCAAAAACCAGTCAGTGTCGAAACCATACTTCCGATGTAGAAGTCAGCATCCACCAGAAACATGCTCAGCAGTTAATTGGGAATGTTTTTTCTGTCAAAAAGTGGGACGTACTAGTAGTCTGTAAAAGAAAAAAAGTTAACCAGGTAGAAGTGACAGAAGAGCAAGAAAGTAGTAAATTCTTTCTACTAGCTCATATTGCAGCCCTCACAACGACTATGGAAAAACCCTAGAAACTGAATGTGCATGTTAAAGGTGTGTCTTTAGTTATGGAAATTGATAGTGGTGCATGTAAGTCAGTTATACATATATCTGATTTTTCAAACTATTTTAGCAAGTGCAAGATAAATAGTACTCATATTAAGTTAAGGGCAGTTACTGACAATAACAGTTCAGTTATAGGTCAAATTTATGTAAATGTATTGTATAAAAGCCAGTTAACCTTGTTGCCATTATTAGTTATTGAAAGAATAAACAGGTTTTTGCCTTTGATACGAAGGAATTGGCTAAATGTTTTCAATCCTTCTTGGAAGACAGCCTTGTTTAATCAGTTAACACTTGATTATAGTGTATCAAGTAGTGAAAATCTTGTAAGTAAGAATAATTTATGTTTAATGGGTATAGAGCATAATTTGTTAAAGTCAGACATGCAATCAAAACTAAATTATTTGTAGATGAATACAATTATAATCAGCATAAAAGTCGCCTTATATCAGAGTTGAAGTCAAAGTATTCCAATGTATTTAAAGATGACCCCAACTCATCTATAAGAAATATTAAAGGTGAATTTAAGCTAAAAGATAATGTACCTCCCATTTTTCATAGAGCATTATGATATGCCATAATATACCCTCAAGTTTAAGGTAGAGAGGAAGTTAAATCGGATGGTAGAGTCAGGAATTTTAATTAAAACTAGAATTAGTTCGTGAGCTAGTCCTATAGTGATTGTTCGAAAGAGTCAGACAATATCTTTTAGAATATGTGTAGATTTTAAGAAAGCGGTAAATCAGGTTATTGAGTCAGATCACTGTGTATTACCTCTACCAAAAGACGTATTTTCAGAATTGTCAGGAAATAAGTTTTTTACCGTCTTATACTTAAAGGGAGCTTATTAGGAACTAGAAATTAATGAAAAATCAAGAGTTACTTACCATTAATACACATTAAGGTTTATTTACATTTAATCGATTAACATATTATCGCATTAGTTCAGCCGCTGGAATTTTTCGGACACTAAAGGAAAATATTCTTGCAGGTATACCAAACACCAAATGCTATATCAATGACATATTAATTTATGGTACATCTCTTGAAAATTGCTATAATGATGTAATTTATGTTTTTTTACGTCTAGAAGAATTTATTGTAAAAATTAATTAAGCAAAATGTCAATTCTTTGAAACGAAACAAATGTTGAATTTTTGGGCCATAGAATTGATGAGTGGTGATGATTTGGATGGGAATACCAATCCGGGACAACTTTTTGAACACATTAAGCTTTGCAGATGACCAAGTGGTAACGGCTCAAGATAAAGAAGATCTGTGCTATATGATCCGAAAATTAGAAAAGGAATACACAAAAAATGGACTGGAAATAAATCTAGAAAAGACCGAATATTTAACAACAGAGCAAGAACCTGTGAGAAAATTGGAAATGGACGATAATAGGGAAATTAACGGCACTGACAAATTCAAATATTTAGGATTCATACTCTTAAAAAATGGAACCACCGAGCAAGAGATAACCAGCAGATTAGCACAGACAAGAACATGTATTAAACAAATGAACGGGGTACTGTGGAATAGACAGATTACCAGAAATACAAAGAATTTATAACACCTTGGTACGCAGTATAATGACCTATGGAGCAGAAAATTTGGTAATAAATAAACGAAATAGGTCCAAAATCACAGCAACTGAAATGGAGTTCATAAGAAGAAGCTGCAAAGTGACAAAAATTGATCGCATTAGAAATGAGGAGATAAAACGAAGAATGGCAGTAGAACAAGACATACTCAGCTACATCGAAGAAAAACGTTTAATTTGGTATGTACATGTGAGAAGAACAGATCATACAAGGTGGATAGCAAATATTTTGGATTGGAGTCCAATAGGAAGGAGGAAAAGGGTAGACCCCGAAGATCATGGAGGGATGAAGTGGACGAGGCCATGAAAAGACGAGACCTTAGAGATGGAGAATGGCAGAACAGAAAGGACTGGAGACGTTGGCTGAAAGAAGGAAGGCGGCGACAGCTGTAAAAATCCTTATATAGATAGATAGATAGAATTGATGAGTCGGGGGTACACCCTACAGAAGAAAAAGTTGAATGTATTAAGAAAGCTAAACTTCTACAAAACATAACGGAACTTAAATCATATTTAGGTCTTCTCAACTAATATTATAAATTTTTGACTATTCTGTCATATGAACTAGGTCCTTTGTACAAGAGCTAAGAGTGACATTCCAGTAACCGTCGCGCCGAAAATAACTAGATGGGTCCTTACATTGTCAGCATATGATTATACCATAGAATATAAGAAGGGAAGTTTAATTTCTAATGTAGATTCCCTGTCTCGCTTATCTTGTAAGGATATTACTAAAGTATCTGGTGAAATATTTAATTTAACATGTTAAGTGAAGTCTCTTTGGACTTTGAAGATGTAGCAAAAGCAACCAAGCAGGATAATTTATTGTCCGAAGTAGTTGACTTAACCCTATCGGGATGGCCAAACCATGTACAGGGAGATGATTTAAAACCATATCTTAAACTTAGAAATAACTCTTCGGTTGAACTGAATTGTTTGGTTTTAGGCACTAAAGTAGTAATTCCATTTTCACTCAGGGTTAGAGTACTTAATTTGTTCCATGAACAACATATAGGCATAGTAAGACTAAAAATGTTAATGCTATCCAATTGCTGGTGGCCTGGAATAAATGAATTTATAGAGAAATTTGTTCAATCGTGTACTATTTATCAGTCTACTCGAAATTTTCCTAATAGGTCAAATAGCATACTATGGGCATTAGCACCCTATAATTTCTATAGGGTAAATGTTGATTTTTTCGAAAAGCAAAATTTAACCTTCTTTATTTTATTTATTTTATTGGATAATAAGTCTAAATGGATGGAAGTCAGGTTAATGGAAAATGGTACAGTAGCAAGGGAAGTCATAACAGTAATAAAAGATGTAACTTGGGAAATGTAGTTAAAGTCTTAAGTTTTTGTACATACCTACCTTGTGAATGTTAATAATGTTATAACATTTGTGCATGCTGACAGCCTACGGCTAGCTAAGAAAGAACCTAGAATTGAAGTGAGTAATAGTGCAGTGATCGAAAGCGCCTTTAAATGTTGTTTAGAACACATATATATTGCATCCACTCGCTTGTCTAATATTGGTGTAAGTGATAGCATGGACCCTCAGGTGGAGGAGAATATTACTGCAAATCCAAATTACAATGTGGTTACAGATATGGGAGAGCTGTGAAACCACCCAACAAGCTTTCTTTATAAAAGAGGAGAAATGTTGTGAATAACGGAACTCACCTTGTGACACCTGACACGGATGTCAAAGATGGTCGGGTGTGCCTAGTTTTTAGATTAAGTAAGAATGTGCATTCATTGGTGTTAATAAAAGTCTATTTTATCAATAAAGCTGTATAATTCAATGCATATCACAGTTGTCAGAATACAGGTATAATTTTGTCACTGTTGGTGATAAACATTTTCAGGATAACAATGTAACTTTCTACATCATTGGCCCCTTTGGTTTCATCTTATATGAAAAAAATAAGATTTTGATAAACTAACTGCAAAGATCAAAAATAATTCTTCCCACATTTGCGTTTAAAGAAAAACATCTTCACTAGCTACGTGAGTGAAAGGCACACTTTATTCCATGTTTTTCTGTAACAGTTAAGCAATGTTTTCGTTCATTTTTGTACAAAAATAATTTGGTATTTTCTTATGCAAAGCTTTTTCAGTTATTAGATTCCAGTTAGACGTCAGTGTAAAAAATAAACTGTCTTGAAAAAATCCACAAGGGAACTAAGTTCCTGTAGTTGGCTGTATACTATGTATTGCAAAATTTTTTATTAAAATTCCTTTATAAAAGGTATATAATTATATACCTTCTATAAAAGATTTTAAATAAAAATGTTTGTCTTGAAAAAGTTTATAATTCAAGTCAGGGAACTTGCATAGTAAAATTATGCAAGTTCCCTGTTATCAGAATAAGGTATAAAATACTATACTCTAACATTTTTCTACTATTAAGCTTTTTGGTCGTTTTCATTTTCTTTCAGAAAGAATACATTACTTGTTCAAGCATATACATTTTCCTCTCAGATGTATATTACGCTTTTACTATACAATGTTCTTGTCTGCATACGTTGTAATTCAACTATTTAACTGACGTGAGGAAATATGTTACATTTTTATGAGCGCTTGGAGACTTCGTATGTAAGAACAGAATAATTTTTGTTTGAAATTGCAATTCTTAAAATTAACATTATATATCATCATTAATTATTAAACTGTATATTTTATTTTGTTAAGAATAATATATACAATAATATTAAATAATAATAGATCGAGACCTTGAAAAACATCGGAGAAGAGCAGACCTTGGATTAAACCGTTTTTCTTCTTCTTCTTCTTCTAATGGCGCTACAACCCTTTGTGAGTATTGGCCTGCTTAACAATGTTCTTCCATTCTGCCCTGTCGGACACTTTCCTTCGCCACTGCCTGATGTTCATGGTTTTAAGATCCCTCTCTACGTCGTCTATCCATCTTTTACGGGGCCTTCCTCTTGTTTTGTTTCCTTAGAGCTTCCATCTCTGGACTACTTTTACAGCTAGATTATCTAGCATTCTTTCTAGGTGACCAAGCCAGTTTAGTCTTTGTGACTTTACAAGGCTGACAATATCTGCGCTCTGCATTAGTTCATCCAGCTCGTGGTTCATTTTTATTCTCCACGAACCATCGCTGCATTGGGTTGGTCCAAATATCTTCCTTAGTATTTTGCGCTCAAATATTCTTAGTTGATTTTCATCAGTGGTTGAGAGGGTCCACGTTTCACATTCATAAGTGACCACTGGTTTAATTACTGTTTTGTAGATTCTCAGCTTAGACTCACGATTCAGTAACTTACTTTTCATTAAGTCTTTCTATGCATAAAAGCACTTATTACCGCTAAGAATCCGTGATTGTATTTCTTGACTGATGTTGTTGTTGTCATTTATTATTGAGCCTAGGTAGGGAAAAGTGGAGGCATATTTGTAGGTATGGTTATCTACCTTTAGATTCTCATGTTCATTCGATTTTGTGCACTCCATATATTTTGTTTTGCTTTCATTTATATATAGACCAAACGTAGCAGCTTCTCGTTTCAGTTCTATAACTTTTTCGCTTAATACCCTTTTGTTACGGCTTATTATGGCAACACCATCCGCATATGCGCATATTTGCATTGATCTTGTATTAATACAGCCGTTTATATCCAGTTTTCTAACAACAACTTCTAAAGTTAGATTAAAAAGTGTTGTTGATAAGGCATCCCCTTGTCTAACTCCATTTTCAATATCAAAGGCCTGCATCATATCTCCATCTATTCTAACCATAGCTTTGGAACCCTCCAGAGTCATTCGTATAAGTTTAACCAACTTATTGGGTATCCTTAACATAGATAGTTGCTTTAACACCTTTTGTCGATCTACTCCGTCAAACGCCTGTTTGAAATCGATATACAAGTTGTAAATAGGTATGTTATATTCAACACATTTTTTATGTATACCTCTTAACATATGTATTTGGTCTATAGTTGACCTCTTTGGTCTGAAGCCACATTGGTATTCACCAATAATCCCCTCCGGAAACGATTCCAGGTGGCTGTATATAATTCCTGTTACATAGAAAGTATGATTCCTACTTTCCAATCTTCTGGGATGACTTCTAGTGTCCATATGCGATCGATTAGTTTATGGATACGCCTCCATAGCGCATGTCCACAATTCTTTATCAGTTCTGCAGTTATTCCATCTGTGCCAGGTGCTTTGTTATTTTTTAGATGTGTTATGACGTTTATCGTTTATTCCAATGTTGGTTGCTCAACTAGTTGTTCTGCTGTGTGGTGAATTATCTCTTCATCTTCGTTTTGTTCTTTTTCTGGGTTTAACAGCTCTTGAAAATGCTCCTTCCACCTTTTCATTATTTCCTCTTTCTCGCTGATAATTGCCCCATTTTTGTCCTTGCAAACTGTTGATCTTGTCATGTATCCTTGGGTGCATTGCTTGGTTTCCTTGTAAAATTTTCTAGTCTCTCTTCTGTTATGATAATCTGTAATTTGTTTTATTTTTCTATTCAACATTTCTCTCTTTTTCCTTCTGCATATTTTCTTTGCATCTTTTCTGAGTTCTTCATATGCCCTTCTATTCGATCGGGAATCCCTTTGTAGACATTTCTGTTAGCTATATTTTTGCTATTTTTAAATCTTGTTGGCAATCTTGGTCAAACCATTCCTGGTTTCTTTTGCTTGAGGTTTCACCTAATGTTTCCTTTGCCATATTTGTAATTGTCGTTCGGATGATATTCCATTCTTCTTCAATGTTGTTTTGTTTTCGTCTTTTATTTAATATTGCTTTTATTTTATGCTGGTACTCATTCTTCTTTTTAGGATTTTTAAACATATATGTATTTCATTTTCTTTGTTTGGCGCCTTTCTCTTTTCTTACCATTGATATTCTTTGTTTTATCTTCGATATAACCAAGAAATGGTCCGAATCGCAATTTGCGCACTATAAGTTCTAACATATGTTACGGAGGTTGCCCACCGCTGAGATATTAATATTTGATCAATTTGATTAGATTTATTAGTACCAGGTATCATCCAGGTTCCTTTATGAATATTTTTATGAGGGAAAAGAGTACTAACAACTCTTAGTTTGTTTGCCATTGCCAACTGTGCCACTCTTATACCATTGTTGCTGGTTGCCGTTTAGAAGGTTACCCGTTCCCAAACAGCGAATTCAAAAACTGACCTAACTTATTCACCAGTATCTGATTTTGTGTATCTAAAAGGCAAATTAAAAAAATAATCTAAAACATTTTTGGATTCTTCTGGTTAATTCTGTACCATACACAGGAGATTTATTTTGCAGGAGTATAATAAAACTCGTAAACAAGGTCATTCAAAGTTAAATTTTCTTCGCATTTTAAAGTCTAATTCAGATAGTTTTATATATTATAAAGTGAATCTAAGTAATTTTTCAACTCTTTAGTCCTACCGATTATCAGTAAGTTTTTAAAATTGATCGATGATAATCATTAAAAATGGACAATTAACTCTTAAATTCAGATATGAAACAACCATTTGCAACTATCATAAATCAAAATGTACCTAAATTTCCATTCAAAACACAAGCAATAGATTTTCCTGTCATGAAAGGTAAAAAGTTGGAATAATATTTGTTTGCAGTTGGTGATTTAATGAGTCCCAAAAATATTATTTTTTCCCCTCCAAGAATGTTAACCAAGTTAATTTTTTAATAATTACAATTTTCTACAAATTAACAGAGTATGTAGTTGTATATAAACCACCAAAAAATTCAGGCTTATAAATTAATGTCAACAAATGAAAGATAATTGATATTAAATATTTGTCCTTAAATCCAACATTTAATTATTAAAAATACACTTTCTGGTTTGAGACTAAATTTGGTAACCACAAACAATTTTTTAAAAATTGGTACATCAAATCCTAATTACAAACACATTTCCAATTCCAGTAGACATACTTTTATTTCTTCTCCAATCTCATCAATACCTGAGTCAATAATTGTAAATTATGAAACGACAATATTTTTATCGTTACTTTTTTGTCATGAAAAAGGATCTATGTGCTAATTGCAGGATTGCAGGCAAGCAGGACATATGGCTGAAAACTGCCCAACTACTTAATAATATCTTCAACACGAAATGCTGCTCCAACTACTTTGACTGATTTAATAAATAACGAATACATTTCCCTAACGCAAACCAGAGCTTTTTTCTAAACTATTGACTAAATAGGATATTCATATTTTATCATCTATTCATGTTACAGAAAGCCCTGATTATCAAAAAATATCACCCGATCCTCCTTCAAACAAACGAAATCGTTCCAAAATTATAACTACTCCACCAAATTAAATACCCAAGTAAATAAACCCACTCTAGACTAAAAATTAAAAGAGCCAACGTCTTTAATTACAGACAAAGGATCTACTAAAGTAACTGGCGATATAAAAAATTTAGCTAGACAAATATATGAAGATATTACAGTAACCCATTCAATACCTTATGAAACATTAGTAGATATATTATTGGTAAATTCTCGTAATACCCCTGACCCAGTAAGCTTGATAAAAACTTATACAAATTATTTAGAAAGCCTATTGAAACTTTTATAAATATACACTACATGAAAATTAATCAAATAGGAAATCAAAAAATAGATGCACTAAAGATATGTATATACTAAATATTATGTGCATACGTCCCACAGGTAGAGTGTGAAGAACAGGAAAAGGAAGAATTTTGAATAAAAAGTGTTTTATTAGAGGTGAGTTAAATAGACATATTGATACAGAAAGAGCGGGAAACGAAAGAGTTTATGGAGGTTTAGGGATAGGAATAAGAATCGATAAAGAAATACTGTGATTGACTTTGCAAAGGCATGGGATTTGGCTGTCATTAATACGTTTTTTATGAAGACTGAAGACCAGTATGTTACCTATAGTAGCGGAAGAAGGGAAAGTCAGATAGATTTTGTGCTATGTAACAGAAGTCAGCTAAAAGTGATTACAATTGTAAAGTGATAAAAGGTGAGTGTATTCCTAATCAAAACCGGCCGGTGATAGTGGATATGGAGATAAAGGTAAGGCGGAAAGGAAAGCAAATAGGACATCATAAAGTAAAGTGGTGGAAGTTAAAGGATAGGGATTTGACAATAGTCTTCAAGAGTTGAGTGCTGAAAGAGTTTGAGAATAAAGATACGGTAAATGACTGGTGGGAAGTCAATAGTAAAGTTGTAATGCGAGCGGGAGTGGAAGTGCTAGGAAAAACATTTGGTAAAAGGCCTCCTAGAAACAAACAAACTTGGTGGTGAAACAATGAGGTACAACAGAACATAAGAAAAAAGAAGAAGGCCAAAAAGATGGGGGTGAAGATAGGGATATATACAAGGTGGCAAAGAAAGAAGTAAAGCGCGTTGTAGCTACTACTAAGGAAAGATCGTCTGCACAGCTGTATGAAGAAATGCCCGAGGGAATGAAAATATTATACAGCATTGCTAAAGCAAGGGTCAAGTCATCAAAGGACTTGATCCACGTGCAGCAGATTAAGAGTGCGGATAGAAGAGTGTTAACAACCGATGTTAAAATAAAGCAAAGATGGTATAAGTACTTTAGTAAGTTGCTAAATGAAGGATACCAGAGGAGAAACAGAGGATGGGGAGATCGCAAATAAGAATGAAATACCGAGGATAGTAAGAGACAAAGTTGTCGAGGCATTAAATAAGACGAAGAACGCTAAGGAAGTAGGACCTGATGATGAAGGCTCTAGGAGAGAAAGATATGTTGTTGAGAGAGTTGATATGTTATGGCAAATTATGAGTAGGATATATAAGGAATAAATGATGCTCAATGCATGAAGAGAGAGTGTGATGGTATCGTTCTATAAATATAAAGGGGACATTAAGGACTGTAAGAACTATAGGGAAATAAAGTTAATGTCGCACATAATGAAAATTTGGGAGAAAACTGTAAAGCAAAGGTTAAGAAGAGAGACCTTGATAGGAGAAGAATAGAAAGAAGGTAAGGGAGAGCCCTGATCAATGCTCTTTGCTGATGATATCGTGTTAGTGGAGGACAACAAAGAAATGTTGGAGAAGTTGAAGTGTTAGAGAAGGGTTATTGAAGAGAGAGGACTAGCGGATCGAAAACCGAGTATGTGGTTGGGAGAAAGAGGAATGGTTGGGGACGTAGAATTGTTTAAAGAAAAGCTAGGACGAGTAGGAGAATTTCAATACCTTGTCCTATAACGGAAAATGGGACACTACATCGAGAAATTGCCCACAGGATACAGGCTGGTTGATTTAACGGGAAGCGAATGAGCAAGGTAGTTTGTGATAGAATAATCGGGAAAAGGCTGAAAGAAAAAATATATAAAAGTGTGATGAAACTTGCATCAGTATATGGTGGTAAAGTGTAGCCTGTAAAGAAGATGAGGAAACGAAAATATAGGTAGCTGAAATGAAAATGTTTAGGTAGATGTTGGTTAAGACTAGAAGGGATAGGAGCAAAAACGACTTGATTAGGTTAAGAGCCGGGATGACTACAGCCTCAAAAAAGATTCCTATTCCAGAAAAAAAACTGCTATGATTTGATTATGTCAGACGTAGAGATGATTATGTGGGACGAAGGATAGAGCTGTTAGAAGTTGATGGAAGAAGAAGTAGAGGAAAATCGAGGAGAAGAGAAGATCGAAGTAAGAGTAAAGAACAGCGACCCCTGAAAAAGAAAAAGCTGAGAAAAAAAAAAGAAGAAGAAAATGATTGTAAAAGTATGTCTTCTTCTTTAGCCTTATGTAATCCAACTTTGGACATAGGCCTCCCCAAAATCAATCCAGTGTTTTCTATTTTGCGCCACTTGCTTCCAGTTGTGTCCTCCGACCTTCTTAATATCATCAGCCCGTCTTATTAGTCGTCTTCCTCTTCTTCTCTTTCCTAACCATGGTCTTCATTGTTGTATTTCGTGGTTCCATCGTTTATCCTTTAATCGGGCATTGTATCCTGCGAAGCTCCATTTTAATTTGGTAGCATGTTTTCCTGCGTCTTTTACTTTGGTTTTGCTTCTTATACATTTGTTTGTTTTTTTGTCTATAAGTCTCACCCCGAGCATTGATCTTTCCATCGCTCTTTGTGCTTTTACTATTTTATCCATATTAGACTTAGTAAGTGTCCACATCTGCGAACCATGCGTGAGTATAGGGAACATATACTGATCGTAAATTCTGGTTTTCAAATATTGTTCTATTTTAGTGCTTCTCAAGATCCATCTCAGTTTTCCAAATCCTGCCCATGCTAACCTTATTCTTTTGGTAATTTCGGTAGTTTGATTTTCTTTGTTAACTTTCATTATCTGTCCCAGGTAGATGTATTCGCTTTTGTTTTTTCCAAGTTCGTCTTAAGACCTACCTACTTTTTTCAAAGCTTGAAATACTTGCCTCATCATGGTCTGTAGTTCTTCGTAACTTGTAGCGAATATTACAATATCATCAGCGTATCTCAAATGACTCAGTTTTCTTCCATTAACATTTATTCTCTCTTTAGATCTCCCTATTGCCCAAAGTTCTATGGAGTCGAATGCCTTTTCATAATCAACGTATGTAAAAGTATTTGAATGAAGTTAAGTTCTATAAGAGAAGTACTCACTCATAATTGTTTATTTAGGTGCTGGCTTAATTTTAATATGAAAATAAGTTATATGTAAATTTATCAATTAATATAAATACTATGTGTGTATGCAATCAAATTACGGTACCTGTGATGTTGATGTATACTTCTTCTTCTTCCTCAGTGCACTGGGCTGGTTCGGGAACAGAAATCTTCTCAAAAGGGTCGCGTGGTCAAGGTTACACAAAATACTGGAGTGTTTAGCGCGCCGATTTATACAGGACTATATCTAAACTCAGATTGAAAGTGCGTGTCGTCCCGTAGCTTGCTCCCTTAAGACTAGGGGGGACTGTACAGGTCCGTATTAATTTACGGTGGTAAGACATACACACACGTTAAGTAAAGAATTAAAATATAAAAATAAAATAATAAAAATTATTAATAAAAACTGAGAATATATGTGGAGGGACATAACAACCTTTAGAAGGTAAAATAAGAGGAAAGCGCTTGTCATACGCTAATTCTGACTGGCTAAGTCTTCCGCCCACTCTTAGGAGATCATGTGAATCAAAGAAGGGATTTAATTTTTTTAAATATTTGAATTTTTTAGAATTACCCTTAACCTGTTCTATTTCCTCCTTCAAATATCTTTGTTGCACTAATCTATTTAGTTGATTAGTGGCGTTACTTTATTCCTGAATAGAAAGCTTTCCAACTGTTCGTTGATTGGCTGATTTTAGGTTACCAACAAATCTAAGAACATAGGAAAAGATACGTTTTAATTTTGAAAAGGAAGAGAATCGATTACAGAGATTATCGACAAATTCATCAGATGGAAAAGACAAAAGACAACTTTTCTGTTTCAATTCTAAGTTATGCTCGATAGAATTGGTCAAGGAGAATGACCAGTTATCTTCAGTAGTGCGAAGAAACTCCGGACCCACCCACCAAGCAGGAGTATTTAAGAAATCCTCAGGTAAAAGTCCTCGGGATCCGTGATCCGCACTATTTATTGAAGAAGGAATATATCGCCAGTGTTTTGAAGCAATTCTGTCTTGAATATAAGAAATTCTGTTACTGACGAAGGTTTTCCATTTATATGGCTGTGAATTAATCCAATGAAGAACAACAGTCGAATCTGACCATGCATAAATTCTACTAAACGGTATAGTGAGAGTCTGCAGTATATAAGATAATAATTTGCTAAGAATTACTGCTGCATTGAGCTCGAGACGAGGAATAGTTTGCACCCTGGTAGGAGATACCTTTGTTCGGGCTAAAAGAAAATAAGTTTTGATGACTCCTGTATCATAACACACACGAAGGTATGTAACAGCAGAAGATCCACGTAAAGAAGCGTCGCAAAAGCCATGAAGCTCACAGAAAATAATTCCATTTAAAGAAATATGACGAGGTATAGTAAACTTAGATAGTATGGGCAGTTCAATTTTAAATTGTTTCCACCTTGAAGTAATTTCCAAAGGTGGAGTTGCATCCCAATCCAAATTAAGTAGCCAAAGACGTTGAATAATAGTCTTCACTATCAAAGTGACAGGATTAAGAATACCGTAAGGATCGAATATGCGAGCTATTTGGGATAAGAGATTTCGCTTTGTACAGGAAGCTTGAAGAGGTAAAATTTTGTAAAAGAAATCATCAGATGATGGATTCCATCCAGGTCCTAATACCTTCAACGAAGATTGATCTAAGTCAAATGAAAAAGACTGTTGCAGAATATGATCCAAAGGAATATTAGCGAGAGAGAATAACTGAGGGGCATTACTTGCCCATTTTCGTAACTCAAATCCACCACGTTTCAATAAAGATATTAATTCTTTTATAGCAAGAACACTATTTTCTAAAGAATCCTTTCCTGTCACCACATCGTCTACGTAAGTATCTTTTAGGAGTATAGATGAGGCTACAGGTAAGTCCGGTTCGTCGAATGCTAGCTGCTGTAGAGTACGAATTGCAAGATATGGTGAGCTAGACACACCGAAAGTAACCCGAGTAAGTTCGTATTCAGCAATAGATTCCTGTTCCGAAAAACGCCAAAGTATTCTTTGAAATCTTTGTTGCTCAGGAGCGATAAGAATCTGAGTAAACATGGATTTAATATCTGCAGTAAAGACATATTTATGAAACCTGAATTTAAGCAATAAATTTACAAGATCATTTTGTAATTTTGGACTTGAATATAACGTATCGTTTAAAGACGGAAAGTTAGGGGCGTGTGCGGAAGCATCAAACACAAAGCGCAATGGAGTAGTACTGAACTCCTTGTAAATACAATGGTGTGGTAGATAATAAGCATTATTTATTGCCGTACTTGGCTGAATAGGATTTAAATAATGATTATCTATGAAACTTTTGATAAAGCTTGAATATTGAATCTTAAGTGATTCATTTTTGGCAAATCTGCGCTCTAAAGAACTAAATTTTTGTAAGGCTAAACGTTTTGTGTCGCCAAAAGAAGGTATTTCGTTTTTGAAAGGCAGCTTTACTACAAATCTGCCCTCGGAATTTCTACAAGTGGTTTGAGTATACAGCTTCTCACAGAATGAGTCTTCCGGAGAATAAGATTTAACTTCTGGTACTTCCTCAATGGCCCAGAATTGTTTTAATGTCGTATCTAATTGCTCAGAATCATTAGCAGAAAATGACGTGAAAAAGAAATGAATATTTGTTATTTGTAGGTGGAATATTTCCCATCAAAACATAACCGAAACTTGTTTCAAGAGCTGAAAGCTGATCATTACGGGTTTTAATAATTCCTCCTGTTAAGATGTAAGGAAAGATATTTGCTCCTAATAGAACATCAACTTTACCTGGAATATTTGCCATTTTATCAGCCAACCTTAAATGTTGAAGATACGGCAAGTTGTCTAAAGAAATTGGTACAGTTGGCATGTTTTGACAGATTTGAGGAAGAATTATTGCATCTATCTCGCAATGAAAGTTTATGTCATAAGACGAAGAAATTCTAGAAAACATTCTATCAAGACCTTGTATCGATAAAGCCGCATTGAATTTAGGGAGACTTAATTTGGCTGCACATTCTTTACTAATGAAGTTAGCTTAAGACGCACTGTCTAATAAGGCTCTAACTTCCAAAGCTTTACCAAAACGATCGAGAACATAGATTGTAGCTGTAGCTAGCAAGACATTATTTGTCAAAGTATTTGATAAGGCGGAAACAGAGGGCATAGGATCGTTAGATGAACTAGCAACCTCGTTGTGAGAAGAAGAAGAAGAATGATCATTCGCATTGAGATTATCAAAATGAAGAGCAGTATGATGTTTTTTATTACAATGTGTACATCTTTTGGATGAAAGGCATTTGATCGTAACATGAGTTTTAGACAAGCAGTTTATACAACATTTATTCTGTTTAGCAAAGTCAAAACGTTTTTGAGGTGATTCAGCAAGAAATTGATTGCATTTAAATAAAGCATGATCCGAATCACAAAATAGACACTTATTTTTGACAGAACTGGTCAAAAATGTAGAAGTTTGACGAGATGAATACCTTACGTTATTAGAAGTATCGGAATTAATAGATTTAACATTTTTGCTGACTTGTCTTCTATATGACTCCAATGAAGTGCAACGCTGCAATGCAAACTTATAAACTTCCTCATAGGAAGGTACATTTTTTGAAGCAAAGTGTAATTCGAAAGCTCTAACTGTTTCTACATCCAATTTGTCCATCAGTAAATTCATTAGAATAAAGTCCCATTGAGCGGGAGAAAAAAGTAATTTTTCTAAAGAGGCTAAGTTTTCATTGAAAATATCTAATAATTTTCTAAGTGAAACAGGATCATCAGTTTTAATCACACTGGCATTTTGAATATTTTTCCATAATGCTCTAGATAAGTCTCGTTTCCCTTCATAGCGATCAATTAAGGTGTTGTAAGCAATTATATAATTAGAATCTTGTAGCTTAATGCTTTTAATTAAATTGTAAGGTACTCCCTTAAGTGATTGCAGAAGATAACTAAACTTTTCTATATTAGAAAGATCAGAATTATTATGTACAAGAGCATTATATAAATCTATAAATGTGGGGAAATCTGTAATCTCGCCCGCAAATATACTTAAATTTAGTTTAGGAAGATTCACATTAGTTTTTGATCTAATATGTGGATCAGCGGACACATTTTGAGTTCCACTAGAAGTATTGTTTAATAAAGAATTATGTTTTAAATAAAGAGAAGCTATTTTATTAATACTATTGGCAAATTCAAACCTAATTATTTCTTCCGTATCCAAATTTGCGTCTTCCTCGACAGCAATTAAATTAATTAATTAAGTATGCTGGTTATTGAAACTATTATTGATCGCTTCGTAATCTTTTGCAGCAAAGAGAAACCCTGGAATTAATGAAGCATCAACCAACACTTCATCTGCCAGCTTTTCCATTTGTTTAATCTTACAAATGTCAACGTTTCTCAATGCACGCAAACGAACAATTCTATTTGAATTTCTGGAAGACATTATTGTATATATAGAAAAAGAAATTTATGTAAGACAAAGAACCTTTAGAATGATCTCAATAAATTCAGTATGTACTCGTATATGTAATATATGTAATACTTTTAAAGTTATGAAACTCAATAAGTATCAGTAAGAATAAATATTTATATGTGAGTATGTATAATCGAGCAAACAAAAAAACACTCCAAGTATTATTTAAACAAAATCCAAAATATATTTATTTAATTGTAACTAGAAATATACGCATAAAATATTTTTAAAACCAGTGTTTAATTAATATTGCGTTTTTTTTAATTTCCTAAGTTATATAAAATAAATATATAATCATATAAACCCCTTGTATTTAAAGAATTCTAAATTGTAGATTGTAACAGAAATTGAACGTGTTTTTGGAAAGTTTCAACGGCTGTACTTCGATTTAACAATAGATCAGGTAGAGACCTTGCTTGGGATTATCGCATCCGTTGCCAGATGTGTACCGCTAGTGGAATTTTTTCAATTATTTTAAACGAATTTTGAGAGAAGCTATGCAGTATATATTTAAAATTTTATATAATTTGATCACGTTTTTAATTGAATAAATTACTTTAAACTAATTTTAATGCGGATCTGAAGGACCAATGAATGAAGTTAAGTTCTATAAGAGAAGCACTCACTCATAATTGTTTATTTAGGTGCTGGCTTAATTCTAATATGAAAATAAGTTATATGTAAATTTATCAATTAATATAAATACTATGTGTGTATGCAATCAAATTACGGTACCTGTGATGTTGATGTATACTTCTTCTTCTTCCTCAGTGCACTGGGCTGGTTCGGGAACAGAAATCTTCTCAAAAGGGTCGCGTGGTCAAGGTTACACAAAATACTGGAGTGTTTAGCTCGCCGATTTATACAGGACTATATCTAAACTCAGATTGAAAATGCGTGTCGTCCCGTAGCTTGCTCCCTTAAGACTAGGGGGGGGGGGACTGTACAGGTCCGTATTAATTTACGATGACAAGACATACACACACGTTAAGTAAAGAATTAAAATATAAAAATAAAATAATAAAAATTATTAATAAAAACTGAGAATATATGTGGAGGGACGTAACATTATTACTGAATATTTATAACTACGAAAATTATTTAGTACGCAAATACACAGAGATTGATGACTTTTGTTCAGCGGTCTAACAGTTCTCCACATGATCCCTATAAGCAGCGTATGGCAGTCGACGTATAAAAAAAAGGTATTTTGTTATATAAAAAAACTTCTTATTTTGATGTAGAATCTACTATTTTTCGAGCATCGAATTAAAAATCTTCTATTGTAAGTTGTATCTTTAATTATGTTAAATATCATGGCTGTTGAACCCTGTACTACCATTTTACAGAAATACGAGTAATACAATTTGTGATAATAAGAAAAAGTAAGTAAATTATTAAGAATGGGACAAACTGTTCAATAATTAAATGTGCAAGAAAGGAGATTTATCTTATAGATCGCTGGGAGGGATTATAATGCAATGTTATGTAATTAATTATATTTAATTGTAGGTATGTGAGTAAAATAAAGTTAATGATGAATAAACTAATAAGGAAAATGCATTAAATTGTGAGGGTCAGCTGAAAGGTTGGTTGTATATGTCTGAGAGGAATTAAATTGTCGTAACTGTAAAGTCGACTTTACACTACATGATTTATCATATGACAATATCATATGAGATTTGTTATGATTCCCTGTTTCTATGATGTTTTAAAAAATCGTGTTTACACTGAATGATAAGTTATGACCTATGATTTGAGTGACAATGAGATTTCGTTGATTTTTGTTTTTGTTTATGGTCATAGAGAAATTAGACACAGTATAGGTAGGCAACTATTAAATTTTTAAACTATTAGAATGAAAAATAAATCTTTGCTTTTATAGCTAATAATAGGAAGAAAAAGATCAGACGCCTTTGGCCTCACCGGTGGCTCTTACGAAGAAATAGTGGACGGGGTATATCAAATTTAGTGTTTATATCATATCAAATTAAAAATAACTTATAAAGAAACTAAACTAAAATTATGACTAAGAAGACTATAAAACGCTAAACTAAGAATAAACTAAATAAATAATAAAAGAAAAATACTACACAATAGCACAGATTAGACAATAGGCTCGATATCAATGCAACAAACAAAAAATAAATAAATAAAATATGTTGTCTCTCGGTAAGGGAATGTCGCTGAATTGACATAAGAATAAGGCGCGATATTTAAATATGTTGGTGTTACCGGTATTATTACCGAAAATCATATGATTTTATCAGGCGGAATAGGTATCGTCCTATCCTCCTGTGACAAGCTATGACGAGCCGCATGACAATGCTTATGACAAAATCATATGACAAATCACACAGTGTAAACATATAAATTTCACTCCATGACCAAATCATAAAATATGACATCACATGATAAATCATGTTATGTAAAGTCGGCTTAATATATAAAGATTATTTGAATTTAATGAAAAAGACTGAAGGTATTATAAGACTATTAATATGAAGAAAAAGGTTAATAAGAGGTTAAGATATTAATATGGTTATAGATTAAATTAATTATAGTCAATATTATCTGAATGAAAATTATCAATGTGAGTGTATGAATGTGAAACCATATACGATTTGATACAGAATTAATAATTCTCTAAGAGATCGTCTAGTTAAACTAAATGAATAAACGAGAAATTGTTAATTGTTATGAATGTGTAACGAAAAGATTTTATAAAAAATTCAAAGGCAATTGATTGTGAAAATGCAAGTTAAACTGTAAGAAATTAAAAAAAAGATCATTAATAAAGGACGGGGAATGGGTAATTAGGAATGGGAAAAGGATGGGTAATTAATTATGATTAATGTGGGAAAAGAGTAATATTAGAAATAGAAGAAGTGAAAGGACATATTCATTGATGAGTAGATGCGTCAATGAATGGGAACAAAACTACGGTTGGCAAAGTCTGTCTGTTGGCACAATTAGAACTCTTTTTAATTTATTATTGACACTTTATTAAGATCTTTAAATCTTCATACATATCTAACCGTAATATGCTTTTTTGTTGAATGTTGTGTAATAATTGAACTCCTAAAGGAATCTTAAGTTGATGTTTATTAAATTTTAAGTTATGTAAAGAAGCAAGTGTTGTTTGGAGTGTTCTGAGGATCCAGTGGATAAAGATCTATAAGTTCTACCAATTTAGGTAGCATTGCAATCTGAACAAGAAAGTTTGTGAGGAGTTCGGTTCTGCATCGATAATTATAATGTTGTATTCAATATGGGCTCCGAATATTTTTAACATTAACAAAGTTTAATGTAAGTTATAAATTGTGAATCTTAGTGATATATTGAAATAAACTGTAAGTGTACAAACTCCTTACATAATATCCAGTTAAATTAGTATTAAAGTCAGCAAATTGCAATTATTTGTTATTGTTGTCAATAAACAAATCCAGTTTTACCAGCAAAAAACCGCTTTTAGTAAAGACCGATATACCTGTTTTAGCAGTTGTACAGAGTCGGACTTACTTTTCATAAACGTTTATCGAAATGAATTCAAACATGGAATCACACAACAGTTCTACAATACAAGACCATCAAAATCGAATAAACACGTCACAGTCATACTTCTCGGCAGCGTCGAGAGTGAAATTTCCATTAAAGTCCCAAGCAATTATCTTTAGTGCCTTAGAAAACACCAAACTTCAAGACTACCTTCTCCCACTTGGAAATATAATTCAACCGAAAAATATAATCTTCTCTTGTAGATTATCTAATAATCGCATATGTATGTATTTATCCAATAAACAAATAGTGGACGATTTTATGAATAATCACGGTCAAATAGAAATACAAGGTGAAATTGTCAGAGCAAGAAGGTTAGTTACACCAGCGGAACGACTTGTACTCTCCGGCGTATGTCCTTCAATACCGCACGACTTGCTAATCAGTGAGTTACAAAAAATCGGCATAGTTCCTGTCTCTCCCATGACCTTCCTTAAAATAAGTGCTTCTATGCCTGAGTACAATCACATCCTTAGTTTCCGAAGACAAATCTATATCAGTCCTCACAATCTAATACTACCAGAGTCATTTACTCTTGTTTTTGACAACACGACATATAGAATATTCATTTCTCAAGACAGTTTAGTTTGCTTTAGATGCAAGAAGTCAGGACACATCGCTTCACAGTGCTCCGAACCACTAGCTCAAATAAACCCCAACCAAAACAACGAAGCATCGGTATCCAGCGCAACAAATATATCCTTGCAAGCATCCAATGACACGCACCCTTCTCAGTGTGAACAAATGTCTATTTCCAATATCCCGGAGATACCGAACAAAGTAGACTCATCAAATAAGGACAGTCACATAATTAATCAACCAAAAAGAAACTTTGATGAAATTATTTCACCTGAAGCAGATCCATCTTCAAAAGAACGTAACATTTTTCCACCACCTAAAGTCCAAGCAAAATCTAAAAAAGCTAAAATTAGTTCAGCAAGCACTTCTGAATGCTCATTTTCTCTCTTACTTGACCCTGCTAAAAACTTCATAGAAAATCACCCTCTATCTTTCCCTCTAAACGTTGATCAACTTAACATGCTCCTAATGAATATCATGGGGTCAGCAGATCCTATAACCACAATTAAAGAATATACCACAGACCTATCAGCTTTGTCCCATATGCTCAGTCAAGTTTATCCTCATTTAAAAGAAAGATCCATAAAACGTAAATTCAGGTCCATAATGAAAAAAATCCATAATTATATTAACAGTGAGGCATCGGAAGCTGAAAGTGACACATCTCAGTTAAGCCAACATTAATTAAAAACATCCCTTGTTGTCTAGTCCTTTCTGACTCTCTCAGCGCAGTCAAAGCTATGCAAAATATATACCCTAAACACCCCATTGAGAAAATTATCAGCGCCAAATTAATGAAAGCTCAAGAAAATTTCATAAGAGTCCACTTCCTATGAATACCATCTCATATAGGCATAGAAGGGAATGAAGAAGCAAATACTAGTGCGCGTAACGCTATTACCAGTGAAACATCAGAAACACAGTGTCGGAGTATCGCAGGCGATCTAAAAGTTTATTTCAAAAATAAGGTGTTAAGTGCGTGGAATCGGGAGTGGAATGACTCTAGTTCGAAACTCAGAACCATCAAAAGTGATATTTTTTCATGGAAGTCCACAGCCAGAAGTAGAAGATGCCAAACTATTATTCCACATCTACGACTTGGACACTGTAGGTATACTCATGCCTGTCTCTTCACAAATAATGAACCTCCAAAATGCGAAACATGCAATACAGTAGACAGTATAAAGCACTTCTTGATAGACTGTCCTAAATATGTAAATCAAAGAGTCTTAAAATTTGCCATATAACCTAAAAGCACTCCTCAACAAAAGTTTAGTTCCGAACAATTTATTAGGTTACTTACAATGTATAAATATGTTACACAAAATTTAACTTAATTAATTGTTACAAATGTTTTATTGTTGACAAATTGTAATTAATTGTTACAATGATTGATTATTACAAATGTTAAATTTAATATTATTACAAATGTTACAGGAATGTCGCTAATAACCTTTGGGTGGATGCGACTTTATTTCTTTAAATAAAAAAAAAAAAAAGGAAGTTTGTATACACCACTGCGGTTCATGTTATTGTATGCGGTCCTTGGTATTGGTTAGACTCTTGTTAAAGATGTTGGTACTTTTGAATGAAATTTTAATGTTGTCAGAAGATATAGTGATGATTTGTTTAATTATTTCAGATAATTTGGGATAATGAAACAGTAAACGGATATGGGAGAAATATTGGAAATTGAGGAGAAGGCAGATTTATCAATAATGGATGAATCATAACTATTGTTAACTGCAATTTGTTTAATAATTTTCAATGCTTTATTAAAGTCAGTTGGTGAAAAAGGCATGCAATGTAATTTATGAATAAAACTGCGAATTCAGAGAGCTTTTGCGACAATGGATGATTAGTAGAATAGTGGATGACATGATTTGTTTTTGTAGGTTTACGGTAGTTAGTCTGGTAATGAGTAAGTCATGAAAGTTAATGAAGTTAGAAGTTTCTAGTTTCATGGTAAAAGTAATGATAGAATGGATTCATTTTATAAAGTAAATTATGGGCTGACTCAGAGTTACCTGAAATGACGACTAAGCAGTCATTAAAATATCGTAACCAGTATACAATCTCAGAAATTTTTGTGATATGACTGGATTTTAAATATTCCATAAAGATTCGGCTAAAACGGGGATAAGCTACTACCCATTGCTAAACCATCAGATTGCTAGTAAAAGTTGTTACTGAAAACAAAGTACACTTGCGACAGACAAATTTTTAGAATACATATTTAAAATTGGTGAAATATTGTTGGGAGAAATATATTTATATGCAACAGTTTCGTATTGAATTTTTATGTAAGAGAAATGGATAAGTTTTGGATCACTGTATCGGTCTCAATTGAGAGACTCAATAGATATTTAAAAGATTAGGTAGTAGGAAGGTAGTAGTTGTCTGATACCTAAGTTTATGTCACCTCGGGGGAACAAATAAGGGTCTAACCACCTTCTGATATCCCCGGGTGCTCTGTAGAGGGCTTCGAATATACTGTCGAGAGCTCCTCTACCTAAGTCCATTTTCGGGTTATGGACTTGGAAAATATTTATCTTCGGTGTCTTGCCTTGAAAAAGGCAAGATATTTCTTACATGACAATTTCTTCGTCGAAATAAAAACGCCAAGTTAAGTTGAAACAATTCTCAGCCACAGAGTATGGAAAATAAATGCAGGAAGCAGAGCCCCGAGAGCACTAAGCTCTCGGACAGCTCGTGAGGAACTGACCTGGCTGACCTGAAAATCGCCAATATTTATATGTGCCATTCGAGCGATAAATAGGGATTTCCAGGTCAAGAGCCAATGGGAAAATTCGAGGCGGGGCGATGCGCATCGAAATGCGCACTAGTCCACAGACTATGGCATTCGATGACATTTAGGAGTTTTAGTTCTTCTGTAGAACATTGAACATTTTTTTGTTTTAGAAGCTAAGACTTGATCAGATTTAAGTTTTATTGTTAATTAAATGTAGAAATTTATTATTAGTCTATTAAATTAAATGAGAGTAATTAACCTTATCCAGAATATCTAGAATAAAAGCAGTTATCATTATATATTTAAATGTTTCGAGTAGAGAGTCGTACATTACCGTCAGCTTGATAAAGTTGGTACAGTTGATAAAGTTTAGCGACAAGGACATGCTTAACACTGATTGGAGCATTACATTTGTCACATAAAGTAGGATTAGCGTGGCCAATTATATGTCAATTATATGGCCAATTATATGCCCATGTGTAAGTCGGGTATGTCCTAGACAAAGTCAAGTAATAACATGAGCTCTGTTGGAAATTTGATCTTTCCACGGTTTTACATATGTTTTTACTTCGCGAAGTTTTGAAGTTGAACCGTCCACTGGTTTTGCCACTTTAATAAACGATTTTAAGTCATTTAGCAATACATTTCACTCGCGGTTTCACTGTTTTTTGCTTGTTGGACAATGTGGTCCGCTTTTCGTTCCCTTGAAGTCTAATATGTAAAGGAACCCATAGAAATTGTACAGAATGGTTGCTGTTTTGTATGGTAGCTAGTTCTATTTTAATTAGGAGAGCAATTGAATGTGTTGTATAAAGCTGGTTATTGGATTTATGAAACTGAGGGAATCGGTTATTATAAGTGCTTTGGATATATTTATTACCGGAGGTATTATGAGTAAGAGCTTAGTAGATGGCATATAGCTCGACGATATGTATACAACTTAAGGTTGGTAGTTTATACTCAAGTGTAATATTTAAAGTAACGACAACTGTTCCAACTCCAGTAGATGTTTTAGAGCATCTGTAGTATACGTGATAGAAATTAGAAAATTTTGTTTTTGTTGAAGGTATTTTTATTAAGGAGAAGGGAGTATCGTTCTTTCTAAAGATATTTAATGATGTGTCGGATTAAGGAATACTTATTTTCCTACTAGAAGAAATTCTTAAGTTTGAATAAGTACTTGGTATCGGAATTTGTAAATCCATGAGAGTTTCCCTAACTCTTTCTTAGAATGATGGGTTTCACATTCCTGTTTTCAGTACAAAAGTTTTTAAAACGATAAGTGAATATGTAGTATCCAGTTAAACTGTTCTGATTAGAATTAGCAACAAATGCATTTGTGAGAGTTAGATGTATCCTTCTATTTTTAGGTGGCGCCTCTCCAGTTTCTGCTCTTAAACTTTCTGTTGGGCTGGTCCAAAATATTCCTGTGGCTATTCTTAATGCTGTAGTTTGAATAACGTAATGTAATCGAGGTGATGTAATACAGATTCTTTGGCAGGTGCATATACTATGAAACCGTAATCTATTTTAGATTGTATTAGGGTTTTATAAACATGGAATAAGCAGTTATAGTCCACTCCATAGCTTTTATTAGAGAGAGTTTTCATAATATTTATTTCATTTTAGCACGTTTTTTAAATTTAATGTTAATGAAATTATATGTTTTTCCATGTTAATTTCATATCGAAGATCATTTTTAAAAACCTAATGCCATCGGCGTAATTTAGGATTTGGTTATATAATTTTATATACGAGATTTGGTTATATAATAAGAGTATACAGACAAGCAGAATGTGCAAGTAAGTACCGATTAGTGCTAGTAAAATAATAATATATACGGGCAGACGACAAAAAGACAATATCCAGAAAGATGAGGAGATGCAAAAAATCGCAAACACGAGGTATAAAGTAGAACTTCTACAACAATTTAGTACTCGAACACTATATCAGAATAGGCTACAGAATATGTTACAGATGAACGAAGAATGGACCCCAACAGAAATGTATCAACACCTAGAGAAAAAAATAAACAAAGCGGCAAACGAAGTGCTGGGTATTGAACAACATAAGAATACATATTTGGAGAAATACAGCGACGACTTAGAAGAGATGATTAAAAGAAAAAAAAGTGCATTTCATAAATGGCTAAACGACAGAACCCCAGGAACACGGGGAGAATATGTTACCCTCAGACAACAAGTTAAACAAAGAATAAAGCTCGAGAAAAACGAATACTGGGAGAGAATGTGCAGAGACATAGACAACACGGTAGGGTATAACAGATCAACGGAAGCATGAAAAAAAAATAAAAAACATCAGAAGTAATAAACGAAGTAAAAATACCATAGAGATAATTACATCAAAAGAGTGGACAAAGCATTACACAAAATTATTGCAGGAGAATAGGCCGGAGTATATCTCATACGACCCTGTGACAATAATAACTGAGGAAGCAGAAATCACAGAGGAAGATATAAATAAAGCACTAAAGAAATCCAAAAACAATAAAGCACCAGGACCAGGGAACATAAAAATGAAACTGCTAAAATATGGAGGCGCAAGGATAGTATCCTTTATACGAATGTTGTTCAATAAAATCGAAGCAGGAGAGAAGATTCCCGATGAGGGGAATTTATTATACATGTCCTCCATTTTCAAAAAAGGTGACAAAAGGTCACCAAATAACTACAGAGGGATCAGTGTAATGCCTTCAATAGCAAGAATCTTTTCATCAGTTATAAAAGAAAAACTAGAACAACACATGGACCATTATAGCGAAGAACAAGCCAGATTCCGAAAAGTCAGATCATGTTTAGATAATATATTCATTATGAGACAGGTAATTGAAAAGAACAAAGAAAAAAACATTGAAACACATATGACCTTTATCGACTTAGAGAAAGCATACGATAGCGTGCCCACTAAACAACTATGGGAAGCAATGAGAAGAATGCGCGTTAGAGAGAAATTGGTGAATATAACACAAAGACTGTATAAAGAAACACAAGTGCAAATAAAGTTAGGTAATGAAATAACAAAAACAATCACCGCAACAAAATGCGGAACAATGGGCATACCAGTACAAGAGAATATATTACATTCACTACTTTTCGCAGATGATCAAGTCATTTTTGCACAAGACAGGGAGGATATGGAATATATGATAAGGAAATTAAAGGAAGAATATGAACTTTGGGGACTCAAGATAAATATGTGTAAGATCGAATACTTATGTATTGGACCCGAGGTTGCAGATTTGAACTTAAGTTTAGAAGAAGAGACTTTTAAGAGTTGTAAGGCTTTTAAGTATTTAGGGTCAATGATTAGCCGAGATGGTACTTGTATGAAAGATATAGAAATAAAAATAGCACGGGGAAAACAAGCCACTACAAGAGCACTTCATGAAGTGATATGGAACAACACTCTAACCAAAGAAAACAATAAGAGGATCTTTCAAAGCATAGTGATGAATATTACCCTATATGGAGCGGAAGTATGGGCAATGACAACAACAATACAAAATAAAATAAGAACAGTTGAACTGGACTTTATGAGAAGATGTCTACAAATCACAAGAGCGGATAGAATAAGAACGGAGGAAATATGGAACAGAATGGAAGTAAAATGCTCAATTACAAAAAAGTTGGAAAACAGAGCCCTGCAGTGGTATGAGCATGTACAAAGAATGCCAGAGCATAGGTGGCCGAAAAGAATATTAAACTGGGACCCGCCGGGAAGAAGACGGAGAGGAAGACCTGCTACAAGATGGAAAACATACGTCGGAAATGCTATGATAGATAGAGACCTCAGAGAAGGTGACTGGGAGAATAGAGTGCTGTGGAGGACGAAAACGGCGAACTCATAATGGGAAAAGCCGAAGAGGATGAAGAAGAAGGTTATATAATTTTAGATGCGCTTTAATTGAACCACGTTCTTTTTGTAAATAACAGGCACTTTGATTTGCTAAGTGAAGACTGAAATCCTGTTTTCTTCGACCAGTTTTCGAGTTCGTGAAGTGCAGTTTGTAAGTGACGCTGAACTTAGAATATATTTTTTCCTTAAGATATTAATACCAGATCATCTGCATATAATCTGCCAAAAAACAAGCTAGATTTTGATGGTATAAAATTATTCATGGCAATTATAATAGCGTTGAACTTATTACAGACCCTTGAGGGGTGCCAATAGCTTGACTCCTTATTGAAGATGTGCAGTGGTTCATCCTTACTTGAAAATTCCGTTGTTTAAGAAAATTTGAAATGTGCGAATTATGCTGATTGAATTATGCGAATTAAACAACCTAAAAATCACCAACGGATTCTTCAGACATAAAAATATTCATAAATATACATGGACGCAAGAAACACGAAAGCTGAAATCGATAATAGACTACATAATAATCAAACAAGATACCACAATAAAGATAAAAGATGTGCGAGTCAAAAGAGGAGCAGAATGTGGAACGGACCATAGACTACTGACAGCAAAAATGGGCATTAATTGGAAACATAACAAGACCCCCTCCACAGAAGAACCGTTGAACACTATGAGAGAAAAACAATACAATATAGAACTACTCCAAGAACAATCAATAAGAGAACTATACCAACAACGTCTAGACCAAAAATTAATAGAATTTAGATACGGCAACATCGAAGAAATATACGAGCATATAAAGGCGAGTATAAAGCAAGCAGCATTCGAAGCCCTTGGGGAAAAAGAACATATAACAAATAAACAGCACTATAATGAAATAAATGAACCAACAAAAAGAATAATTCAAGAAAAAAAGCAACTATACAGAAAATGGCTGACTACAAACAACGATGAAGTTTATAAAGAATATAGAGAAAAAGATAGAGAAGTGAAAAAAACAAATAACACAGCAAAAGAATGAAGAATGGGAAAGAATCTGCTTAAATATTGAAACATATATAGGAGGTACAAGAACTTCGGAGTCATGGAAAGTACTGAGAGGATTGAAACAAAACTCAAAAGAAAAAACTAAATTGGGAAATATACAGGACAAAGAATGAAAGGACTACTACAAGGAACTATTAACAGAACAAAGACCACAATTCATTGGAAAAGAAAACAGGCGAAGACGAAGCAGATTCCCACAACAAGAAATAGAAATAACAGATAGGGAAATGAGAACGGCCATAAAAGCAATCAAAAATAAGAAAGCACCAGGACCTGGAGGCATCTCACCTGAGCTTATAAAATACGGATCAAAAAAATTACACCGGATGATACAATGGATATTTCAGAAAGCCATAAATGGAGAACAGCTCCCAAAGGAATGGACGGCGGCATATATGACATCTATATTTAAGAAAGGAGATAGAAAACGATGCATAGAAGCTACAAAAGCTCTGTATAAAGAAAATAAAGTGTCCATTAAAATGGGAACAAGAATCATAGGAGACTTCACAACAACAAAAGGGCTCCTGCAGGGTTGTTCCACATCTCCAACCCTATTCAAAATATACTTAGAGAAAGCCTTGACTACATGGAAAAGAAAATGCGAAGGCATGGGAGTACCGGTACGGAACGAATACCTATATACGTTAAGTTTTACAGACGATCAAGTAGTGATTGCACAAGACCAAGACGACCTCAGCTACATGATGAAGAAACTACAAGAAGAATATACCAAGGCTGGCCTAGATATTAACCTCGCGAAAACAGAGTACCTATCTACAAGTGAAGAAGACATAGAAGATCTACAGATTGATGACAACGTAACAATCAAAGGAAAGGATAAATTCAAATACCTGGGGTTTATAATCACGAAAAAGGCAACAACAGAGGAAGAAATTACACAAAGATTAGGACAAACAAGAACAGCAATCCGACAACTTAACTCAGTATGGTGGGATAGACACCTAAATATGAAGACAAAAACGCAGTTTTATAAAACATTAGTGCGAAGGATTATGACATATGGGGCCGAAAATTGGATCATAAACAAGAAAAACAGCAGTAAGATAATAGCAACAGAGATGGAATGCCTGCGAAGATGCTGCAGAGTAACAAGAATGGATAGGAGAAGTAATGACGAAATAAAGCAAAGAACATCAATAGAAACAGACATACTAACATATATAGAACAAAAAAGACTAAAGTGGTATGGACATGTAAGAAGAGCTAGCGACAGCAGATGGATAAAAAGAATAACCGAATGGAGCCCCATAGGAAGGAGGAAAAGAGGACGACCCCAAAAATCCTGGAGGAACGAAGTAGGCGACGCCATGAGTAAGAGAGGACTAAACGATGGAGAATGGAACAACAGAGAGAGATGGAAACGGTTGAGCGAGGGAAGGCAGTGAATACTGTAGAATCCCTAAATATATATATACCTTTAAAATTCCATGTATGTAGTGTTAACGGATATGTTAGTAACGGATATGTTAAAAGGTTCTATTAATTTTATCAAACCTTTCTGTTTACGAAAATTTTAGTTTATATGTTAATAACCTACCGCTCCGTGTGTGACTGACGCGACACCTACCGCCTTCATCTGACAGTTTTGGACCTACCAATTTTCAGGTTAAACATATGACATATGTTTGACATTGTTAAATACATGCGAAATTGACAATTATTAATAATTAACTTTTTAATTATATTTTTTCAGATTATGTACAAAATAAATGTAGTATTAAAAACTGGGTTTCTCAAAATTCATCATAATATATCTTTTCAACCACAAAGTGACTGGGAGAATAGAGTGCTGTGGAGGACGAAAACGGCGAACTCATAACGGGAAAAGAAAGGGAAAAATCTAGTACTGGCAAATCAAGTTTTTCACGTGAAAGAGCATATATTTAAAAACAGTAATAGTAAAAGTTATGGTTATGATATAAAAACTAAAGTCATCAGGCACTCTGCAGTTAGCTTGAAGCCTTATAAAATATCATTTAAGGTAAATTATTTAAATTTTTTCTATTTCAATTGCATAAAAATGAAGTTATGTGATATTAACTTTTTCATATTAATAGAACGGATCCATCTTTTTCTTTTCTCTAATTTATATGTAATCCTTGGGAACCTATAAAAACTACACTTTCTATTTTTGCTATTATTAGCAAAATTAAATACGCAATATGTATTTGCACACATTTTTGATAAAATTTATGCGTAAAAAGGTAGGTCCAATTGTGTCATATTTCGCCGCTACGCACGCTGGCATCGTTTCAAAGTACCCCTACCATGGTCACGCACGGAGCGAATATAATCATACTAATTTTCGTATATTTCTAGCTTTACATTATTTCGTGTAGGCTACGTTATACACATAAAATTTTTGAAAGATATAAAACATTTTCAGATACTGTGATTGTATGTGTATGTTATTTACCCAAAACAGCTTACATTGCTAGACTCACCATATTTCAAAACAAATCATAATATATCCGTACTGTGCATTTTGTAGAAAATGCTTAGAATTTTTATGAGTTATAAATCTGACAAATATTTCAAGTATATTTGCTAGGGAATTACGAAGACTGACGTTTGTGGTATATTTTAAACTTAAACATTTATTCGCATGCTATGACCGTTCTCAATTTGTGCAGATAAAATTTAGTGTAAGGTACAAAACATAAAATTTGTTTTGACGTTCATCAGAAAAGTAATGTACAAAAAGTTTTCTGGATACGGTAAACATACGTCAAAGATAATTTTAATAAAAACAATGTAAACTTTATAAAAATTAATAAAGAATAATTAATACTTTTTCTGCAGCCGTCCCGAAAATAAAACTTTAGGTATGATTTAATAAATCGAAACTACCATTTAACACAACTCGTACAGAAAGTAGCTACTTTCGGGACTAATTTTTTTACTTTCTGGACGATTTTGGGTAGCTATGTAACGGCTTAATGTACCACATACATTATTATTTCAATGCTTAGACTCAGTTGGTCTGGACACGTATGACATTAGATTGCTTAAAAATCTTTACTATAATCAGACCGCTTGTGTTAAGGTGGACCAAGAGGTTTCAGCTAAAGTTTCTATTAAGCGTGGTGTCAGACAGGGATGTGTTATGTCACCGATGTTGTTTAATGCCTACACTGAACCAGTTTTTAAAATAGCGTTAAATAATCGCCACAAAGGTGTTAAGATCGGTGGTGAAATTATTAACAACATCAGATACGCCGATGACACCGCAAAAATGGCAGAGAGTCTAGAAGATCTTCAAACCCTGTTGAATGCTGTAAACAACGAATGCACTGAAAAGGGCTTAACAATCAACGCAAAAAAAAACAAAATGGATGGTGGTCGGAAAAATTAATATCGAAGACTCAGTGCTAAGATTAGATAACAAAATCCTGGAAAGGCTGGAAACACTTTAGATATCTGGGTAGCTGGATTGACTGCAGGGTTGAAAGTGACGAGAAAATTTCGACCAGAATAGAACTCGCAAGGAAAAACTTTATTAACTGGCGTTCTGTATTATGCAGTAGAAGTCTGTCGTTGACCACACGTCTAAGAGTATTGAAGTGCTACGTCTGGTCCATTTTGTTCTATGGATGTGAAACCTGGACAACAAAAATAAAAAATCTTAACAAATTAGAAGCGTTTGAGTTATGGCGTTACCGTCGCATGCTCAGAATCCCGTGGACAGCACACATATCTAACGAACGCGCGCTAGAGACCGTGCACAAAGAGCGAGAATTGATCAACATCATCAAAATGAGAAAGGTCCAATACTTCGGTCATATAATGAGAGGACCTAAATATCGCTTACTCCGGTTAATCATTCAGGGCAAAATCGAAGGAAAACGTTGGGTCGGAAGAAAACAACTGTCCTGGCTGCGTAACATTAGACAATGGACAGGTCGAACGGTCGAGGAACTGTTTCATCTAGCTGCCGACCGAGAATCATTTCATCAGCTTGTCAATATGACGATAGCCAACGCTTGAATACAAGCACGGCACACAAAGAAGAAGAAGATGTAACGGCTTTGACAATCAACTCAAATATCAACTTTGTATTTTATTATGACAACGCTTGTCATTTAAGATTTGTATGTTGTCGCTCAGTTTTTCGTTTTTCAATTCCAAGAAATGGAAATCAGCAATGAAAGTGAAGCCTAAATGATTCCAGATGAGATTAGGGAAACTGCTAAAGCCGCTAGTTATGAATTATTGTCGGTAAAGTCAAGAAAGAGGTATGAATTGGTCAACGATTTATTTCAAAAATGGAGCAATGATAAAAATGTACATACTATAAATGAAGAAGTCATTTTTGCATATCTAATGGAAAAATCTAATATCTTAAAGTCATCAAGCCTTTGTAGCAATTACTTGATGCTCCACACTTATCATTAAAAATAATATAGATATAAGCCGCTATCCAAAAGTTATTGCTTTCCTTAAAAGAAAATCCATCGGCTACAAACCAAAAAAATCAAAAGTATTGAATAAAGAAGATATAGATAAATTTTTATTAGAAGCTGAAGATAGGATCTACTTAAGAACAAAAGTTATATAATTAAATCTAATTTCTCTTTTTTTTATTATTTTTTTTTTGTAAATTTTAGGTTGCATTAATAATTGGTTTGGCAGGCGCTTGTCGTCTTGTGAAGCTTTGCAAAATGAGTTTAGATGATATGCAAGATATGATAACCATGTCAGTGATTAAAATTCATAATTCTAAAACGAACATGGTCAAAAACTTTGTGGTTATTGGAGAAAATAACATTTTTTTATACAGAAAATTATACAGAGCTCAGCCATTTTACTGCCTGAGAGTGGTGGTACTATAAGCAACTTGAAAAGACACGGAGGATGGAAATTAATTAATGAGCAATGGGATACGTAGAAAATTGTTTAAGAAATAAAATTCACATAGCTTCACCGATTGAAATGGCCGCAACCAAGTTAATATCTCAAAAAATAGTAAAAGTACTGACACGTCTAACACTTATTTCAATACTGCCACTTCTGTTAATATTCCTAACAATATCAAAGTAAATAATTGTTATAATTGTGTTAGTAATATTCATATAAGTAGATTTTTCTAATGTTGAATTCACGAAAGTAACTTTAAAGTGTTAGTTAAAAGTTCATAAGTCAAGTTTATCCATATATTCTTTTTAACATACAAAACGGCTGCAGAAAAAATATTGTACGTAACATGATCCAAAAGTAATTTTACAGGACTCACAGGATTCTAGGACTCGCCTACGACTCGTTCTGGAAACTTCCTACTCGTCTCGTAAAATATCACTTTCGGAACTTATTACGTAAATAACTATTTCAAAATTTTTCTTTAAATTTATCTTCACATTATACGGAGCTACCAAGATTTTGATGTCTTCAAGAGCAAGAGAGTTTTGCTGGAGTATTTTTGCATAGTTCATTTTTTACTACAAAAATTGCATAAATCGGTATTACATTAAAAACATGACCGAAGGTTTTATTATTTTGTGACTGATTTGTTGTAAATTGTTAAAAAGTGCAATTTTAAATGAGTGTAAAATGTAATTATTTCGAATTATTGATAAAGTACCTACTCAAAGGCAGAGTTTATCAATGTATCGCGGGAAGTATTAGCATCCAAATGATAAGCTTAGACGAGATTAAAGATCAGAAAGCGCGTCAGTCAGAGTATATACTACAAATAGTAGTGTAAGTGGAATAGGACGAGTGGGGAGAGTGATTTGCATTGGCCCAGCCGTTCGTAATGGCGATGGCGCTACTAGTCACGTTAGATGGGGATATAACATAGCAAGAGGCGTATGACGTTGATGTAAGTGCTGTTGCCATGGTTTCACTAGTTTTGCATATTTGCCCAAATAATGGTTATACTATACAATGTTTTACAAAAAAAGATTGTAGCAAATTCTACTAAAGTCACCACTTAAATTTACAATAACTTATTTCTAAAGAATTTTAAGTATCCATCGAAAAAAAAAATGTGTTGTTGGCAAAATTGAAATCCACGCCTTTGCAAGTAGCAAATGGTGTTATAAAAACATAGTATCAAAATTTTAGAAATGGACGATAAAAAAAGTATACATCAATATTTATATATAAAATAAACATTGCTAAAAGAGAAGAAGGTACAAAAATAGGAAGACTACGATGGGCAGGACATCTGGCAAGATCACAGCAGAACAACGCTCCTAGAAGAATCCTTATGTCACAACCTGTAGGAAGTAGAAATAGGGATAGGCCAAAACTCAGATGGAGGGATGGTCTAGATGAGGATGGTAGAGAAAAACTGGCAACAGTTGGCAATTGATAGAACTGACTGGCGTAATATACTTGGGAAGGTCGAGGCTCTTTTATAGGGCTGTAGCACCAATGATGATGATGAATAAACATAACTAAAAGAGAAGAAGGTACAATACCAACATGGTATAGTATTCCATATCAAAAAAATAAAAAGAATATTTTTTGTTGATGGGTGAAAGTTAGTTAAAGTTGGACAAAGGGCTATTAAACATTCTGAGGATTGGGAGTTTATTTTTACAAGCAGATAAGAACAGCACCTAATTATACCAAACTTTTAATAGTAAATACAGACTCGATACTATTTTGTACAGTTACTTCTAGTTATCACATTATACCTTCTCCATTTTTTTAAAATTTTTTGAATGTGTAGTTTGTCCTTTATGAGGTGCAGATCAACCTTAACATGAATCCTTTATTTATATACTATATATATTTTAAAATCATTAAAACTCTTAACTCTTATTGTTTATTTCCTAAAATTTGCCTTATTTTATAAAAAAAAAGCCATGCATTCTTAATTTTCATAATATTTCATTACTTTAGACTTTCATCAACCTTCTACTTCTGAGCAATAGTTACATGCTAATTTGTGATGATCCTGAAGAGCAAGATCACAGAAATGCTAAAGTTTACACTTTTTTATCTACAGATGGTCCTTTAAGAAGGAGTATTTTAGAAGGTATGAAACTTATAACAAACCAGTACTAATGAATATAGAGGCACCTATATCAAAACGAACATCTCCAACACGATAGAAGATTAAATGAAGATTGGTGGAAAAATCTCTACATGAAGTTGTCCATCTGGTACAGGACTGCGGCCAATAGAGACAACAAGCTAACAATATTTCGAGTGTCCCTACCCACACCTTAACAACGGCTTAAGGAATAAGAAGGAGGGGGATATTTGTTGCCAATACTTTACCAAAGAAAATTATACCAATAAACAAGTGTCAGGATATCTGTGGTTTATTTTGTTGTTTTCGGGACTTTGGTTGTAGTCATAAAATATTAAATAAAATTTTTTTGTACCATATATACTTCCTCTATCTGATATTATGTTATACATTTATATATAAAAATGCGTAAGTGTATACTATACTTTTGGGCAGAGAAAGTATATTTTTTGACATAGAATAAGCTTTTATTTCTTATTTTATAACTATATTTATTTTCCATTAAAAGCATACTTTTTGAATTTTGGCGCCTAAAATTCAGAGCATATTTTTTTAATTTGCCGCCTAAAATTCAAAACCTACGTTTTGAATTTACCGCCAAATGAAATTAGTTTCGACTCGTCCGCATTTGGCGCTAGAAAACTTTCTATGAGACTTACCTTACTAGGAGGGTATATACTCTGGCGTCAGTTTCAAAACCAATGTCTTGTTGTATGAACAGAATCTGTTCATACAACACGACACTGGATTTGAAACTGACGCCAGATTTTTTTTATTATTTTTTCTAAAATGAATACATCCCGGGGAACGCGGTTAAATAGTCCTAATGTGTTTTGTTATATTTGTGGGTGTTTAGTGATTGTTAAGCAGAAGACATTACCACATTTGTAGAAAATTTGATTGTTAAACTTGTATCGAGACATTGCGACTATAGTTAACAAGTAAAAAGAAAGTTAGGTCCCTTGAAATACCGATAGTCTGAAGAGAACCATCAAATCATGTGGATGATTGTTACTTTTGTCTAACTAATGTATGTGGCTACTCAGTTAAGAACAAAAAATCGATTATTTATGATAACTTACCTTCTGCTATTAGACCAGTAGCTCATAGTGACACTTTACTTGTTCATGTCCCTCCTACTGTTCTAACAGATTTAGTGATGACTTTGACTGTAAAAGTGATGACAGTGAGGACAATGTATGTGATGAGGCATTTAACCTGATGAAAATTGCTCACCTATTTTTTTTTACTCAAGAAGAATTAAATGATATAAATCTCCCAAAGGATGCTGCATAAGTTCTTGGATCCAGAATTATCTCCTTGGGACGAGTATCATTTTTTTTGGTATTTTCATCGTGAACGAGAAATTGCTCCTCAATTTTAAAAAAGAGATGCAATTGTTTTCTGTAATAACATTCAATCAGTAATGAAATGATTTGGAATTGACGATAAATCTACTCAATAGGAGCTGTTTGTAGATTCATAAAGAGCTAGGTTGAGAGCTGTCCTTTTACATAATGGAAACAAATATGCTTCAATTCCAATAGCTTACTTTATTCATGTAAAAGAAACATAGGACAATATGAAACTTTTCTTGGAAAATATTGAATACAATAAAAACAACGAATTAATTTGTGTAGATTTTGTTTTCTTTGTAAATGGGATAGTAGAGATAGTTCCAATCAATATAAACTAAAGTCTTGAAAAATAACAACTCAGTTGACATTAGGCTAAAAATATTTATCATATAGGTACTATTTGGTATTACTGTTTCTTAATCGATAGCTTAAACTCTACCAATGACCATATTCGCCTCTACAGGATTCAACTTTTTCTTAGCATCTTTTTACAATGCAAAACTTATCCCATGTATACTTAAATTTAGAAACAGACGAAAGATTTGCCCATACAGTGCGTCAATTTTGAAACTTACAATGGGCTATATCTCACGAACAAAAGCGGATATCGAAAAATGCTGGAAACCGTTTCTAGGATAGTAAGGCAGAACTAAAATAACATAAAAGGAAACTTACCGCATCAACCCCCTAGGCCCCACCCACCACAACCAAAAAAGTTTAAATTGCAAACCGCTACTTGTGATACATCATTGAAAAGACTATAAAAAATGCTATCCAATGGTATAAATAATAATTATACAGGGTAAGGCAATAATTGTGAAACTTTGGCTTAAATGGAAAATTGAATGAGGTTTTTGTTGAAATACATAGTTGTTAAAAATGTCAATTAAGTAAATGTTTAAAGTGGGTTTCGTAAACAAAGTAACATCTCTCAATCTCGAATACAGAATTGGCAACAAAAGAATTGGTATGGTGTGTTACAAAGATGATGCAGTAATTATTGCCGAATTAGACGATGATCTTCAGAGACAGCTCTTTCAGTTCTTTCAAATAAGCCGCCAACTAAATATGATCATTTCTACCCACAAAACTAAATGTATGATAATAGCAAAAGATCCGCTCAGATGTAAGTTAGTGGTTAAGAACAACCTCATAAAACAGGTGATGCAATTCAGATATCTTGGCATAGTTATATCAAGCACACACGACCCAGTAAAGGACCTAAGGAGCCAGATCAACAAAGCATCCGCATTGTCGGGATGTCTTCGAGAGATAGTCTGGTCAAATCCGTATATTCGCACAGATAGTAAAATTAGAATCTACAAGACTTGCATACGACCGATCATGACATATGGCATAGAAGTGCGCGAAGGTACCAACAAAACGACACAGATGTTAACGATTGCCGAAATGAAAACCCTAAGAAGAATAGTGGGCAAAACAATGAGAGACAGGGGGAGAAATACAAATGTCAGAGAGCAGTGCAAAATTCAAGATGTTGTAACATGGGGAAAGCAGCGTAAGTGGATGTGGTACAATCATTTGAGACGAATGGATGAGAAAGAACTCCCAAAAATTGCCTTAGAAAACAACCCGCCCGGTTCAAGACCTCCCGGAAGACCACCTAAAAGATGGAGAGATAGTTGGCAATCTACCTCGCAGGAACTTAACCATAGACAGCTTCAGAATTAAAGAGATCAAAAGATCTCCAAGAAGTAGAAGAAGAAGAAGAGGGTTCTGTTGCTTTGTAAACAATAATACAACCTATTTTCAAATTCTGCACGAACTTTGGCAAATGCTGTTCTAGTAACAGCGCGACATGCTTGCGTAATTCTTTCTCGCAATTACCCAAGTTACGCAGGTTGAGTTTTTTGAAAAAAATGACTTGAGGCAACCCCACAGAAAAAAACAGGTTGTGGCAGTCCAGTGGGACTGCCGATAGAAGTTACACTTCTATACACGCATTCACAGTTATAAATTTATTTGGGAGTCAATCTGCACAATCATTACATATGTAATGCTGTAGGTAACACATAGCAGAAAGAGAAACAGAATTAATAACAACTTACTAACAATTAATAAACAACATTTGACCTGTAATAGGAGTATAGTAAATGAAGGATTGAATCAATATTTTGATGAAAATGTATGTTTTTATTTTCATATATGTATGAAAGGAGTTGAATGCAAAAACTTTTTTACACATACTCTGCAGTAAAATTCATTGTTTATTTTGTTATTAATATAAAAATACAATACAATGCACTGCAACATAATTCAATATAATAATACAATACAAATTAAAATGCAATATTCATACGTATTTAAAAATGACAATAATATACATAAAAGAATACACTACAATATAGTGCAACATAATTCAATATAATAATACAGTACAAATTAAAATGCAATATTCATAAGTATTTAAAAATGACAATAATATACATAACTTTTCTACTTACGCATATGTTTAATTTATCATATGCGTAATATTATTAATAAAAAAGTCCTCCCCGACTGGGAATCGAACGCTGGTCTCCCGCGTGACAGGCAAGGATACTGACTACTATACTACCGAGGACATGACACAAAGGGATTTCAAAATTGACAGTTCTGGGTCATACAGTGATTTATTGAGATTATTATTTTGAAATACAAAAGACTAATATAATTATGAACATTTAATAAATAATACAAAACATATCACATAAATAATAATATTAATAAATATTTTATATATTTTACATATATATATATATATATATATATATATATATATATATATATATATATATATATATATATATATAATATATATATATATATATATATAATATATATATATATATATATAATATTAAATATATATACAAAAGGAACATTTTTATATTCGAGAGAGGAAGAAAGAGAAAATATATCTTTTGTCTCTCTCTTACTCAATATCTTACATATGTAATGATTTCACAGATTCACTCCCATACAAATTTCCATCGTGGAGCGCGCGTATAGAAGTATAACTTCAAAAAGTCTGGTGACCTTACTGGCCACTCAATAGGACCTCTCCTTTCAATCCATTTGTTTGGATAATTAGTATTCAACCAGTGCCTAACTGGAGCTAAATAGTGAGGAGGTGCTTCATCTTGTTGGAAGTGCAGCAAATCTTCGTCTAGAGCTAGGTTACCTTGTTCGTCCCTTTGGTTCTCTAATGCATGCACAATTAAAGATTCTAGCATAGTGTTTTCCAGCATATCGAGATAAATGTCGCCACTTAAATTGCCTGGTATGAACAAGGAGCCAATTATAGCATCGCCTAATATTCCTGCCCAAACATTCAGTTTTTCAGGATATCGAGTGTCCTTCTCTGGATCGATACGGGTTTGCATCACTCCAGTATCGACAGTTTTGTTTATTTACATTACCATTCAGCATAAAAGTACATTCAACGGTGAAACAAATATTTTTTAACATTCTCGGTTCAACGCGAATGTTATAAATTTATGTTTTTAACGGGTGAAACTTATGTAATTTCAACACCTTTCTAACCGACTTATGTTGAAGTCCTATCATTGCAGATACTTGACGTGTTGATGCACTGGGCTCTATTAAAAAATTTGCAAGGACCTCAACTTGGGATGCTTCATTCAGTAATCTTGAGGCATCCCTTTTTTTTTATTTTGCACTGATACCGTTTCTCTAAACTTTTCAACTAAATCGCAGAGGTACACGTGACTCACATTTTTGTCCGGATGCCTAACACGAAATATTTGAGCTGTTCTCAACTAACACTGGTTCTGGGAGGCAAATATTAAAATGATCTCCACGCGTTCAGGTATACTGTAAACCATCGTGACAACTACAGCAGAATGACAGTACCAAACTAATGACATTTAAAATTCTCAAATAAACCAAAAATTATTGAATCTGACAGAACCCAAAAAACAGATGTTTTCAACTTGTTTTGCAAAAACGACAAATTAAGTTTTTTTTTACAAAAAGAAAAAATCCGACGGGCACTTATCTTTAAAAATAATAGACCGGGAGATCGCATTAATGATACAAAGGTCATAGTAAGCCGGTTGATATTAACATCCTGTATAATTATTAAACAATAGGTCATCAACAGAATCAACAAAAACCTCAATAAATTTTCCATTTAAGCCAAAGTTTCGCATTTATTGCTTCAACCTGTATAATTATTACTTATACCATTAGATAGCATTTTTTACAGTCTTTTCAATGATATATCACAAGTAGAGGTTTGCAATTAAAATTTTTTGGTTATTCTGGGTGGGGCCTATGAGGTTGATGGGGGTGAGTTCTCTTTCATGTCATTTTAGTTCCCCATTACTATCCTAGAAACAGTTTCAAGCATTTTTTGATGTCAGCTTTTGTTCGTGAGATATTGCTCACGTGAGCCCATTGTAAGTTTTAAAATTTACACACTGTATATACCTTTAACGTAATGTTTGTACGTATTTTAATAAAGTAATAAAATATTAAAATATTGTAAATTTTTTATATACCCTATACGCAAAAACTCCAATTTTGTTGTTATTTAATCTCGATAACCAGTCTAGTTTTTTGTTTTTATCAAAATCGCAAAAAAGGTCCTACCGTGTTTACGAACATTTAGACGTCTCGTAACCAGCAATGTCTATCATTTTCACACAGGAAATGAAACCATGTATTCCACAAAGCCAGTGGCATTTTTTTAGAATTCTAACTACATCATTTCAAAAACACTGTAACCCTAAATAATCGCCAGTCCACTTTCAACGGCGTACAGTAAAAAAATAAAAAGGGTTGAGTTTTATAACTAGCCAAAGAAACAAAGTAGCCGTAACAGTATTATCGCACATTTTGAAATCATATACAGCGATGAAATCACTCTGCATCTGGATGATATGCGTAAATAAAAAAAACAATCATAGGGTATAGAGACGAGTTCAAAAGAAAAAGCATTTAAAAAAATAAGTTTTTTAATAATGTAACATATATATAATATAAATTTAGTATTTCTTGGGTTTAGGTTCAATAAAATATATTACATGTGGAACTAGATTTTAATTTCCATTGCAATCAACGTTTCGGCAGGGAACCCTTGCCTTTGTCAAGATTCTAAGATGTACATGTATAAGACAAACAGTTATTGTAAAATATGTATATATATATATATATATATATATATATATATATATATATATATATATATATATATATATATATATATATATGACTTACCAAAACGCAAAACGGGACACAGACATTAATGAACTGCCAAATAAAAGTTGATATCTGATATCTCATGGTTTACTGTCATTAGTATATAATTATTTTTATATGAGCGTATCATTGATGTTTTCGAAAAAGGTAAAATGGAGATATATTATGACTTTAAGAGCTTTTTATGGTGTTATATTTATTATTATTTAAATCAGATTGAAATATATTCTATTTAGATTTTTTGTATCTTTTTTGTCATTTAATGCGTTGGTATTTCTTTTTATTTCTATTGATTCGTATATCTCCCTCTTCTTTTTGTTTTGTTCTGTTTTTAAATCTTTGATGTTGTCAAAATCAAATTTATGCTTCTTCTCACTTTCATGTTTTGTAAGCACAGTGACGTTATTCTTGTCATATTTGTGAAAGCGAATTCTGGATTGAAGCAGTTGACTAGTTTGACCGATATAGACACCTTCACAGTTAATACATGGTATCTCGTAAACAACATGTGATTTTTTAAGTTTTGGAGTTTGTGTTTTTAGTTTTGTGAAATATTTATTTAAAAGGTTGTTGTGGGTCACTTTTATATTATGTTTGGCTAAAAGATTTGTTAATTGTTCGGATAAACCTTTTATATATGTAAGAGTTGTGTAATTAGTTTTGATGCTGTTGGGTATTTAAATTTTTCAATAAAATTTTATTTTTGTTTATTATATAATGGCTTTGACATAGCCAATTAGCCATAAAATTTTATTGAAATAAATAAATTTATTTATTTATTAATATATTTCACAAAACTTAAAATACAAACTCCGAAACTTAAAAAATCACATGTTGTTTACGGATACCATGTATTAACTGTGAATGTGTCTATATCGGTCAAACTAGTCAACTGCTTTAATCCAGAATTCGCCCACACAAATATGACAAGAACAACGTCACTGCGCTCACAAAACATGAAAGTGAGAAGAAACATAAATTCGATTTTGAAAACATCAAAGTTTTAAAAACATAACAAAACAAAAAGAAGAGGAAGATATACGAATCAATAGAAATAAAAAGAAAAACCAACGCAATAAATGACAAAAAAGATACACAAAACCTAAATAAAATATGTATCAATCTGATTTAAATAATAATAAATATAACACCATAAAAAGCTCTTAAAGTCATAACATATCTCCATTTTACCTCTTACGAAAACATCAATGATACGCTCATATAAAAATAATTATATAATAATGACAGTAAACCATGAAATATCAGATATCAACTTTTCTTTGTCAGTTCATTAATGTCTGTGTCCCGTTTTACGTTTTGGTAAGTCATATATATACATATTTTACAATAACTGTTTGTCTTATACATGTACATTTTAGAATCTTGACAACGGCAAGGGTTTCCTGACGAATCGTTGATTGCAATGGAAATTAAAATCTAGTTCCACATGTAATATAAATATTTTATTGAACCTAAACTCAAGAAATACTAAATTTATATTAAATATAGTACGGTTAAAGAAACTCAAAACTAATATATTATATATATACTCAGGGATTCTACAGTATTCACTGCCTTCCCTCGCTCAACCGTTTCCATCTCTCTCTGTTGTCCCATTCTCCATCGTTTAGGCCTCTCTTACTCATGACGTCGTCTACTTCGTTCTTCCAGGATTTTCCAGGTCGTCCTCTTTTTCTCCTTTCTATGGAGCTCCATTAGGTTATTCTCTTTATCCATCTGCTGTCGCTAGTTCTTCTTACATACCACTTTAGTCTTTTTTGTTTTTTATATGTTAGTATGTCTGTTTCTATTGATCTTTTTTGCTTTGTTTCGTCATTATTTCTTCTATCCATTCTTGTTACTCTGCAACATCTTCGCAGGCATTCCATCTCTGTTGCTACTATCTTACTGCTGTTTTTCTTGTTTATGATCCAATTTTCAGCCTCATATGTTATAATACTTCGCACTAATGTTTTATAAATCTGTGTTTTGTCTTTATATTTAGGTGTCTATCCCACCATACTGAGTTGTCGGATTGCTGTTCTTGTTTGTATTAATCTTTGTGTAATTTCTTCTTGTGTTGCTGCCTTTTTCGTGAATATAAACCCCAAGTATTTGAATTTATCCTTTCCTTTGATTGTTTCGTTGTCATCAATCTGTAGATCTTCTATGTCTTCTTCACTTGTAAATAGGTACTCTATTTTCACGAGGTTATTATCTAGGCCAACCTTCGTATATTCTTCTTGTAGTTTCTTCATCATGTAGCTGAGGTCGTCTTGGTCTTGTGCAATCACTACTTAATCGTCTACAAAGCTTAACGTATATAGGTATTCGTTCCGTACCGGTACTCCCATGCCTGCGCATTTTCTTTTCCATGTAGTCATGATTTTCTCTAAGAATATTTTGAATAGGGTTGGAGATGTGGAACAATCCTGCAGTAGCCCTTTTGTTGTGGTGGAGTCTCCTATGATTCTTGTTTCCATTTTAATGGACACTTTATTTTCTTTATACAGAGCTTTTGTAGCTTAATGTAACATAGAGAATAATTTTAGCAGTTTCTTTATCTTATTTCTATTTTTAGCATAGACCTCCTCATATAAATATAGGTACCATATTTCTTGTCTTTCTATACTCTATTACGAATGGTCGTCTTTGGTTAATTTTTTTGGTTTTGAATATAAAAACCAGATAGATGATCTCGAAGTATATTTTAGTTAATTATCGACGACAATAGAGCAAAAATACTTTCGTTAAGAAATCTTGATCATATAATTTAAGCAGTGACACCAAACAACTTGTTATACTAGTTCGGATTATAGTTTATAACATGATCAAATCACCATGCCAGAAGATACCGTCAATTGGCTCTAATTTGCATATTATTGCGCTAGCGCAGAAATCGAAATTTAAAGTTACTTCGGAAGTCACGCCTTAGCATTAAATCATTTAATTATACAGTAGCGATATAATTTTATATAGTAGCGATGTAATTGAGAATAAGTTATGTGTTTTTTTCCTAAATAATTTTATTTTCAAAGAATTTTGCTGAAAATTGGCGGGGTTGATATTACCAAATAATATTAAACGTGTACAATTATTTTGAAAATACGAAAAGTGAAATGGACACTACACTAGTGGTAAAAAATACAACTCTAATGCATTTAATATTAATTTTTAAGAATAAATCTCTAAATTATTGATAATTTATTATTTATCAGGCTAAACATGCCTTGGAGGTCTAAAGCTAGAAAATATCTTCATTTTAATTATCCAGTTTAGTTTTTGTCCAATAAATTATCCAACATATTTTGTATCCAACATGTTTATTTTCAGTTCTCAATGTTACTATTTTCTCAATCTTTCCATTCGCTGCTCTTCTACCTCTTTTTGTCTACATTTGCTTCTCTTTGGTATTGACTTTCTCGAGGGTGTACCATTTTCCATATACTTCTCTTCTCATTCTTTTGATGTGACGTAACTACATTTCTCTACGCATTAATTACAGTCGTTATTTTTGGCTGTTATTTATTTTTCTTCGGTACCTATTTCGTTTAATATTTCCGGCTCTATAAATATGTCTATTAATATGTGATATTCTATGGTTTCATGTTTTTTAACATTACTAATTCTTTTTTATTTAGCAGTTCTGTAAAATATTGTTTAATTACTCCCCTGGTTTACTTAGTAATATAACTTCGTAATTTTTCATATATGAAGAAATCTCTTATTTCTTGTAAAAAGCTTTTATTTTTGTTAAGATTTCTTCTATCTCTTTGAAAAATTTCTCAATAATATACTTTCTCGAAAACTTAGACTTATAATTCTAGTTCTAGTAAATGGTTACTGATGAACATTTCGAAGGGTCAACGTTTACTAGTAGTGCATGCTGGAGGTGAAGTGGGATTTATTGTGAATATTTAAGTCTGGTTGAAAATCCGGCAAATACCACTTGTGTGTAATAATACCACTTGCTATTCGTGGCGAGTGAATGCCACGATTTACCGTAATTTGTGGCTGAAGAAAGATATGCGAAAAGCATAATCGACTATATAGTCTATACGAGAAACCTAGAACAGGATTGTCACTGAAAAACTGTAGGATGAAAAAATGGAAAAGATGGAAAGAAAAAAGTACGAGAAAGTAAAGGTGAACAAACTCACCATAGAAAATGTGCAAAGAACGACGGAACAATTACAGTGAAGAAAACAGCAACTGAAGTGTGGGGATTCAAAAAATATAATAAACAGTTAAAAGGGACAAGCTGGTGGAATAAAGAACTAATGGCGGAAATAAAAAAGAAGAAAATGGCATGGAAAAAATACATCTAAATGGGATGAGAAGAAGAGAAAGAAAAATATTACGGGCAGAGACGAGTGGTAAAAAAGACAGTCACACAAGCAAAAGCAAAATCATGGAACGAATTTGGAAAAGAAATACAAAACGGATATTTTACAAATAATAGAAGCTTTTGGACGACAATACGACACATGAGGAAAGGAAAACAAATAGAAATAAACGCAGTAAGAAATACATCAAAGCAAATTCAAATAAATCCAGAACAATTTGTATACCTGGGAACGCTTCTTAACACTGAAAATAATACTACCGCAGAGATAAGCCGCAGAATTTGCACGGCCAACAGATGCTATTTGGTGCTTAATCACCTTCTTAAATCCACTTTTATATCGAGAAATAGAAAAATAAAACTATAAAAAACAATAATATGCCCAGTCCTAACATATGGTTCAGAGACCTGGACTCTAACAAAAAATAATGAAAACATGTTAGTATGTTTCGAAAGAAAAGAACTAAGGCAAATCTATTAAACAGTGAGTGACAAGGGAGTGTGGAAAAGATGATACAACTTCGAACTTTATAGAATATACCAGGAACCTGATATCGTAAAATATACCAAAATAGGACGTCTGAGGTGGATAGGACATGTAATGCGGATGAAACAAAATGACCCAGCTAGAAAAACGCTCCTTGATAGACCCATTGGTCAGAGAAGAAGAGGAAGACCAAAATCAAGGTTCCTTAATAACATCAATGAAGACATGAGAAATATGGTAATACGTGCTTGGCAGAGAAAGGCGATGGATATGAACGACTGGAGAGAAATTTTTGAGGAGGCTAGGACCTACACAGGGCTGTAAAGCCAGAATGATGATGCTTTGATACCAAAGTAATAAAAGAAGACAATGTAATAAATGAAGACAAAGTAAACAGAGGTAGAACAAATAAATAAAGAAGACGTAATAAAAGGATCATCAAATACAAAAATAGGCAAGGCAGTTGTAGATGATGAAATTGAACCGAAAATGGGGGAAGAAGAAATAAACTGGTTATTAAAAATATATAAAGACTTATCAAATCAAATAATCCATAAATCGTGAGAAAATCAAATAATCCCTAAAGACTGACAAAACATCATCGTATCAATGTACAAACAAGAAAACATGTAAACTGCGACAACTTTAAAGCAATATGTCTGTCTCATAATAAAGAAGAGACTAAGTCAGGAAGTAGAAATGTAACTGGCAGAAGAGCAAGTGGCCTTTAGACCAGGAAGGCAGACAAATGAGAACATATATATTATTAGAAGTCTCATAGAAAGAACCATAGACACGGAAGGAAAACTAATATTAGCATTCATATACTTAAAAGCAGCATTTGACACGATAGAAAGTCATTGTAAGGAACTCAGTATTGGTGCCACATACATATTCAGTAACATTAGTAGGAAGCCAGTACAAAATTTGAAGACTGTATATTACTTTTATCTCAATTGTCCTTATGTTAGTCAAAAATAAAATTTAGGCTTGGGGTAGGAAAAAAAAATTATACGCCCAAAGGCACCACTGGCACCTGACTACTGTGATAATTCCACCTGACGTTGAAAGGAGTCAAAAATCTTAGGAAACTAAACTTACAATGACCTTCACAAAGAAACGTAAAAAATTTAAAATTAAAAAACACTTTATATCTGAATACACAAAACAAATATTCTTACAAGATAAATTCAAGTTGTTACTTACCAGCTATTATGCAATAGTCAAAACAAAAGCCGGAAGCGTTAGGACAGAGTTTACATTCATACAATGTTTCTACATGTGTTCCCTTCTTAGAACATTTTGCGCACATTTTTGCATAACTCTTCCTTTGTCTTTTTTTTGCCCTTTTGTCACAATATGTTGCTTTACAATTTACGGCTCTTCAGTTAGTTCAGCATATCTCTTATGACTGACATACGAAAGTCATATAAGCTAATTTGTTTTTCAGATTATTGCTTGTACTAAATGTGTGAGTTTTGACTATCGGCTCTGGTTTGATTTTATGGATTCCTGTTTTTGAAACAACTATATCTCGCATATTATTTCTAGTTTCGGTCGATATGTAAAGGACGTCCCTTGTATCCTTCCACTTTCCAATTATAGTATACCATCTCTGTATTTTGCAATTACTTCGCCTTTAACAAGTATTTTTGTGTAACATCTTGCGGAATAGTTTTTCCATTAAGTCTTAGAGTGTCAGTACAATGGGTCTTAGCATCTAGAAGATTCTTGGCTATTTCAAAAAAAAAATTGTTCATGTAAACAGCATGTCCAACATTTAGGTTTTCCTGTAAGAAATGCAATTATAAATTCCTGTTGCCATTCCTGCATTTTTTGTAAAGGCAATGTTCTTGATTGTTGTTGGGTTATCTCTCTATTCAGAATTTGCTATTGCTTTTGATTTTGCTTTTTACGTGCATATAATCCATATGTGTATTTTAAGGAAAAGTATTGTAATAGGAAATGAAGGTCTTTAGATAAAAAATCAGCGTCAAAAATGTATGAATTGAACCCTTATCTAGATGCCTGCAAAACAAGATGTAATTACGCGTAGAGCTGACTGCCAAAAAACCTATTTATTTTCATAATTTGTGAACTCTAGAAGGCGACAGTGGCACCTCACTGAAGTAAGGCAAAACACCTTTTAGCGACACTGGCACTTGATTCACGCACGCGAAACGCCTTTTGGCGACAGGTGGCAGCGAATTTGTTAAGGGGCAATTAGTGTCTCACATAATGTAAAAAAACGAAAAGAATAAATAAAAAAATTTAAAGATTATTTTGTTTATTGAAAGAATTTAAAATAATTTTTCAACAAAAATCTAAAACTTTTAATTTTTATAAATTTACAAATACTGATAATTTACAAATAATGTCCATCATCATCATTTTGGCTTTACAACCCTGTGTGGGTCCTAGCCTCCCCAAGAATTTTTTTCCAGTCGTCCCTATCCATCGCCTTCCTCCGCCAAGCACGTATTTTCATATCTTGATCTATGTTATCTAGGAATCTTGTTCTGGGTCTTCCTCTTCTTTTTTGACCAATAGGTCTATCAAGGAGCGTTTTTCTAGCTGGGTCGGTTTGCTCCATCCGCATTACATGGCCTACCCACCTCAGACATCCTATCTTAATGTGTTTTACGATATCTGGTTCTTGGTATATTTCATAGAGTTCGAAGTTGTATCGTCTTCTCCAGACACCATTTTCATTTACCGCTCCATGGATTCGCCCATGAAATAATGTTAGCGCTTTAAAAAAAAAGTGTTAAAACTTTTTGGAACGGATTCAAAAGCGAATACTGACTTTTTTCAGGCACAAAGCCAAAAGTTTCACTGGTAAAATCAAATTTTTTAAATGTACTTCTTCTTCTTATAGTGCCGTGCACCTATAGTGCGTTGGAGAATTATCTTAAGGCCAGAAGTCTGTCTTTTGCTGCATGTAAAAGATCGCCAGTGTTATTTATGCCTGTCCAGTTCTTTATATTCTGTTGCCACCACATTTGTTTGCGACCTACTCCTCTCTTGCCTTCAATCTTTCCCTGGATGATTAGTTGAGGGATTGCTTATTTTTTTCCTCTCAGAATATGGCCGAGGTATCCAATTTTTCGTACCTTGATCAAATTGAGTAGTTTTCTCTCAGTATTTGCCTTTCTTAAGACTTCCTCGTGTTTCACCCTATCTGTCCATGGTACGCGGAACATTCTTCGCAACGTCCACATTTCGAAGGCCTCCAACTTATTAATGGAAGGTACTCTTAACGTCCATGTTTCCATGCCGTATAACAATATGGACAATACATAGCATTTAACCATCCTGTAGCGGAAATTAAAGGAAAGATTGCGGTTACATAGTAGCGGATTAAATTTCATAAAAGCTTGTCTTGCTTGTTCGGTACGGCATTTTATTTCTTGTTGAGGATCCCATTGGTCATTAATCATCATTCCCAAGTATTTAAATGTTTTCACTTGATCGATTGGAGCATTATCTACTTACAGTTGTATTCTTAAAACTGCGTTTTTCTTATTGCCATGCATTTAGTTTTTCCAGCATTTATCTTCAACCAATATATTTTCCTACGGTGTTTATTTTATTTAACATCAACTGCATATCATGTTTGTTGTCTGTTTAATCAGTACAGTAATCTAAATGTACAGTAGTTTAAAATTAAAAAAGAGAAGCTTATTAATCTTTGTATAAATTATCTTTATATCCATTTAGATTTATTCGAGGAATAACGTGGAGAATTGAAAAATTTATACATTTTGTTCAATGTCGGAAACTAGTATAAGTAGAAGACAATAAAAACATAAACGTAATTACTGGTACAATTTGAAAAAATCATGTACGCGGGAAAAATCAAAAAATGTCAAAAGAAATAACGAGAAACAAAAAACTTACACAAAGTAGCTAAAGCAAAAAAAAAAGAATTTAAAGTGAAGAAAAGTTAAAAAAATAATGGATTTAAAAGACAAATTCCATTCGCTAATAACTCAAATTAAATTTTTATTACTTTTCCCACACTTTTGGATCTTTTGCACAAACGCCACTGTTTTATGTATCTACCGACAAAACATCCGTAATAAAGTTAGGTTGGAGATAACACAACCCCAATTCGCATGAAAACATCGAAATGTCTTTGGCTATCCATCACAAAATTAATGTGGTAGCGTTCGCCATTTACGGCACACTGGTTGGCGCAGAGTGTTGCTTGCCGCGATAATCTAGTAAAGCGAACCAACACTGCTGGATGCTGAGTTACGCAAAAGAGACGATGCATACTAAAGTTTGAATGCATTATTGTACAATTTTGGTATAGGTCATTTTCAATATACATTCCTGTTTGCACTGATTTGATTAAAACATGTAAAGCAGATATTGGTATCCAACATTGCAGTGTATGACTATTAAAAAGTCGGCTAAATGCACTCGCTTAATTTATAAAGATCCATAATTGGAAATTTATAAAATATTTAAAATAATGACTTCATATTAATATAATTACTGTCCGCATTAGAGTTTTTGTTATTATGTTTAATTTTTGCTTAGTTTTCTGTTATTAACCATCTTTCTCTGTCTTCCGAAGGTATCCGAACAAGTTAGTCATAAGTCATAATAGTCCTTGTGACAGGAAACAGTTTTTTATGTATCAACAGCGAAAATGGCGAGATGTGTTTTAGATATAAATCAAGCATTATTTAATTTTCACTCTTATTTTACTGCTGAAAAAGCCAATTGAGGTCCTGTGTAACCAGTTCAATATGTACGTGAACGTATTTGTGTGTGTGTGTGTGTGTGTGTGTGTGTGTGTGTGTGTGTGTGTGTGTGTGTGTGTGTGTGTGTGTGTGTGTGTGTGTGTGTGTGTGTGTGTGTGTGTGTGTGTGTGTGTGTGTGTGTGTGTGTGTGTGTGTGTGTATGTGCATTACGTGCGGCTTTTCATGCCAGTTGGCCCACCTATGAAATTTGCAGTTTGTGGTTATTATAAGAAACAAAGTTCCCATATTACAATAACAAAATGAACAATGAATTTTACTGCAGAGTATGTGTAAAAAAATTTTTGCATTCAACTCCTTTCATACATATATGAAAATAAAAATATTCATTTTCATCAAAATATTGATTCAATCCTTCATTTACTATACTCCTATTACAGGTCAAATGTTGTTTATTAATTGTTAGTAAGTTGTTATTAATTCTGTTTCTCTTTCTGCTATATTTTACCTATAGCATTACATATGTAATGATTGTGTAGATTGACTCCCAAATAAATTTGTAATGGCGAATACGTGTATAGAAGTGTAACTTCTACCGGCAGTCCCACTGGACTGCCACACCCGTTTGTTTTTATAATTAGGTACCTTAAAATCAGATGTAGCTATGAAAAAATGACATAAAAACAATTGCCAAGGAATGTCAAATGTATTTTGTGTTATTTTAAAGCTTATTGCTGTGTGTGAATTTTAAAATAGCTCTAGGTAAACTTATCAATGAAAAAATTTGTTTAATCATCCTTAGATTTTGTGCAATTGTAACTATATAGTATAAGAAATATAGTCAAAAGATACAAAACTGGTTTTTTCAAAAGCCACATCAGTTTTATGTCATATTTACGTGGCTTATTTGGTATTACATCCGGAACTTGCACCGGCCCCTAAACCCGATTAACATCTCATCAAGCCAATTTTCAAAACAAAACAATTGACAATTTTCAAAAAACATTTCAAAAATGTCATTAATATGAGTCGCTGGTGTTTCTTTTAGTCTTTCTTTCGTAGATGTGGCATCACCAAACCTCAAACAACAAGTCCTAAAAATCTCTCTTCCGGTTGTATCCATAGTAAACATGGCGTCAATATATTCATCGTTAGATCTATAGATCGCGGTATATATTGGTAGGTCCATCAAAGCTCGTATTTTGGTATATAGCAAACCTTGCTCCAATTTCTGCAATTTTTATATTTGTATACTGCACTATAGTTTTTATCACAGCTTCAGACATGAGAAGGTTCCCTATATCTTCTGGAGTATCTTCATCTTCTAGAGTACGAGCAAGACCTTTTAATCCTGGTAGAATTATGACTATATTATGTTGTGTAGTTCACAAATTCTTTACAGATTCATTTACTGCCCAATTTTGTCGATTTTGCTGATAATAGTACTTTGTTTCCAATTTCATCGTCATTCGCTTGGTCTATATTCATGTTCTTCTTCGATATTATATCCATCTTCTATATCAGATGAGTCAGATTCTTTCTTAATAGACCACGGATAATTGGATGTATTAATAAACTTTAGGTTTTTCTTATGTTTTCGTGTTATAGGGAACTAAGTTTATATTTCAAGAATTCAGGGGATGTTAAAATTTATTGTTTGGAGAAATGAGAGGTACATGAAATTATTTTTGGATTACTGTAAGTTATGAAAGAATTATCTTTCTTTCCTTTTATGGGTGCGCCATTTAAAAAAGTCGTTTACTACTTTTGAGAATATAAAGTCGATATGATATGTTTTGTTGTTGTAGAAAATTAGGAACGTATTATCAAGAATTGATACGTTTTCGGTAGAACGCCATAGATTTGCAGTCTAAATTTTAATATATGACTGCATGCTGGTTCCTATACTGTAACTATGACATATATATATATATATATATATATATATATATATATATATATATATATATATATCTTCTTAAGGTGCCATGCATTTCTGCGTAGGCGTCCACCGTACATCGTCTTGTCAGGTAAGATGTTAAATATTCTGGATTAAATAATTCTGTTTTTAGCAGCATTGCGAAGCATTTCATAGCTGTGGATTCCTGTCCATTGTCGAATATTGCGAGGCCATGACATTTTTTTACGTCCGAGACCTCTCCTACCCTCTATTTTCCCTTCGAGTATCAGTTGCTGAAAAGTGTATCGTTCTCCTCGTATAATGTGCCCCAAGTATGCAGTCTTCTTACTTTTTACATAATTAAAAAGTTCCCTATCCTGTAAGCCCGCTCTTCTGAGTATTTCCTAATTTCTGACCCTGTCCGTCCATGATATTCTGAGCATTCGACGCAGGCACCACATTTCGAACACTTCAAGTTTGTTAATGGAACTGGCCTTTAACGTCCATGCTTTCATTCCGTACAGGAGAACAGGCCACACGTAACACTTAAGCATCTTGTATCGGAGGTTGAAGTCCAATTTGCGATCAGTCAGAAACTTACGAAGCCTCAAAAAAGCATTTCTGGCTTGTTCAACTCTGCTCTTTATTTCATTCTCGGGGTCCCAACCCTCATTCAGCAAACATCCCAAGTATTTGAATTGCCTGACTTGTTCGATTTCTTCTCCAGAGACATATATCTTTGCGTTGGGGTAATCATTTCTACTTATAATCATTGATTTTGTCTTCTTGATATTTATTTTCAAACCCCGAGCTTCACTTGCAAGAGTTAGATCATTCAAAAGGCATTGAAGATCTTCGATGTTATCTGCCACTATGGCTGTATCATCGGCATACCTGATGTTATTAATAAATATGCCGTTAACTTTAATACCCTTATTAGAGTCTTCCACTGCTTCTGCGAAGGCTTTTTCTACGTATAAATTGAACAGCATTGGAGACAGTATACAACCTTGCCTTACTCCTTTTTTAATGGAGAAATCTTCTGTTTCGTTGGAATTTTGAAGACGTACTGTTGCTGTCTGATTCCAATACAGATTGGCAATGATTCTTATATCCTTTGCATCCAATCCCAACTCTTGTAGGTATTTTATCATCAATTCATGTTTTACATTATCGAATGCTTTATATGCTGTATATATATATATATATATATATATATATATATATATATATATATATATATATATATTTATATATATATATATATATATATATATATATATATATATATATATATATATAGGCAAGGGCTTTTATTCTCATGGTTTTTAAATGTTCCTAAATTTAACTGCTGGCTATAGCAAAACAGACACTCCATGTAAGTAACAACTAGGCAGAGGCGTTAATATATCTTACTTTGATCTAACAGTCATTTATAAAAATAAGTTTATGGGTACATTCTTTCTGGTGTTAAAATACACCAGAAATTGTTACAAATGAAGAACTTAATATAAATATACAGGGAATTTGTAAAATACTTGAAAAGCTGAAGAACATAAAAGTAGCAGGTAAAGACAGGATACCTGACAAATAACTGAAATATTGAAGAGCAGCAATGACATAGTAATTAACAATAATTAATTAATAAAACTATAAAACACAAAAAAAATTACGGAAGAATGGAGAACGAGCAAACTAATTCTACTATTCAAAAAGGTAGATAAAAAATAGCCAGAAAACTACAGAGGTATAAACTTGTTAAATACTACGCTAAAACTCAGAACTAAAATTTTACAAGAACTAATGAATCAGACGATAAGTTTAGCATATAAACAACAGGGTTTTTGTACTAGAAAATCACGTACAGATGCAATATTTGTCGTAAATCAAATTACTGAGAAATCACTAGAGCATAATAGACCAGCATTCCTGTGTTTGATTGACTTAAAGAAACCATTTGATAGAGTAAGACTCAACAACGTAATCCATCTTTTATGTGATCAAGAAGTTTCTTTAAACATTATGAAAACTATGGAGCACATATACCAAAACAATAATATGGAAGTCAGAATAGAAAGACAACTTACAGAACCTATAAAAAGATGCAGCCGAATAAGACAACGAGACTCGCTGAGCACTATGCTCTTTAATTTATATACTTCAATAAGCGTTAACAAAGGAATATAATACAGAATAGGGAACAAAAAAATAAAAATGCTTTGTTATCCAGACGACGCAATATTGATAACATAAGTCTGCAAACACTGGTCTACAGATTTGACATAAGAGCAAAAACATTTAATATGACAATCCCATCTCAGAAAAATTAAACAATAGTAATCAGCAAAAAACCAACCAGATGTAAAATAGAAATTGATGGCATCAGTATTGAACAAGTAATAGAAATAAAATACCTTGGAATTACACTGTTCAGCTATGGAGACCTGAACAAAGGAGTGAGAAATCCAGTACAAAAATCATATAGACTGACAGGATGCCCCTCAATAACACTGTATGGCGAAACAAGCAAATTGACACCGAGATGAAGTCAAGAGTTGATGTAGCCAGTGTAATACCAATAATGACATATGCCTCAGAAACCGGATCCGACATAGTCATAACTCAAAGGCAACTGGAAACGGCGGAGATGAGAGTACTTAGCAGAATCACAGGAAATGCGCTGAGATCGAAAGAAAAGTGAAGACATTACAACAAAATCTAACATACAGTGTATAAACGAACGGACACTTAATAGTAAAAAAAATGGAGTAACCACATAAACAGAATGGAGGAGAGCAGTGTCATCAAAATAGCAAGAGATGAGTCACTAATCGGCAGAAGAAGTATTGGAAAACCGCGCAAAAGATGGAGTGAAAACATTTTATAGAGATATTAACTCGCCAATGAACAAGCAAGATTGTTTATAAATTGAAGGTAAACGAAGTTTATAGCTTAAAAGAAATTAACTAACTACATATTTATTTACATATTTAGATGAGAGGTTTATACATATGTAGACGTTTGAGATTCTAGATATCCAGATGATATTTTTGTATATAGTTGCTAATTTGGATTCCTTCAACAGTCGAGAGTATCATGCACTGGTATTTTGATAAATGTTTGAGGACACGAACTGCTTAAGAGTATGTTAAATGTGATGTATGACGTATAAAAACAATAAATTTTTATAATTTTATTGTAGTTGTATTTATTATTATTAATAGAAAAAATGTACTCACAGATTCTACTGTTAATAGTCTAGCCAGTGAGTCGTTTATGTCCCCTTGGTACCTTGACGTTTTCCGAGGGTACCAGGCTGAAATATCTAATTGATGATATCTAATTTTACCAAAATGAAAATTGTTCCTTTTAAAAAAACTAACAAAACGGCGTTAATTAAACTGATCCGATTGTTAGAACCGCAATTATAACAAATTTAGTGCAAAATTGCAAAATAGGCATTCGATAGGGCTTTTTAAATTCGCGCGTAAATCACTTTTTAATATCTGGGCAAAAAAGTAACATATTATGTAAAAACGTTTACCAAAGCTTAAAATGTTTGTTTTGAATTGTTCTATAACTACTATTAACTTCCAATGTTGTTTAAAACTTTTATAAACAAACTTTTTATCGAAAATATTAACTATAAAATGTTATACTATTTTCATTTATTGTGATAAAGTAATATGTTTCTCTAAATTTTCATGGATTTTACGTATGCATTGGTTTTTATTCGCTGCAAGCTGACCGTTTTTCCTCAGAGCGCGTTATTAAAAGTTTAAAAATATTCGTGAAAAATTAATATAGAAACATTTATTAAAGCTCAAAATGTTCGTTTTGAGTTGTTCTATAACCTCCATTAGCAATATTTTTAAATTTTGTAGCTTAATTTTGTTCAAATTTTTTATAAATAAATTAGTTCGCAACTTTTTAGTGAACTTTTTCAATCAATCAAGAATCAATATAGCAATGAAACATTTTATTTTCTATGGCGAGACTCCTGCGTCGGGTAGGTTCTTGAAAGTAGCATATTGGTTTTGTGTCTTGTACCAGGAATAGAATGATTTCTTCAACTAATCAACTGATTTTGTTTTGTATAAAACTTAAGAGGCAGCTGGTTAAATGATAATAGATCAATAATTATAAAGATAAAATGAAATATTTTGTTTGTGAATAAATTAGCGACAAATAGCAAACACAACTGTAAATAAATTAAGAAATTAACTGGTCTTACTCATTATTGATGATTGTACAAAGAATATAGACTTACCCTTTGAAATATTGGAGTCGTATTCTTAGCCAAGGAAATCTCGTTGGTACGTCGGGGCGCCCGCCGATGTGGCTCTATGGCACGAGAGCCAAAAACTTGGTGTGTTTTGTTCGCTGTCTTGGGAAGAAGTGTTGAGTTGAGGCTTAAGACGGTCAGAAACCACCCTTTGACCACGCTTCGAGGTGGTCGGTAGCAAGAGGATAAAACCATTAATCACTCTATTGTATTTTTAATTGTGACCGTAATACGAAACCGTACACGTGTGTGTATTAGCGACAAAAAAATAACAAAGGAAGTCAAATTCTCCGTACTTAAAACATAATAGATGAGATAGACAGTTTAGCAATTTTACGAAATGACAGGAAGCAATATATTTTACCAAAGTCGTTAGAATACAGTATTGAATTCGATCACATTACAGTACCGTAACAGAAAAATATTAATATTCAAAATATGAAAAGAAATAGTACCTACATACTTTCCCAAACATTCTCCCGCGCCAAAAACAAATGTTTTTAAGAATAACTGAAAGTATAAGTATAAAGAATAGACATAAAAAGATCGATATACTAATAAAGAACTAAGTAAGAATAAAATATGAATTGACAAATAAGCGGCGGTCATATTTTGACCACAGAACATTGTTGGATGTCGTCTGACACTGTGCTCAGATTAACAACGCGTACAATGTCATCAATTAGAAAAGAATAGCGTCGAATCAGTAGAATTTTTCGACCGACTAAACTAGAAAGACTGTGTCATACACAATACCGTTGGCACCTTTTCCTATAAGAATTCCGTGTGGTGCGAAAAGACAAGAAGAAGAATAGCGTCGAAATCTCGGCGTGGTGTCCCATTTCAAGTCTTCAATGACAGCCGGGAAGTAATGATATTTCGACGAGCTCCACGAAAGGAAAATGCCAGTTTGGTGAAAATTGTAATAATTGTACCAGTGATAAAACACGACTAACACAATCAGAGAGGTGTTGATTAGAAGGCATTTGATGCCGAGTAAAGTGTGGTACGGGTAGCGGGTAGGAACTCCTCTGGATAGTCCTATCAGGGAAAATGAATCAATCCCTGCCCTCCGCAGATTTCAGGGGTTTCCTGACCAGGGAAACTAGTACCTGCTTAGGGTCCCTTATCCAGGGTCACGGATGAAGTCCACAACGGCAGACACGGCGGAGAAGAATACCTTCGGTACGGCGTGGATGGCGGAAGTGGCAATCCCCTGATTTTAGGGATTGTATAGAATCACTCGCCAATCCGCTCGGCAAGCGTGGCGTTTTAAATATGCTAAAACCTCCCAAGTTGAAGATGTCGAGTATCAATACAAAACTACCCCAGGTGAGTAGAGTTAAACACTCAGAATCTCACACGGAACAATCAGTCAGCCTCATGGATTCTGGGGGAGGCAAATATTCGACTGAATCAAATAAGAAAAACTACCCATCATTTCTTCGTATAGCCACTTACAATATAAGAACTATGAGGACCCAAGAACACCTTGACGAACTAGAACAAGAGCTCTCAAATATCAAATGGGATATAATTGGACTGTGTGAAATTCGCTTACAAGCAGAAGTATGTACCATCTTAAAATCTGGTCACCATCTATACCAGATAAACTCCGTAGAAAATCATCACATAGGCGGTGTAGCGTTCCTGATAAACAAACGAGCTCCCTATAAAGTAACGAAGTTCTGTGCAGTATCAAACAGAGTCATACATCTTGTCATCGCTTTGAACAGCAGATACAGCTTACAGATAATACATGGATATGCACCGACAGGAAACTCAACAGACGAGGAAGCTGAATCGTTTTACGAGGATCTGACAACAGCAAGGAACCAAGAAAAATCACACTTCGTAATAATCACAGGAGATTTTAATGCAAAAATTGGAACAAAAGAAGAGGGCGACACACAATATATTGGTCGCTTTGGGCTGGACAACAGGAACGAAAGGGGTGAGATGTTGTACAATTACTTAAACAACGAAAATTTATTTTGTCTCAACACTTTCTTTAAAAAATCTAAACAACGTAAATGGACATGGATCAGCCCAGACAAGAAAACTAAGAACAAAATAGACTATATACTCTCCAATAACAAAAACATATGCACCGACGTGACAGTACTAAACAAATTCTATACCGGAAGTGACCATAGATTGGTTAGAGCGAATATTAAAATACAAACGAGAGTAGAACGAAACAAACTTATTAAACGAAAACGATACCCAACCACCGATGTCCTATTTCAAAAACAAACGGAATACCAAAAATAGCTAAGCACAAGACTAAAATCAGTAGAGACACTTAGACAAATGGATATAAACGGACTAGCCAATAAAATAAAAGTAACTGTAACAACATCGGTTAAGAAAATATGCTCAAACACGAAAACAGCCAAAACATCTAAACTTCAACCTAATACAATTAAATTACTAAAAGAAAGACGAAACAGAACAGATCGAACTTCGGACCGCTTCAAAAGTTTAAACAAAAACGTGAAGAAAGAAATTAGGAACGATCATAGAAACTATACTAACAATCTAATAAAAAATATAATACAAGATTACTGCAATATGAAAGTACTCAAAGCAAAAAACTCAAACGGCACAAGAAAAATCATAGAAATAAAAAATGAGAAAAACGTCACCGTCCGAGACAGAAAGGAAATAAGCGAGGCCATTGAAAAATTCTACACTAAATTATACTCGGCAAATACACAACCACAACAACGACGTACGGAACGAACAATAATTAACACCGGCTCAGAAGAAATACCGGACATGAAATAAGAATGGCCCTAAATCAACTAAAAACGAATAAATGTCCAGGAGAGGATAAAATTACAGTCGAAATGTTGAAAATCGGTGGAAGAAAAATAGAACAGGTATTAAATATTTTATTTAATAAAGTAATTGATGAAGGAAATATTCCTCAAGAATGGTACAACTCCGAAGTCATTTTACTATTCAAGAAAGGAGACAAAGCAAACATCGAGAATTACCGACCAATATCCTTGCTCTCACATCTGTATAAATTACTAACTAAAATCATAACCAACCGCCCAACACATAAGCTCGATTTCTATCAACCTATCGAGCGGGCTGGATTCAGAAAACATTTTAGTACCATAGACCACTTGCACATCGTAAGAACACTGATAGAAAAATGCACCGAGTATAATGTTCCAATTCATATGGCGTTCGTCGATTTCCATAAAGTATTCGATTCCATCAAATTATGGGCAGTGCTTGAATCTCTAGAAAATGCACGTATAGATTCAAGATACACTAACATAATTAAAAACATATATGAAAATGCCACCATGCAGATAAAGCTGGACGAAAGCACAAAAACTAATCCCATAAGACTACAACGGGGAGTAAGACAAGGAGACACCATCTCTCCCAAACTATTTACCCTTGCTCTAGAAGACATTTTTAAAAAACTAGAATGGAACAATAAGGGTATCAACGTCGACGGATCATACTTAAACCACTTGCGATTCGCAGATGACATAGTTTTAATAGCCGATAATATCCAAGAACTAAATGATATGTTACAACAATTAAATGCAGTTTCAGGAGCGGTAGGCTTAAAAATGAACTACAGCAAAACAAAAATACTGAGCCGAGACCAGACAAATAAAACAATACAAAATCATACCATAGAAAATGTTGAACATTATGTATATCTAGGTCATGTTATCAAACTAGGAAAACCAAATCAAGATGCTGAAATTAAAAGAAGAACACAACTGGCATGGGGCGCTTTCGGCAAATTAGCATATATCTTGAAAAACACCTCCATTCTTGTAAACTTAAAGAAAAAGGTGTATAACACATGCATACTACCAGTTTGTACTTACGGCTTGGAGACAGTAGCCCTTACCAAAAAATCTGCTAAAAAATTAGAAACAACGCAAAGAGCAATGGAACGAATCATACTTGGAATATCACTAAGAGGCAAGATTAGAAACACCGAGATAAGACGTAGAACGAAGATTAGGGATATTGTGGAAGAAATTGCAAAAATGAAATGGTGCTGGGCAGGTCACGTAGCCCGATATAATGACAACAGGTGGACACGGAGAATTCTAGAATGGAGACCAAGGACGACAACAAGAAGCACCGGAAGACCTCAAAAAAGATGGGTAGATGACATAAGAACAGTGGCAGGCAAACAGTGGATTAGATTAGCGCAAGATAGAGAAAGATGGAAGCAATTGGGAGACACCTACATTCAGGAGTGGATGGAAAATGGTTGACAAAGAAGAGAAAGTGTGGTATCAGTTCTTGTATGTGTTTAATACGATTGCCAATTTGGGGTAGAAAAATTAGCTCAAGAGAGCGCAATCGTCGATATCGGAATCGAAATATCGGAAGATCGGACAAACAACCCTTTGACAAAAGTGACTAGATCAGCCAGCAATATGGCTGCCAGGAGTTCCAATCTTGTCGAGACAGAGCGAGCATGAAAATTGGACTAGACTCGTTGACAAAAGTGACTAGATCAGTCAGCAGTATAGCTGCCAAGAGCTCCTATCTCGCGGTAGATGTTCCTGTATATAAATAACACCAGAAATGTAACACATACAAGTACAGAGGTCAGATGTATCTGTTCAGATGTTTCATCATCCCAGGATACATTGAAGTACCACAACGGTTTTAGAAGACGTTTGACTAGCAAAAAGACATCGAAAATGAATAAAAACAAGAGGATAGCAACAAAAATACGACTGATTTACAAACGAATGGCCCGCTTTGCGAACGGTTTGTCAAAGGGACAAAAAGAATGAGAAAAGAAATGAGTCGTAGGATTCCAGTTTAGGCCCAGTACCGTAAAAATGAAAGGTTCCTCTTTGTCAACGAACAACATGTCAAAATGCGTAAGCCAAAGCCTGAAAATAATTAAAGATGGTTGCTGACGTTGTCGATTTGTCTAGCGAAAAACCATCGAGCTTTAAAAGCTAAGCGAGTGCTCACTGCAGAAGGTGAGTAGATCAGAGAGAATCACTTGTAGCGTGATTCTGACTTAAGTCCGTCGAGGTGGTTGCTGGTCCACTGCCTAGCGGAAAACCATCGAGCATTAAAAACTAAGCGTTACTATTGTAGAGTTTATAAGCAAAATAAAACGAAGAAGTACCGTTAGCAACGATACGTAGTAAAAACTCTTGGAGAGGTTTAAAAAGTCCGATCTCCAGAGAACCCCCTTTATTGTTCCAAAATTCCTCATTTACTTTAATTTGTCGTTACGTTTGCTGTATATCGCAAATAAAACAACAACGAAAATATCGAAAATTAAGTAAAGAACGAGATGCATTTTTAGGACCAGTATCAAAAGCGTCGATTAGCGACACTCCTCCAACGTCATATAGATTGGCGTCGAAGCTAGTACAAATTTTGGATAGAAGAAGCGAAATAAAAATTTGTTTTTTGAAAACTGTGTGAGAGTTATAAGAATTAATCGATTTAAAATCGGATTCAGAAACCGGCATCATATGTTGAGAAGTAACAAAATCTTTCATGAATGCAACATAATATGTCTCTTTGAGATTCGGAAGTTTCCTGAAGCGATTCTCTAGCATACAAAATGAAGATATGCATAAGAATAAAGAATAAGTAGCGAATATAAACAAGAGAAAAAGACAAATAAAGAGTATTGGGTTGTAAAAACGATGGAATAACAGAAAATCGGCCTGTTAATTTTCAAAAAATCAACAACTGAGAAATATCCTTCACGAGCTTCGTCGCGTTGGGACAAAACTAACAGGTGCCTACTCTTTTCAACTTCCCAAAACCTTTGTAGAAAAGATCTATGTTTGTATACATAGAAGTAACGAAAGATGTGAAATAAAATATAGAATTAGTCGTAGAGACTCGCCCTTATAGAAAATAATTAAAAATGATTTCTAAGACCACAGGATGATTTGGTTCGCCAAGAACTTTGACCAAAATTTACAAAACGAAAAACCAATTCACCCCTATGAGTATGTCTATAAGATCTGATTACCAAAATGCGTGATTTGGTAGATCACTGAAATAAAATTGGCTGTGGAGCCTTTATCTAGCAGGATACGAATTATAAGAAAGATGTAAAAACATATTTGATCTGTATCAACTATGTGGAAAGAAATAGATGAGGCCGTTAAATGTGGTTGTGTAGCAAAATAGAAATGTTAGTATTTGAAGAAGTGGTTGTCTAAAGTAACAAGATGAATTTGAGCGTTGGTTAACAAACGAAGCAAAACGCGAGACCGTGATTCGTTAACCGTGCAATTCGTCGTTTCGAATGAGGTGGAATCAGGCCACGTACACAAGAATTATGTAGATTAACCAACGAGAAAAGTTCTTGAAGCCGTTTAGTCCCCAAAAATACGAACATTTATATGAATGGTGAGAACCAGAACACAAAGCATGCAATAGACGAGGACATTAAATGTGTTTGTGAAGCAAATTAGAAATGTTAGTATTTGAAGAAGTGATTTTCTAAAGGAACAAGATAAATTTGACGGTTGGTTAACAAACGAAGCAAAACGTAAAACCGTGATTCGCAAACCGTACAATTCGTCGCTCCGAATGAGGTGGAATCAGGCCAAGTTCACAAGAATTATGTGGATTAACCAACGAGAAAAGTTCTTGAATCCGTTTAGTCACAAAAAATACAAACGTTTATATGACTGATAAGAACCGGAACACAAGACACATTTAACACCTTGATTAGTTACCTTAGGGTGCTTTGTGGCACTAATGAAACCACAAGTAATGGAGATTTGATCGAAATATTGAAATAAGACAGCGATAATCGAAAGCGAGTAGAAGAAGACAATAAATTCAATCGAAACAAGGTTGTGAGATTTATGAAAATCTACCCTGGCTACGAATAATAATGAAGGCGTGTGGTTTTGATACTTGAATGCGTTTCATAGGCCTCCTTTTAATCTAGAGAATGCCGATTATGACCCGAAAAGTTGGATTTGTTCATTTTGTTGAGCATTGTAAGATACAAGCACGAAAGAGAGGACAATGCAAACATAAATTAACAAATCAACACGAAGAGAATATCTAGATTTAAAGAAATGAACGGTTTTAAACAAAATCAATTTCAAACAAATAAGAATATCGATAAAAAGGTAAGAAACGAAAAGTATAATAACAAAGAAAATTAAAAGATGTGTTTAAGTTAACAAACAAGACGTACAGAATAAGTTGGAAAGTATAATACAGGCAGAATGAAAATAATTCACAAAATCAACACAAAACAATGTAAAAATGTAAAACAATAAATCGTAAATGTAATATATATGTATGTATAATTAATGTATGATAATAATCAAAATATATATAAAAGTATTTTACCTACTTAAAATATGAATTATAAAAATAGAAATAAATTTAAAAATTGCTGTGTAAATATGATCCAATTTAATTATGTAAATTAAATTTAAAAAATAATGCCGAAGGACCGAATCAAAGTTAAATTGAAAAGAAAAAAAAACAATAAATTAAAATTAATTAATTGACACACAATGAAATTAATTGAATCAAAGTTATAATTATCTATCATCCGGTAGAAGTGGCCAAATGTTTTGTATAAAACTTAAGAGGTCGCTGGTTAAATGATAATAGATAAATAATTATAAAGATAAAATGTAATATTTTGTTTGTGAATAAATTAGCGACAAATAGCAAACACAACTGTAAATAAATTAGGAAATTAACTGGTCTTACTCATTATTGATGTTTGTACAAAGAATATAGACTTACCCTTTGAAATATTGGAGTCGTATTCTTAGCCAAGGAAATCTCGTTGGTACGTCGGAGCGCCTTGTAACGAGTCCGTTACTTGAATAATCGTTTACCTTCTTTTTGTGACTGGAATCTTTAATTTAATTATAAATTAAATTCATTTTTGAAATATTCCTAAACCAAATATTTAAAACTCCCAGTAAATCTTATTTTCTGAGGTTGGCATTAAATCCCGCCCTCTGTCTAAGATTCTGAAAGTACATCGGCGTGTCAGCCGTAGCACCGTCAAATCGGCACTTGTTGCTGGAATCTCTTCGAGTGAACATCGTTTGTTCAAGGCGGCTGTAGGTGCCATTTTCATGAATTGGGTTTAAGTTTATTTTTTATTTTTTTTGTGGAAAAGCTGTTGTGTTGGAAGAAGCCATTTGTTATTTAGTTTTTTTGTGAAAGTACTTTAATTTTGGACCACCTCAGCCGGTAAGTTTAAAGTTATAAATAAATTATGTGTAAAAACATGTCATATCATCCGCCATTGTTAGTGAAATTCAAATCTATTTTAATCCGCTCCCGATATATATTCTTATCTATCTATCTATCTATCTGTTCTATCTTATATATGTCCTATTTCACTTATTTCATTAATACCTAAATATATTACAAGTATTAGATTTTATCATTATCTCAAACTTTATTTCTTTCCAAAGATGAAAACCAACAATTATCTATTTCAATTCCATACCGTTAAACCGGCTAATATTTCCTTTTTTTTTTCTATTCTATAATATATATAGACCATGCTTTCTGAAAACCTATCTATTTAATATATCCTATAAAACATTGTCATACCATCCCAAGGTTATTTTTTACAGAAAAACAATATAGTTTTTATTTTAATTTGAAGCAACCTGTTGACCTTTCTTGGTTTTTCTTTACTTTCTTGTATGAACAAAGGACTTGGAGTAACACAACTGTTTTTTTTAGCCTACTTACGGATTCCAGTGCAAGTCAGGGAAGAATAATTATTTTTTTTTGTATGGAAAATTTATTAAGATAAGGGGAAGAAGAATTTTAAGTTTATGGTTTTTTTTGAAGAAGAATTTAATGGACTTGGTTTAAAGTACCTCCTTTTTTTATATGGAATCCAGGTTTGGAGTAAATTTACCCACCTGCAGCTAGTTCTTCACCAGAGGACCTTCCAGGGAAACCTACGGAAACCGGCTGGAAGAACTTAGTTTTATCTTTTTGTTTCTTATTTAAATATCTTTAATAACATTACGTCCTCTTCAAGGTTTTAACTTTTATATCCTTAATAATAATTACATTTACTTTTCCTAAAACAATAATCAGTACAATTTAATTAAATTATTTATTGTCTACCAAGGGATGAGATTTTGACTCTCCCTTGAATCTCTCTTCATCAGGTTATCGTGTGCACACTTATCCGGAGAGGTTCATTTCATTTCAAACTTAAACATTTATTAAACGAAAACTAAACTATTATATTAGTGAGTAGTATTTTATATTTATATTATCTTATATTTTATTTTATATTATTTATACATAATTTATTGAGTATAACCTCTGTCAAAATTTAACATTAATAGGTACGTTAGGGGGGGAAATTGTTTATCATTACATTCTGGGATTTTACTGTAAATATAGATAAGTTAATTGTACATAAGAGGTGATGGGTCATATATAAGTGTTTAAAATAGTCTGTACATAAAATTGGTATTTATTAAAGTTGGGTTAAAACAATTCAATATTTCAATTAGTCCCTATCTTTCATATTTCAGCAATACAAGATATCTCGGAAGAAAACATTTAACTTCCTGGCGCCCAAACATTCAGTAGAGCAACTTTATCTTTCATCTGTTTATTTCTTGGTGGTTTTCTTGTCATTCGTTCTTATATCTTACGGTCTCTGTAGGGCATGCAAATTGGCCGAATCCCTCTTTGAGTGTCGAGTGGTCATTCTCCTGCATAGTCGCTAGCCAGCATTAATTTTATTATATTTTAAAATTCATATATACCCTTTATTTATTTCTTTTACATAATTTATTTCTATCTAATCTCTTCCATCTTCTGTTATTCCAAATATTAGTTCGTTGGTGTATAAAGGTACATTTTAGAGTTTACCCTATTTCTACACTGCACATTTTTGCCCCACATTCCTCATTTTTGTTACATTTCACTCTTTCATCAATATTGGTTACAGTCAAATTTCTTGCAACATTACTCAGTTTTGTTACAGCCCGCCGACGCGGCTCTATGGCATGAGAGCCAAAAACTTGGTGTGTTTCGTTCGCTGTCTTGAGATGAAGTGTTGAGTTGAGACTTAAGACGGTCAGAAACCACCCTCTGACCACGCTTCGAGGTGGTCGGTAGCAAGAGGATAAACCCATAAATCACTCTATTGTATTGTTAATTGTGACCGTAATACGAAACCGTACACTTGTGTGCATTAGCGACAAAAAAATAACAAAGGAAGTCAAATTCTCTTTACTTAAATCATAATAGATGAGATAGACAGTTTAGCAATTTTATGAAATAACAGGAAGCAATATATTTTACCAAAGTCGTTAGAATACAGTATTGAATTCGATCACATTACAGTACCGTAACAGAAAAATATTAATATTAAAAATATGAAAAGAAAATAGTACCTACATACTTTCCCAAACAGATTTGTTTTCAAACAGTGAATAATCTGACTCAGCAAATTATTACTCGTTATATGTGAAATCTCGCAAAACCCAATCCCGGGATTCAGAAACTTTTGGATATACCATATGAGCAGGTGTAATATCGATATTATTTGCCAAAGAAATGTTATCTTCTGTCGATTCTGATCGTTGAATAGGAATTTCTTCTCCTAGTAGTTCTAGGAGTTCTAACTTCTGCATCGGCAAGTAGCTGTCGTTTGCTCAAATTGTCGAAATCTCGGCTCTCGTGCTCATCTCCGAAATCCCCATCCGTCAGAGTAGCTAGATCCGGTTGCGCTGTATCAATTGCCTCTATAGAATCATCTATCTCTTCGTATTCTCCAAAGACTATATTAATAGGGTCAGTCAGGCCTCTTTGAGGAACTGCAGCAAGGCCTCTGAAATAAAAAAAAACAACTTAGTTGGTACATACTGCATTTTTAAATTTCAAATTTTTAAGTTCTATAAACACTCTGTATACTAATACTTCAAAAAATATTACTACAAATACCATACAATAAAAACAAAATGTATTATGATATATTTGTACAAAATAACCGGATATGTTTAGATTCCATCCTAGCGTTACAAATATGTAACAGTCAATTTCCTAACCAAATAACTTTTTTATTTAAAAAAATGTCAAAGCTTTTTTACACAAAAAATATGTATATTTTCTTATACTATTTGTTTTCTAGTATTAACTAACTTTATTATACAAAATAAGATTTATATAATTAATCTTTATCAACGACGTCCATTATTTAAAGCTATATTTCTTACGTTATATTTTATCCAGGCACAGATTCAAAACAAAAATCTAATAAAATCGCACATTTACAACGATATAAACACTAGCACCTTCTGACAAGAACTGACGCGTTTTCAACTGAAAATTTGCGACGTAGGCGATAGAGGATCCATATAGATGGTACCACTTTGCCGTGACATAATCGTAACGCTAGGAACTAATGGGTTAAAATAACAAAGTTTCTCTCCACTTCCGTTGCACCTGGAAGTGACATGCCTGTCAATATATTTTTTTAAGCTCGACATAACTTATAATCCCCACAAACCTATTTTCATAAATATCGTGTAAGTAGTTTCCGATATATGGATACTGTAACCTCGTCGTGAAGCACCCTGTATATGTATGTGTGTCTGAATATGTGTGGCTTACATTAAATCAACAGATCGACAGTAATGACTTAAGTGCAACCTCTATGCCATATTCTCAGTGAGTTAATAACTGATTATTTGGTTATATCTATTCACAATAGTACTAATTGTAAATAGCAAGTTTTCTAGCAGCTATTGAGATACTTCATTATCCCTTTACAGGCCACAGCGAAGAGAGGAAAACAGGATTCTGGAAATGTTTATTATTTGTTAACACAGTCTGTAGAGGTAACAATAACAAACATTCGGTTAGGTTAGGTTGGGTAACTACTTTGCCCACGTAAATACTTTAAAATTGTCTTTTTAAAAAGCTACTGAAGGGAAACATGCCATTTTATAAAAGTTTGTAAAATTTTTTTTTTGTTATTGAAATTAACGTGTCTCGACATCTATAGCCATTGACACGGGTACAAGAACGTCTGGAGTATTACATTATTCATATAAGATTATTACATTATAAGATAAATACAGTAAGTTACAGATAGTTAACATAGTTACATATAGTGTTACAAACGTTGTTTTTTTTTAACAAACAATGTTGCAATATTTGTTATATCCGATAATATAATCTGCAATCTCTTAAAAAGTCAATTAGAGCACTGTACACATTAGGCGAACTAAGTATCTGTTTCAGGATACCAGTTATATATTATGCGCTAGTCTATATATTCTATAATAACTGCATTCAACGAGTAAGTGTTCTACTTTAAGGCGGTGAGAATCACAATGTTCACAAGCAGGTGGGTTTTCGGAAGTCATCAGGTATCCGTGAGTGAAGCGAGTGTGTCCTATTCGAAGTCTTCGAATGATGAGTTTGTTTCTCCTAGTCATTGTAGGTATCTTAAATGAGTATACAGTGGGATTGATTATGTACAGTTTTGTGTTTTGTCCATTCCAATGATTTTGCCATATTTTACGAGTGTTTTGTTTTATGGTTGCTGCTAGATCTTGGTAAAGTTGAATTTTTTCTAAGCTTAGGTCAGAACAACTTGCTTTTCTTGCTGCGATGTCTGCAGACTCATTTCCAGTAATCCCTACATGAGATGGGATCCAAAGAATGGTTATTGATGTTCCTCTGCTGTGGTTTTGATGACAGATGTGTTGGATTTTGTGGACTATCGGATTTAACGAGTATATGTTGGCAATGGACTGAATTGAAGAAAGAGAATCAGTGCATATAGCTAGAGATTTGGTATTGGGAGAAATCATTTCAAGAGCTTTAAGGATACCATATAATTCTGCAGTGTGAATACTACAAGTGGTTGGTAGTCGATATAAAGCTAAAGTTATGTTTCCGGTACATACAGCACAGCCAGTATTCTTTTCATCTTTAGATGCGTCGGTATAAAGAACTTGGTTGTACTGTTTTGCTTTTATTGTTTCTTGAAATAATTGTCTAAGGAGGTGGTTAGGAGTGTTTTCTTTTTTATGTCGAGTTAGACTGGTATTGAAAGCAGGTAGCTTATTGGTCCATGGAGGATTATTGGAAGTACTGATGGGGGTAGTTATATTCAGGTCTATGGCAGCTAGCAAAGGATTTACTAATTGTGGTAGGGAGTAAACAGATCTGTCTCTATTTTCAGGAGCGTGGGGGATATTAATGAGCTTAAGTACTGGGTTTTTTGGGTTGGCTGAAACTCTAGTGAAATAGGAAGAGAGTAAAAGCTGACGTCGTATGAAAAGAGGAGGTTCCAAAGCTTCAACGCACATGCTTTCGGCGGGGCTAGATCGAAATGCACCTAGACATATACGTAAGGAGGTCGTTTGTATTGAGTTTAGGGATTTAAGATAAGTATTACAGGCAATCATGTAGAGCATGCATCCATAATCTAATCTAGAGCGAATAAGAGCTGTATAGATTCTCAATAACATATTTTCTTCAGCTCCCCATTGATGATGTGCAAGTGTTTTTAATATATTTAGTTTACCAGCACAGTTGTCCTTTAGTTTTTTTAAGTGTATTTTCCAGTTTAACTTCTGATCGAATATTAGGCCCAAGATTTTATGATTATTTACTGTAGGTAAAGGAACATCGCTTAGATATATTTCCGGGTTTTGAACGCTTTGCTTTGTGGTAAATCTTAGTATCCTAGATTTTGAGCTGGAAAGTTTGATGCCGTGTTGTGTGGACCAAGAATATACGTTAATTACTATTTAAATTTTTTTGAGAACGATTTCCGAAGTGGAAATTGAAACGTCAATAAACGTATTTTAACCTTTAATTGTGGCTTATTCCCATTTAAATAGTAATTAATTTAAAATGCCACAAGAAAATAGTTTCAGAACAATATTAAGAATATACGTTGTTTACAGCATTTTGAATAAGATTTAATGTACTGGATATGCTTGCTCCACTACAGTAAATAAGTAGATCATCAGCGTACAGCAGAGCTTTTACCGGTTGGCGAACTTCTTTTGAGATATCATTAACTGCTAAGTTAAACAGAATTGGACTTAAAACAGAGCCTTGAGGTACACCATTGAGCTGTTCAAAAACATTTGACTCATTACCGTTTATTGCAATCTTAAATTTTCGGTGATTTAAGAAGTTATTTATGAACGTAAAAATATTGCCTGTAATATTATTATTGATAAGTTTTTGTAATATTACATTCTTTGGAATAGTATCGAAGGCGTTTTCAATATCGAAGGCCGCCACAACTGTATCATGTTGCTTATTAAAATTCTCGGTTATATGGTTTTGTAGCAATACTAAATTGTCCATAGCGCTTCGATGTGGTCTGAATCCCGATTGAACGGAGCTAATTATATTGTGCTTTTCAGAAAACCAGTTAAGTCTATTATTGATTAGTTTTTCCATTAATTTGCACATGCAAGATGTTAATGAAATGGGTCTATAAGAGGATGGCTCAATTGATGGTTTGTCGGGTTTTTTAATTGGAAGAATGATGGATTGTCTCCACAGGTTGGGAAACTTTTCGTTAATCCAAAGAAGATTATAAAATGAAAGTAATTTTGTAAGTCCATTGAGGGCTAAATTTTTAAGGAATATGGAGGGTATATTGTCAATTCCTGCTGCAGAATTTTCTAAGGTAGATATAGCAAAGGAAAGCTCTTGAAAAGTAAAAGGTTTGTTTAATGCGAGAAGGTCATCTGAGAGATCTGTAGTAGAAGGAAGATCTTTATGTTGAGTCAGAGTATTTGTGTAGTTGTCGTTTTTGCTTTTATTATGAAAATGAGTTGCCATAATTTTAGCAATTTGATTATCTTCAGTTATTATTGAATTATGATAACTGAGCGCTGAAATTGACAAGTGTGTTGTTTTTCCGTGCATTTGTTTATTTTCTTCCAAACTTGACTGGAAGGAACGTCAATAGATATGGAAGATATGTATTTATTCCAATAGTCTCTTTTGCTTTGTTTGATCACTCTTCGCGCTATAGCTTTTAGTTGTTTGAATTTAATCAGGTTTGACTCAGTTCTGATTTACGATATTTATTTAATGCTGTTTTGCTTTTTCGGATAGCTTTCTTACTTTCAGTATTCCACCAGGGTACAGTTTTACGAGAAGACGATATTGTGCATGTTCCAATGTGCGTTTGAGCAGCCGGGGTAATTAAACTCACTAGGGAGTCTAGTGCTATATCAGGATCTTCTGGCAGTTGTAGCTGGTTGATCTTGTTTTCAATGAAGTCTGAAAAGTTCTTCCAGTTAGCGTGAGATAATTTCCATTTTGAAATTTTTGGTCTGGGTTTGCTAAAAGAATTAGAAATCAAGATAGGAAAGTGATTACTGTCATAAAGGCAATCCATTGTGGTCCAGGTAAGAAGTGGTGTTAACCTTGGGTCACATAAGCTAATATCAATTGAGGAGAAAGTGCCACTAGAAATGTTGAAGTTTGTTTTGGATCCGGTATTCAATACACAGATGTTAGAGGAGTTTAAAACATTTTCAACGACCTTTCCTCTACCAAATGTTTTTTCCGATCCCCAAAGTGAATTATGGGCATTAAAATCGCCTACTAAAATAAAGGGGGCTGGAAGTTGATTAATTAAGTTTATTAGCTCAAATTCAGTAAGGCTGTGGGAAGGTGGTATGTAAATGCTACAAATAGTTATTTTATTTGGACACCAAATAGTAACAGCAATAGCTTCTAGTGTGGTAGTAAGTGTACTTCTTTACAATAGTAGTCTTTAGAAGTATATATAGATGTGCCTCCACTAGCTCTGATATAATTTGTTCTTAAAAAGTAATGTGCTTGAAAACCATTGAGATATTTCTTGTCCGTTTGCTTGAAGTTTGTTTCTTGTAGGCAAATAATGTCAGCATTCGTGTCCATGGTTAGTTGTTGAATACGTTCTAGACGGGGGTAAAACCCGTCGCAGTTCCACTGGATTAAATTAAAAATGAGTATGTTATGTTTCTGAAGTGGTTGCCCCTTCAGAGTGATGGTCTTCTTCGAAGTTGTCTTGTGAGGATACCGAGATTATGCTTTCTGCGTCAGAGTTATTAGAGCCTAGTTCCGTTTTAATTTTCTTACTAATCCTAGTTAGTCGATTTTTGAGAGATCTCTCAGTTATTGATTTGTAAATCTTGGAAATGTCAGAGAGAAGATCTTTTATATTTTTTGTAAACAGGAGTGCTTCGCTCAGTGGGCTGGTTTTACCGTGGCAATTCTCTAAGAAAGCTATTAAGTTATCGACCGGTAACGTAAAGGAGTCTTTTTGATAGTGTTCTATGATTGTATTCTTAGATTCAAGCGATATTCTGCTGCCATATTGAATAGAAGAGTCCCTTTTGAGTTTCTTTTTTGGCTTGATTTACTTTTTTTGTGGCTTGCTCTGGTACGATAAACTCTGAATCAGTTGGGTGTTCTATTTCTGATGAGTCAGTTGACTTTGGTCTCTTTTCACCTTTTGAAGATATATTAATTTTGCGCGTGTCATTAGGTGTTTCCGAATTGTCGTCTTGTGGAACTACCGGTAGTGTATTTCGACTTGCAGCTTGGGAAATATCAGAGGGAAATGGAGATGTTTTGATCGAATTTTGTGATTGATTGGATTCAGGGGAGGTGCAATTTGATGCCATGTGACCGGGTTTTTTACAGTAGAAACAAGTCATTTTATCTGTGGATAAAAATATTCTATAATCAATATTGTCAAATGGAATAATCAGGGATGTTTGAATCTCAGAATTATCATTGGATGGCATAAAATATACTTGCCTGCGGAAGGACAAGATATGGTTGTATTCATCTCCTGGGATGCCAGCTCGTAGGAATGATATTGGAGAGACTAGCTGAAGTCCTATGTTTTTCAGGGAGGCCTCTATTATTTCATTGGGTATTGAAGGACATATATTAGACATGATCACTCGTTTTGCTGGAGTGATTAATCTTCTGACTGAAAGGATATGGTTTCCGATGGTAATAGTAGGATTTGTGGAAATGAGCTGTTCAACTAGATCTGTTTTGGTTAAATAAATACATATTCTGCTGTTTGAGATCCTTGAGGCGAAGCATATATTCCTTGGTCCAATAATATCTCCTATGGATTTAACGTAGTCATATAACTTTAAGTCTTCTTCTGAATGGATCACTAAGGCTTGCTCCTTCTTTGGAAAGGAGCATTTCGGCGCTGATTTAACTGCAGCTGTGTAAGAGATGGAAGGATTTGAGATGTTTGTTAAAGTAGATTGCTGTGACATGTTTGACGTTGTGGGATTATTTTCAGTCGGTGAACTCATATTATTATTTGGGATGCCCTCGTAGTCAAAAGCAACCCTGGAAATCTTTTTAGTTTTGTCTTCCATTGGTGAATATTACGTTTAGCAACCAGTAATTACTCATCGTAATTCTGGCTGCCTATTCGACAGGTAGTTGTTCCAATAATAGGTTTATGTTTATTGTACCGTACTAATTATTGATAAGAGGAGCAAAAAGTCGTTTACTAAATAAAGTGTTGTGAATGTTTTTATGCCAGTAAATGCAAGGAAAATTAAATTTTACTCACCAAAATATTACTGGCAGGTGCACAACACAATAACTTTATTCCACTTTCATTATTATCAATTAATATCAACTATTTCGCTATTTAAACAATAAAATATTAAAGAGGTTGTACGATTCGAACATACACGTTCTAGCTCGATTAGGCCAGTCTGTAAAAATTAAATTGTTGTATTTTTAAATTTTGTTTAATTAAATCACATAAATTTTCATTAAGTAACTGTCAAATACTCAAATGTATTATTTGCTTTTGGCCGATTTTGTTTCGATAGTTCACTTATACCAGTCTAAATATTGTTTTTATTAAAATTCCATTTCCCAGAGTTAATTTCCACGTCCGCCTTTTGTGGTCACTTTGAAAACTAATTTTCTGGCTAATATTCTGAGATTTTGATATTTGTAGTATTCTAAGTGTCGCTGTTAGTTGGGGTAGGAATATGGACCCCAACAATGTTCTATAAGCCCAAGTAGCGATTCTAAACCATCGGCATAGAGATGAAATGCTTTCAGACTAAGCGAAAACCAGCTATTCATTCTACAAATTTCTGTATGAATGGAACTTCAGAATATTCGAGTGTGTTTCAGTTATTTTCGAGTTTTCCGCCTATTCATATGCACTTAAGAACGTTTCGCCATATGAATATGGAATTATGAGTGGAATATCTTTGACATTCGTGAAATATTGTTAGAGTGAAATCTGTCTCTGGAGCGTATCTCTCGGGTCTGTTTATGTGAATTTCGAATAAACATAATGTCACTCTTTCTGATTCCCAACATGTAAGATTACAAAAGTAAATTTTACCCAAAGAAACATTATTCAGTTTTTTTGTGTTTTTGTTTTTTACAAAAATAGCTATTTTTGCATGATTTATGTAGCGAATCTGTATCGAAGTAAGAAAAAACATCACAGCACGTAATTCAAAAAGAAATAGTATATAAATGATACTACATGTAGGAAAGAAATGTTGCCCTGATAAGCCGTTATATTATTTTTTGCTAACTCTGGGTTAGATATAAAATAAAAAAATTGGAAGTTTGCCTAATATAGTCACATTCACAGTTAGTACATGGTATCTTTAACAACATGTGTTTTTTTATGAGTTTTGGAGTTTTTGTTTTTAGTTTGCTAAAATATTTATGTAAAAGATAGTTGTTCAGATAAACCGTATGTTATATCTTGGGCAAAGTAGTCAACTGCTTCAATCCAGAATTCGTTCCCTCAAATACGATAAGACCAACACCACTGCGCTAACAAAGTATCAGGATGAGAGAAAGCATATATTTGACGTCGAAAGAACCAAGATTTAAAAACCGAGCAAAATGAAAAGAAGAGGGAGATATAGAAATCAATAAAAATAAAAAGAAACACTATCACAATCAATAATAAAAAAAAAAATAGAAAGAACATAAATAAAATATATTTTAATTTGATTTAAATAATAATAAATATATCATCATCATTCTGGCTTTACAACTCTGCGTGGGTCCTTGCCTCCTCAAGAATTTCTCTCCAGTCGTCTCTATCCATCGCGTTTCTCCACCAAGCACGTATTCACATATTTCTTACGTCTTCATCGATATTATCAAGGAACCTTGTTCTGGGTCTTTCTCTTCTTCTCTGACCAATGGGTCTATCCAGGTAAGTTTTTCTAGCTGGTTCAATTTGTTTCATCCGCATTACATGCTCTGTCCACAACAGACGTCATATCTTAATATGTTTTACGATAACAGGTTCCTGGTATATTCTATAAAGTTCGAAGTATCGTCTTCTCCAAACTCGATTGTTTGGCATTCACTGCTCCATAGATTCGCCTTAGTACTTTTCTTTCAAAACATCCTAACATGTTTTCATTATTTTTTGTTAGAATCCAGGTCTCTAAACCATACGTTAGGACTGGGCGTATCACTGTTTCAAGTTTTATTTTTGTATTTCTTGATATAATTGTGGATTTAAGGAAAATATTAAGCCCAAAATAGCATCTGTTGGCCATGCAAATTCTGTGGTTTATCATTGCGGTAGTATTATTTTTAGCGTTAATGGGCGCTGCCAGGTATACAAATTCGTTTACTGCTTCGATGACGTCGTTTTCTACAATGAGTGGTGGTAGGATTTGTGCTTGAGTGCTTAGTTTCATATGCTTCGTTTTGTTGGTGTTTATTATTAAACCCATTTTTGTAGCTAATTCTTTTAATGCTACACACGCCTCTCGTATAGCGTTTTTCTGTCACCCAACAATATTGATATCATCAGCATAGGCCAAGATTTGCACTGATTTATTATACATATATTTAACCACTAATTGTGATTTGTGATATAAGTATTACTTTTTTCAGAGCCAGATTAAACAGTTTACAGGATAGAGGATCTCCCTAGCGCAGCTCGTTATTTGTTTTAAATGGTTCAGACAGTTTCCCCTGAATTCGTACTGTACATTTATTTTTTCAAGAAATTGTTTTGTTAAATTTACCAACTTATTTGGTATTTCTAGTTCTTTCATTGCTTTGCACATTTTTCTTTTATTTGCAGAGTCTTAGGCTGCTTTGTAGTCTATAGATATGTGATGAGTATCAATGCCATATTCCAGTGGTTTTTCCAAAATTTGTTTCAGCGTTGCAATCTAATGAATTGTCGATTTAATACCTCTGAAACCAGCCTGGTATTTTTCTACTATCTGTCCTGCATATCTGTCCCACTAACGGTGACATAGTATTGTGGAAAATATTTTATACGCTGCATTTAGAAGCGTAATTCCTCTGTGGTTAGAGCACTCAAAGATATCTTCTTTTTTGTGTATGGTGCAAAGTATTCCAATATTCCAATCATTGGAGAGGAATTTCTGTGTTCATATTTCCTTAATAAGCTGCTGTAATGTCATTGTGGTACCATGGCTACCTTCTTTATATAGTTCAGCAGGGAGATTATCTATTCCGGGTGATTTGTTTCTGGCTATTTTTTTAATTGCATCTTAAACTTCAAGAATCGTTGGTAACACCTTTTCCCTTCGTCTATTCCCCTTACCCCATCTCTTTTGTCTTTCAGGTTTTCTTCTTCTTTTTCTATATTAAGTGCCTGGTTAAATTATTTCACCCATTTATTTAATACATCGCTTTTGTCGATAATAGGTCGTCATTTTGACTTCCACATTGTCTTGTGGTTGCCTTGATTTCTTTTCTGTTGACGTTAACTTTCTTATAGAATGTTCTGAATTCTTTCTCCCGATGTTGAAGTTTTCTTAATACTTAAGTTTCTTATTGAGGTGGTTTCGTTTTTTCTTTTGTGTATTATCTTTTCTTCTCTTCTCTTTGTCTGATAATTCTCTACAGTTGTTCTAGTTCGTCGAGTAAGCATCATTTTGTAGGCCTAATACATTCCATTTTTTGTATTCATTTTATTTTCTTTACTGGTGTTTTAAATTCTACCCTTCAATGTTAAGATCACTAGGCAACGATCTGAGTCTATGTTTGCGCCTATATAACTTCTGCAGTTTAATAAGTCTTTATTAAATCTATTTCATGCCTTGAATATATTAAGATGTGATCAATCTAACTCGTTGTTCTTTTATCAGGAAAGGTCCAGGTTACCTTGTGTACGTTCTTGTGATCAAAATAGGTGCTAGCGACTGTCATATTAAGTGCTGCTGCTAAGTTTATCAGTCGTAATCCATTGTCGCTGCTGATGTTGTGTAGGCTCTGCTTTCCTATCGTGAGCATGAAAACTCGCTGTCGTCCTATTATTGCATTCATGTCATCTAATACAATCTTAATGTCATTTCTGAGACATCTCCTATAGGCTTGCTCTAGATCTTTGAAGAACTGTTCTTTTATTTCCTCTTGTTTGTTATCAGCTAGAGCATGTGCATTAATTAAACTGTAATTAAAGAGTTTCCCTTTTAAGCGCAAATAGCACATTATTTGGCTGTAGGCTCTAAAGTCAATAATAAGGGCTTTTGTTCTTTGGTTCACAATAAATCCCACCCCATCTATATGTTGGCTTTCAATTCAGCTATAATATATGGAATGATTTCTCTTGTGAAGACTGCCAATTGCCGTCTACCGAATTTCCTGCAGTACTAAAACATATACTTTGTACATGTTCTCTATATCTCGTGAAGATATGAGTGCTCCAGGTCGGTATAGGGTTCGGGTATTCCATGTTCCTAATCTCAATTCCATTTTTCGTTTGCAGAGTCGTTGTCATGAATTCCGTCTAGCTAATAGTTCCTGAGGTTTCGTAACATATGTTTTTTTTACAGGAAGAGGTTGCCATCTTCCTAACTCCCAACTCCCAACCTGGAGGGCCAGGGACTTTTCCGTTAGAATTACCATACCTTAGTCTGTTTTGGTTCGTGGTTTTTATTTTTATTTCCCAACTACCCATCGGTCCTATGACCGGTTAGGGCGTTCCCCTATCCACCAGCTAGGGGTGCGTCCGATGGGAGACAGACAACTTCCCACGGATATAATCAATATAACAACCAAAAAAACTCTTAAAGTTGTAACATATCTTCACTTTATCTCCTTTGTTGAAAACAACACCCAATATACGCCCATATAAACATAATTATATCATAATGACAGTAAGCTATGACACGTTAGATTTGAATTGTTTACTTTCTGTTCGTTCATTAATGTTACTGTCTCGATTTACGGGTTTGTAGGTTTTTATATGTTTTAAAATTATTCTAAATCTCTCAGCATCTTGTTCCTTATCTCGTACGTTTTAGAATCTTGACAAGGGTAAGGATAACCTTCCTAAACGTTGATGTAAATGGAATAATAAAATCTAGTTACAAATTTAACATAACTTATTGCACCTAAACCCAAGAAATGTTGAATTAATATTATCGTCAACAAATTCAGATAAATCTGAATGTTTAAGATCACTTAAACAAACAGTGACTTACTTCACTTTCATTTTTAACAAAACAAATGTTTTGTAGAGAAAGGAAACTAGTGCTGCTACTAGTGACGAATTAATGTACTAATGATTAAAACCATTTTTATTTTGAATAGACCTATATCATGGGATTTAAAAAATGGTCTTAACTCATTCTTTGCAATTTTATGACTTATGCTACTTTCAACATTTGGAACAGTATCCAACAAGAGATATTTGATTGGTACTAGGCTCTTTCACTTTTTTATTTGCTGTATTTATCTTTTTGAGTAGAAAACATTGTATAAAAATTTTCTCAACTATATTCATGAAAGCATCCCACTGATTATCTACCTCTAATGTCTCAAAAGCATTTTTAGTCTACAGTACCTAACAGAAATTAAAAAAAAACTGTATTCTCCTTGCTACATACTTTATTTTTATTATATTGGACTCAAATTTATTTAATTCAAATTTTACCTTTGGAGCAGTATAATCAGATGTATGGGGAATTAATACAATAGAACCAAATCTGTCAAGATGTTTAAAAATTTTATCTATTTAGGATTTTTGTTACCTTTTATACATGTCTCAGTCTTTGATGGAAGATTTAATATTAAAGGAGCTCAAAAAGGTGTTTAATGTGTCTGGCCACCTCGCACCCTCAAGCAGCATAATATTTAAGTTAAAATCACCAGCCACAAAGTATTTGGTCTAATCTTCTTCTGTTAATTCGCACCTGAGCAGCGGAACTCTCAAACAACGATCTTTCTAATAAACTAGAACGATTTTTCCGATCTTTTGCAATAAACGCGTCTTTGATGTATACCGCAATTCCTCAGATTGTAGTCCCTCAGTTGTTCTTCCGTTTTCCAGTGCTCAGTTAAACAAAGAGCAAAGATTTCATCATCATCCCCTGTGATAAAATTAATGGCATCAATACTTGTTCTAATTAATTGCGTATTTAAGTGAATTATTGAAAATTTCTTTTGGTGTGTACCGTATACTGTGTTTGATACCGGATGCCTCTGTACTTTTAGAAAAAAGTTAAAAATTACACCGTTCGGCCATAATTCAGAAGAATTAATAATACCGTGCGCTAAAATTATGGTTTCCGCTATGTTGGGAGAAAAAGCTTTAAAAGAATTGGACGTTATATCGTTATTCAATAGTACAATAAAGAATGGCATTAATGACATATCAGGAAATGTAGAGAACCCAGTAATTTTGAATGTTAAAGCGAGCAGATTTTATGCTTTGCAATTGGAAGAGACCACATACATATATTAGCAATGATGCCAATTGGCGTGCATGGGTTTGCTACGAATATAACGACGGCTTATTTAAGGATTTTCTGTTTTGTAGGCGTCTGTACTACAGGCACAGTATATTGCTTAAAAAGAATCAGTAGGTTCACTCTGCCGCCAGTCCTTTCTTCTTTATGTTCCATTTTTTTCACGGGCATGAGTTCCACGCGCAGGTAAATTCCAGTTTTTGTTACACTGCTCAATATAATTTTTAATACACTGCTCGAAAATAAATGTGACTTGTGGCGACCTAAAATTTAATGAGATTTTCGGAATAATGAATACTTTCCGTAATTTAACGTTTTCAACAATTATCGATAGTTTCCGAAATAATAATTGTCCTTCAAAATGTATTATGTTGAATCTATCAGTTATATCGATTATATGGATTAATCAAATATTTAATTTTTTGTATTCATTAGAAAATCCCGCTGTATTCACTGTTACTGGTGAGAAATCTCATAAAACGAAGAGCTAATGAGGAAACTAATTTCTATAGATAAAAAAATAATAATATATTCGAATTATAAATAATTATATTTTGAGGATTTCAATTTTACAATAGCAGTTATAATAAAAACAGGATTATAAAAAACACAAGTAGCGAACTATGAATACAAGTTAGAATAGAATATATATATATATATATATATATATATATATATATATATATATATATATATATATATATAGATATATATATATATATAGATATATATATATATATATATATATATATATATATATATATATATATATATATATATATATATATATATATATCTTTCCACAATCACAACTTAATAACAAAATAATGAAATGAAAAAATGTGATATAGCCTAAAGATCCCACTGTAGGATCACTAAGTTCACAACGTAGATAGTTAAACTCATATTTTTACATACATTTACAATTGGGACAATCTATCGATATAGACTAGAGGCTAGGATGTCACACTGTTTGTTCAGTAAGGTAACTACGCCACCTAGGAAAGAAATCTGAACTACCAACATCTACCAAAATTAAATATAATTAAGTAAAAACTGTAAAAATGCTGTTGAGACAGAAAAAATACACATTTCGGCATTGGAGCGTGTGACGCGTTAAATGAAAGGGCACTACACAGTATTTTCAATATTAATGAACTTATAGCGACATACGAAATAGGATAGGGCACTATGGATAAAAATAGATTTACCATGACACAAATTTTGATTTTTTGACTTAATAAATGCGCCAGGTTAAGTACAAAATAAACAACTGATTGAATCCTAACATGCGACATAGCAAATGAAAGGTGAGGATATAACGAATATATTCAGATACACGAAATAAACAAGGCGACTACTAAAAGGGTAGATAGGGAAGATACATAATATCTTCAATATTAATGAACGTATAGCGACATTCGAGATATGATAGGGCACTATGGATAAAAATAGATTTTCCCTAAGACAAATTTTGATTTATTGACTTAAAAAAGGCTTTAGGCTGAGTACAAAATTAATTGATTGAATCCTAACATGCGATATAAATCTTCTCATCTATTTAATATTCTTTTTTAAAAGGTTCAAGAAAATTATGTTTTTTACATAGCTTAAGTTTTTTTTAAAACTAAAGCATGACGAATAAAACCAAAGCTGGGTTTTGGGAGGCCTGTTATATAGTTTCTGCAAATAAGGTAATACTCAAATTCTTACAGAATATAAAATAGTAGAACATATGTTACACCCAGCTAAGATACTCACAGACAGGAACAGTAACAGTCAAATCCTAATTTTGAAAGATAAAATCAGATTCCACCTACAGACAACGATCGAAAAGTAATAGCATATATCGCTGTTCCGGAAGTATAATGACATAACTGTAAAATTTTAAAAAATGACTTTATTGTGCCGGAGGAATCAAAACTGTATTTTCAACATATTTGTAAATCGTCGTAATTTTACTTACGAATTTCGCCATGACCGGTGATTCCGTAAGTACAGTTATGATGATTTAAAACTATATGGAAAATGCAGTTTTAACCCCTCCAATATAATAAAGTCATTTTTCAAAATTTTACAATTATCTGTTTATACTTCTGGAACAGTGATATTATAATTTTAGAATATTCTTTGAAACTAATGGAATATTTTAAATCTAGCAACAGCAGCATTTTTCGCCAAATCTATTGCGCACGGACCAGCACGGACCTAGGAGTGGATTCAAAATTGGAACCGTGAAAATGCGAGAGTGAACCTACTGATTCTTTTTAAGCAATATACTGTGCTACAGGTGAGGGGATATTTGAAGCATTGAACGACTTTATGTTCACTCATGAAATACCGTGGCATAAATGTGTGGCAGTTAGTGCAGACGGTGCTAGGGCTATGACCGGTATTCGAACAGGATCTCAGGCTCGCGTGAAAAATATGAATCTTGTTGTATTCACAGAGATGCATTAACTGCTAAAAAAAATGCCCGAAAAATTAAAAAGAGTAAATTAAAAAGAGAAAAATTATATTAGACAAAATAGTGCAGGCCGTGAATTTTATTAAAGCCATGATCTTAAATTCCCTTATTTTCGTTATGATTTGTGAAGAAATGGGAAGCCTTCACAAGCAGTTACTATTGCATGCCGAGGTGCGTTGGTTGTCTCTTGGTAAAGTCGTGTCACGTGTTTTTAAGCTCAGAGATGAGATCAGAATGTTTTTTTTTTAATTCTGTAGGCAGCGCACATAAACATGCTGATAATTTTAATAACTTTGAATGGCTTACAATGGTAGCATATTTGGCTAATATCTTCAGTGCTCTTAACGAACTGAACTTAAATCTGCAAGAAAGAGATAACAACATCTTCCAAGCTAAAGATAAAATAGAAACTATGATAAAAAAAACTTTGGACTAATCCTTAATAATCAATAATCTCCACAAAGTTTTTGGAATCCTACGGTGGGGAAATGTTGCCAAAGCAAGTAGAAGAAAAAATATTTACACACCTTCGCGGTTTGAAGTCTTCCTTTCGAGATTAAAAAACTGGATAGCAGACCCTTTCAAGAATAAATCTTATAAATACTAATGGATTATATTAAGTCAATTACGCATAATCCTCTTCTTCTTAAAGTGCCTATCCGTTCCGGATGTTGGCGATCATCACGGCTATCTTTACTTTATTTATTGCAGCGCGGAACAGTTCAGTGGTAGTCGTGTTATACCACTTTCGTAAATTTTGAAGCCCGGAAATGAGTCTTCTTCCCGGTCCTCTCTTACCATTTACTTTCCCTTGGAGAATCAGCTGGAGAAGGCCGTAACGTTCTTGATTTCTCATTACATGTCCTAGATATTCCAACTTTTTAGTTTTGACGGTCATGAGAATTTCACATTCTTTCCCCATTCTACGCAGGACCTCCACATTAGTAACTCTGTCAACCCAGGATATACGTAAGATGCGCCTATAACACCACATTTCGAAAGCTTCGAGCCGATTTATAGATGCAACAGTCAGTGTCCATGCTTCCATTCCGTAGAGCAGAACTGTGAATATGTAGCAGTTCAATAGACGGCATTTTGTTTTTAATGATATGTCTGGACTGTTGAAAATGGTTCTCATTCTAACGAATGCTGCTTTTGCTTTTATTATTCGCTGTTTAATTTCTGTTGAGTGGTCCCATTGACTATTTAAATTGATGCCTAGATATGTATATTGCTCGACTCTTTCGATATTCTGTTGGTTGATTGTAAGATGAGCGTTTAGTATTGGTTTTTTACTAATTGTCATAAATTTGGTTTTCTTTATGTTAAGAGCTAGTCCGTATCTGTTGCTGACTTCTGTTATGCGATTTGTTAATATCTGTAAGTCATTCAGATTATCGGCAAAAGCTATAGTGTCATCTGCATATCTAATGTCATTCAACCATTCACCGTTTATTAGTATTCCTTTCGCACAACCGTCTAAAGCTTCCTTAAATACCCATTCAGAATAAATGTTGAACAACAATGGAGACAAAATACAGCCCTGTCGTACTCCACGTTCTATTGCAATTTTATTAGTTACCTGATCTTCTATTTTGATTTTGGCCGTTTGATTGTAGTAAATGTTTCTGATAATTCTAAGATCTTTGTTGACAATTCCAATTTCTTGCATTAGAGTCATTAATTTGTCATGTTTTACTCTGTCAAATGCCTTCTGGTAATCTATAGAGCATACGTATATGTCACAATTTACATCACTGCATCTCTGAAATAGCACCTGTACAGCAAAAAGGGCCTCCCGTGTTCCCAGAGCATCACGAAATCCGAATTGTGTTCTTGTTAGTTGTTCCTCACATTTTGTATATATTCTTTTGTGAATGACCTTTAGAAATGTTTTAAGTAAATGGCTCATAAGGCTTATAATTCTTTAGTCTTCGCACTTTCTCGCATTGGGTTTTTTTGGAAGATTTATAAAAGTTGACACTAACCACTCTTGGGGAACCACGCCCGTATCATATATACTGTTAAATATATTTGTCAACCATTTTATGCCATTATAGTCCACAAGTTTTAAGAATTCTGAGTGAAAATTATCAGGGCCTACTGCTTTACCATCTTTGGTGCTTTTGATGGCATATTCTACTTCTTCGACTGTAAATGGTGGTCCAGATTCGCAATTGGTGTTTGTTGTAATACGAGTGTTACTTCGTATATCTTCAAAAGTTTTTTCTACGTATTTAATCCAAATATCTCTTTTATGCTCTATTTCCAGTACTATGTTTCCCTGATTGTCTGTCAGGAATCCAGTGTTCTTGTGTTTATATAAGCCTGCCGCTAATTTAATCTTTTTATGGAGGTTAAATGAATCATGTTTTTGTTGTAATGACTCTATCTCTGTACACTTCGAGCTAAACCAATTTTCTTTTGCTATTTTATTAGCCCGTTATATATATCGTTATTTATGTTGTTGTAGTAATTCTTATTATCTTTAGCGTTTCTTCTGTCTTCCATCATACATAGAATCTCCTCCGTCGTCCATTCCTTTTTATTTGTTCTTTCAGGTTTTAAGTATTTCTCTGTTATTTCTTAACTTACTTTGTGCAAATTTTCTAGTTCTACATCTGTGTTATCTGTTTCTGTACGGGCCCATGGTTTTTCTGTACGAGCCCACGTTTTTTCTTTTAGGCGTTTTTCTACCTTTTCCTTAACTGTTTTATTTTTCAGTTGGTTAATATCGTACTTCATAATTTTTGGTCTTTGAACTTTCTTTAAACTAAGTTTCATTTTGGCGATAAGTGGATTGTGGTCCGAATTTATATCGGATCCCGGGTACGCTTTAACAGATGTTATAGAGTTTCTAAATCGTTTGTTAATAAGAATATAGTCTATTTGATTTCGTACTGTATGATCTAGAGTATCCTGGGGAGATTTCCACGTATACAGTCGTCTTGGAGGAAGATCATAAAAGGTGTTTGTCACTACGAGCTGTTCTTCAGTTGCAAATTCAATCAAACGGTCTCCGCGTTCATTACGTTCCCCTAGACCAAAGGATCCCACTAAATTTCCACTTTGTCCTTTGCCAACTTTGGCATTAAAGTCTCACATTATTAGTATTATTTCGTTTTTCCGAATCCTTTAGACAATATTAATAAGGTCATTGTAAAATTCTTCTATGATTTCTACTGGGGCGTCCGCTATACTATATAATAGGAGCGTATACTTGAATAATGTTTGTTTTTATGGGAGTTGTGTTTAGCTGAACTAAGAGCATCCTTTCTGATACAGGTACAAAGTGACTGACACAGTTGGCGATTTTATTATTCATAATTAGGCCCACTCCATTTATATGTTCGTTCTTAAGATTTCCTGAGTAGAATATTTTGTAATCTTTGATAACTCGGTATCCCGTATTTGTCCAGCGCATTTCGCTTATTCCCATAATAATAATCGAGAGTCTTTCCATTTTTTAAATGGCATTATAGATTTTTCCCGCCTCGTACATTGTTCTAACGTTCCACGTACCTATCTTTATAGCTGTTCGCAATACTCTTAGAGATCCATCATCTAGAATGTAGTTTTTTTCGTGGGAATTTCTCTTGATAACGACCTGGAAGGCCTCACGGTTTGAGCTAGATTTACCTTCCCTGCCGGATCTTGAATTCCGATTTTCATGATCAGTAGTCGAAATCTTAAAGTTTTTTATTACCATGATAATTGTACTAGAGATACTTACAAGAAGTCTTTAATGCAGTGGTTTCTCCTTGCCTTCTGCATCCTTATGCCGTTCACTAAAAGTTTAAGTTCTTCTGCCTTCGAAGCCGATTTCTCAAACTCCAGGACAAAAGAGTGCCCTAAGATTGCAGTATCACAGCCGCTTAACTCATAATGTGGGTGTCGCCTGTGAGTATCTAGAATTAAGCCTACAGGATTTTTACTTCCCACAGCCTTATCCAGTAATGATATTACTGCTGCCTAATGTCATATCCTCAGTTGATCCGCGGGTACTTATTTGGGCCTTATTCGTACCTGTCCTGCATATTTGCAGGAACTTTCCCTATCAGCCATATGGGACGTGCCGTGTCGAGGTTGAGGATATCCCCCGCCCAGTCTGTCTTCCGTGAAGTACAGAAGAGCCCCTACTCAGTTCGGAGCTCCTCCTCCACGAAAGCGGAGACCGGCCACGGACGCATAATCCAACCAGCATAAATACCCACTTTCTGCATAACTTACGGCATTAGAAGAAGAAGAATACATTCAATCAAGAGTAATTAATTATATAAGGCAATCACAATTTTGTTAGGCAAAATTACTTAGTACTAACTACGACTTACTAATTTTGTGTCCTACCACTTTTGTGTCCTACAATAAAGGGGTAATTATCAAAGACATTTTAATTTGGTGGCTTAAAAATTAATTATATCAGTGTATATTACTGTCTTAAAAAGCATATTTCTTCCCAAATTTTAAAAAATATACTTAGTCAAGTTTTGTATCTTTCCAATTTCGGATTTTAATTTTAACCCCTTGCATATTAGTACTGGCAGAACTTATTACACAGGTTAATCCAAAAATTCAAAAATTTTATAAGCAAATAACTCATAAAATTATTTCAGATTCTATTACGAATTTATGAATATTATTTTAACAGCGTTCTTGTTTAACATTGTGTTAATTTTTAACATTCGTGTGAACTTACAAAAGACATATCACTAAAACAATTCATTAATTATAAGAGAAGGTTGTTTTACTCTAGAATACACATCTAAGGTTAGAATGATGTTGGGAAAATAGTTGTAGTATTATTATGCACCCCTCCAGAAGATTTGCATAGGCAAACAAAACTAATTGTCATTCGCAGATCAACGGGAATACTGATCCGTCAGGGAATATAACCAACGGTGAAGGTATTATTAATCAACCTCCTATAGTCAAAATATATTTTGTAATAGATTATAGTATTGCTGGTAAAATGTATAGACAGTATGTTGTTATAACTAGGAATTATTTGCAGATCGAAAAATTTTCAATTTCTAGAGTATTTTTTTGGGTTTAGCGATAACAAAAATTTTTTCTGATAATCCTTCGTTATGACTTCAGTTGCCAAAAAGATATATAACTAAAAAGATCCTTTCGGGCTACATCATTAGAAGATTTCGGACTATAGAATCCGTCATCAGTATATTACTAGGTATAAATAAATCAAGGCAATAAATATATATGTAAAAACTTTTAAAATGGTACAAAATTTATTATGTGTTACATTTTTCCTTAAAAATGTGTGTTGAAGTTTTTATTACAGTATTTTGCGAATTAATGTAATCATTGTGACATTGAAAACATAACGTTACTTTTCTTTGTCTGTTATTTGAGTGTGTTTCAGGACATGACCCAATAAGTTTGTGTTGGTTTGTACTATTTTGTGTTGTTTTTTTGTAATAAGTGAGTTTGTTTTGTTTAATTCCATCACAGATATTACGCCTAGAAAGCGTGAAATGAATATGTTAAGTAAACACACTTCTATGTCACAAAGAGAAATCGCAAGTACGTGTGAAGTAAATCAGGGTGTAGTAAGTCAGGGAGTAGTAAGTAAGATTTTGAAGCGTAAACGTGAAACGGAATCGCTAGATTTAAAAAGGTTAGGAAAATGCCGAAAAAAGAGAAAAACAACACTAACAGATAAAAGATTTTTATTTCGAAAGAGCAAATTGGACCCAAGAAAAACAAACCAAGGGCTCTAACAAGATCTAATTGCATCAGGTGTAGCGATTCATAACTCAGTTTTTCGGAATAGACTTTTGGAAAATGGTAAAAGGGCAATGCGTCCACAGAAAAAACAGATTCTAACTGAACAAATAAAGAAACTAAGGCTATTGTGGACCAAAAAATACTCTAGTGGGACTGTAGACGACAAGAGAAAAGTCTTATTTACAGATAAAACTCACTTTATAGTTTAAAGATAGCGGTCTAATTTCTTGATAATGTCTAACAATAAAAATGTTACATCTTATATTAATCAAACTGTAAAACATCCAGTCAAAAAAATGTTTTGGGGTTATTTTTCATACATGGAGGTAGGGTATTTGGTACCAATCAAAGGCATGATGAACAGCAAAAAATACAAATCCATGTTCTGTGTTTGGATACAGAAATTCAAAAATATCAGCGATTTTTCAATAGTACTCTGCTTCCTGTCATAAGTCAAAGCAAATAATGGAATTTTTCAAAAATAAGAAGATTAATGTTTTATATTGCTCCAGTAATTCACCAGATCTCAACCCATTAAAAATATATGGGTCATTTGCAAAGCTAGACTGCTCAAAATCGACTGTACTACAAAAATAAAAATGATAAAAGCGATCATAAAGGTTTGGTTTCGAGATGTAAAAATATGTGGGAACTGTCTGAAGCTCGTAGAATCTATGCCAACCTGGGTAAAGGCAATAATTGTAGCCAAAGGGGAACATCATCATTCAATCTTCGCTTGTCTACTGCTGGACATAGATCTCCCTTATAATTTTCCATCTATTTCGATATTGTGCCTCTTGCATCCAATTTTTATGACAACGTTTTAGATCGTCAGTCCAACGTGTTGGTGGACGACCTCTACTTCGGTAGGCATCATCTCTTGGTCTCCATTCCAGTATCCGCTTTGGCCATCTATTGTCTGTCATTTTTCAAGGGGGACATATTTACTACTAAATGATGTAAGTTTATCTTTATAGTTTTGTCAAAATATGTTTTTCTAAATAAACTGTTTTTTTTTATTAAAACTCCATTAATTCGCACTGTACTGTAGATGCCCTGCATGGCAACGTAATACTCCCAATGGAGGTTATTGCTGACCCTGAGACAATGTTACTAAATTTGTCAATTATCATTCAAAGGCGTCTGCCTTCCTTATTCTGCCTTACGTCGAAAAATAGACGATAGACGGCTAAGAAGAAAAAGAAGTTACAACAAATTAAAATTTTTCATTTTTCAGCTGATTGAGGTTTTCCTGTTTTTTTTAGCAAACAATAAAAAGAATTACCAAATGTAGAATTAGTTGAAGCTTGCGTATTATCGTAAATATTATAAATTTCATTTATTCTCAATTTTATTGTTCTTGAAATCCTAGAGATATTCGAATGCGCTTTAGGTGGCTTTCAAAGAGTTGATACCCTATATTTCAGATAAAAAACCTTGCTACTATTTTTTGTATAATGTGTAAAAACAACTGACATTATTTATACTTCAATATATTTAAAACAAAAGATAATACCGGTCCCTAACACCAAAATTACTGATAAACCAAAACGTGTAAATGCTCTGTCGTGGTCTCCCGACAATTATACTTAAGGCATGTATTTTAGCCTTAAATTTAACAGAAACGATGAGCGTGTCGGTTCACGAGGACCTAAAATATAGTCGGTAGTCATTGCCGATGGTCTCATAGAGCAGCTGTAAACTACGAAGGGTTAAGCACGAGAAGCTACTGGAAATCTCGCAAACATTACACATTGATTATTAAGATGTTTAAATAATATCAAGAATATACTGGGGTCAAACGGCGAGAAAAAAACTCGAAGGCTTCCTGTCAGAGGAAATAAGTATTAAGAATGGTGTACGACAGGAATGTATTCTCTCGCTAATGTTATTTAATTTTTAATCAGAATATATTTTCCGTAAAGCATGAGAAGATGAATTAGCTGAAATAGCGATAAACGAAGTTCTTGTCAAAAACTTCAGTTATGCTGACGATACAACTATAATAGCCAACAATTTGGGAGACTCGTTGATAAAGTATCTATGGTTATAGAATTTTTCATATAAAAATGATTACACGTCATTCAGGATTTACGACGTCAGAACACCACAACGTTGCCAAAACATCAGAATAGTTAGTAAGTGAGGAATTTTTAAAATGTCAACTATTTGTCAAACTAATATATTAACAGTAAATACACTTAGTTTTAAGACTACTGCAACACACTAAAATACATAAGAAAACATTTTAATACAAAATTATATATTCTAAATTTTAAACTTACCTCTTTTAGAGCATTCATAGTAAAAACGTCCGCCATTATATCTTGTTCAAAATAATCTATCTTATAGGAAATTTTACCAGCTTTCTACAGACTATTTAGTTGATTTGGCATAGCACAATCACAATACACAACAATATTAGTTTTTAAAACTATTAATCTAAATTTAGTATGTATTTTTAAATACAATTTATTAATATATAATATATTATGATTAAATTGTGTAAGAAATCAAAACATAAACAAAATTCTTATTCTAAATAAGCGGCAACACTTTACACAATTTTTCTGTCATTAAAATTTGAAGTATTCCCGTATCAGTGCGTACAATTGTCTAATCTACCTATTTAATTAAAATTGTTATCTTCTGGAATATTAGATTTAAAGAGTTATTTTATAAAATTTCTATTATTAATAATAACAAATGTTTTTGGTTATTTAATCAATATAATTCTAAAATTCCCAATATAATGATGATTACATTTTTCTGATTATTATACCATGTTGACGCCTATGAAAGATTAAGCAGTTCCGTATGGGTTTCGTATTATTAGCTGTCTTAGGAAAATTTGAACTCTAAGGTTGACGTTCTCAAAATTTTAAATATAAGTGACGTCACTTTATATAAATTGTGACGTTGTGCAACGTTTTTACTTTGAAAACTGGTATAGCATGATGTATGGAATAGATAATATTATGAGAACCAAATTAATAGTCGCTTTAAAAAGTTAATAATAATTGTGGACAAATAGTTTTTAATCGAAAGGTTATTGAGCAGGGTTCTCGGTATCAGTGTTTTGGAACTGTTGTCAACGAGACTAACATTCAAATAAAATTCGTTTACGCATTGAAGAAGCACCCTATTCAAGTTGCGTTCGTCAAACTGAATATCTCTCTTCTTTCTTCTTCGTGTGCCTTATCCTTTAAGGACATTGGCGATCATCACGATCAATTTTACTCTGTCTGCAGCAGTTCTGAAAAGCTCTATTGTTGTTTTTCTCCTTCACTGCTTTAAATTTTTTAGTCAAGACGTGCGTTATATCCCCGGTCCTATTTTGTCTTCCACTTTCTCTTGTATAACTAATCGCATCAACTCATATATTTCATTTCTTAGTTTGTGACAAAAGTAGCTTATTTTTCTTTCCTTTATCGTGTTGAGTATTTCTTTTTCTTTTTTTATCTTTTTTAACGTTGTCGTGTTTGTTACATGTTGTGTCACATCTCGAAGCTGGCAAGTCTTTTTCAGTTGCGTTCGTAATTGTCCAGGCTTTATCTCTATATAAAAAGGCAGATAATATGCAGCATCTCAGTACTCGAGTTCTAGTTTCTTCACCTGGTTTTTGACTGCACAATACTGCTTTCATCTTGCGCTCCTGGCTATCTCAATGCCTCGTTTTACTTCAAGACTTCATTTCTTTCAACGACTCTAAAAATGAGAATGGTTAGGTGATATGTGTTTCTAATACCATGTAGAAAGTTAAACACTAATAAATAAGGAACTTGTTAACCCACATATTTCTGAAACTATTTTTTTTTTAAATTTTATCTTTACTTAAAGTGTTATATAAGGAAATGTGTCTGATTTAACGACAAAAAATAATAAAAGAATAATTTTTGCATTAGCTGTCAAAATATGTTATGTTCTTTTAAAAGGACAGCAGTAAGAAGCAATATGTATTAGAAAGTAAAACTTTATAAATACAAAAATTATTACAAAGTATGGATATTCTTAAAACATTTTTTAGGGTTTAATGGTATTTTACATTTTTCGCACAAAAATTAAACCTTTTCCTTGCAAAGTCCACAACGAAGTTGTTTCTCTTGATAAACAATTAAATGGTTTATAGCATCATATCTTGAATGTAAGACCGTGTTGGGATTCCGTCTTGTTGGGTCGCGTTTGCCTTTTTTTGTAAGTTTCCAGAAGGTTGCAAGCTATTTGCCTTCTAAATTCAAGGTGATTATGGCTTCCTTTGTCTTTTCGGTCCAATTGTCACGCGTTTTAAAAAACCATGTCAATTACATATACTATTAGCGGAAAGTACCATTTTTTCCTTCTTATAGTAATCCGGTAAGGACTAATGTTTTGGTCACAGCGGTCTACGCCACTCATAAAAGAATTGTATTGCTTAATCATATTTGGTTGAGAAACAAAAATGTATCTTTTCTTCTTATGGGAAAACCATTTGACTAGGTGATGTGGTTTTACTAAACAAAAGTTAGATGCAATTGTAACGACACTATTGTCGTACCAGCGACAAACCACAAATCTTGTGTTTTTATCTAATCTGTAATCGTAAGTTCCCCTTTCCTTTTTTTTTTCATAGCTGTTGAAGCGAATAGGGGGCATTTTAGTATTCTATTGTTTATTATTGTACCAGTACCGAAAAGACCTCTAGTTTTTAACTTATTTAGTAGATGCATGGATGAGAAGAAGTTATTAGAAAACAAACTGGAATCTTGTTTTTAGCCAGCGTGATTGAAGCACATCTGCATAAAACAAAACAACCGGCGAACCAAGACCCAAGTTTTTGTATGAGGCTGGTATTTGGACTGACTTGCCTTGATACGGTGTAAACCATACAATATAACCTAGACGGAGAGTACCCGTCCAAAGCTTATAACCCCAACGAATGGGTTTGTTTCGTACATATTGTTTCGTAGGGTGCCTTCCAAAATATGGTACCTTCATCTAGGCTATAGGCAATCAGAGATTGGCTGATGTCAACATTCATAACACTAACAAAAAAACCAAATGCAAAAGAATGCCAAGACCACCGGATAATAAGTCTAATGAGTAATACGCTCAAAATAGTTTTAAAAATTATACACCGGAGAATACACAACAAACTTGAGCAGGACATAAGTGACACACAATTTTGATTTAGAAACGCACTGGGAACGAGGGAAGCCCTGTTTGCTGTGAATGTACTTGTGCAAAGGTGCATGGATGTTAATCAGTTAGTATATATGTGTTTCTTGGATTACAACAAAGCCTTTGATAAGGTCAGACATAACCGTCTTATCGAATTACTTGAAAAGAAAAACTTAAATATGAGAGACATCAGGATCATTAGCGCTACCAATTATAATCAGATCGCTGTGGTAAAAGAGAACAACGTCTTAAATGAAATACAGATTAAGAGGGGCGTCAGGCAGGGCTGTGTCCTGTCTCCTACTTTGTTTAATTTGTATTCAGAGGAAATAATCCAGGAAGCACTAGAAGAACTAACTATGGGCATAAAAGTAAATGGCAGACCAATCAATAATATACGGTTTGCAGACGACACTATTTTATTAGCGGAATGTCTTGAGGATTTACAACAAATAGTTGACAGAGTGGTAGAAGTCAGTGAAGAAAACGGACTATCCCTAAACACAAAAAAGACACAATTTATGGTAATTACAAAAGCCCAACAGCGCCAAGAAAACATAACAATACATGGAGAACAAATTAAAACAGTTGAAAAATATAAATATCTGGGTACAATAATTACCGAAAATAATGAGTACACAGAAGAGATTAAGGCAAGAATATGACAGGCAAAAAATTCTTTCAACAAACTGAAAAAAGTACCCTGCAGTAGGGACATTTCAATTTCTTTAAAGATAAGACTTCTGAGATGCTACGTGTTCTCCGTATTATTTTATGGGTTGGAGGCTTGGACTTTAAAGAAAGATGTTTCGGACAGATTGGAAGCCGACTTATGGACCTACAGAAGGATATTAAGAATAAGTTGGGTGGATACAGTCACGAGTGTCGAGGTTTTGAGAAGAATGAGAAAAGATAAAGAGGTTTTAAATACAATTAAAGTCAGAAAACTGCAATATCTGGGACATGTCATGAGGGGCGAGCGTTATAACTTGTTGCAATTAATAATGCAAGGAAGAATACAGGGTAGAAGGAGTCGCGGAAGAAGACGCATCTCCTGGTTGAATAATTTGAGAGCTTGGTTTAACTACACTTCTGCTGACCTCTTTAGAGCAGCGGTGTTAAAAGTGCGAATTGCCATGATGGTTGCCAACCTTCTTAGAGGAGATGGCACGTAAAGAAGAAGAAGATCTAGGCGATGTTCTTGTTCGAAAAAAGCGTGATTTAAAAACTTTTTATTCAATGCATCATATAATGGCCTTATCTTAGCAAACTTGTCTGTTTTGTCCGAACTATTATTATCACACACATGAAGAATTTTCATTATATGGGAAAATCTATCTCTTGATAGAAAGAGCTCTAGCGACTTTTGCATTCTGACTATCATCACGATTTTCCCAATACATATATATTTTTGGCAACACCACGTAGCTACTTAAGATAAGCACACCTACAAAACACCTTATTTATTATCTGTAACATCACTAGTCAAGTTTTTTGTGCCACGTATGTATTTGTATATGTTGTTATATTAAATAGTTTATTGTCAAAAAATAGCGTGCAATAGTAATGGCGTGCCATTTTGTTTAGGTTCGATTTCTTGTCTCCAGTAAATATATTTAGGATGCTGATACAGATCACCTATAAGCCATTGTGCAGATCCTATTTTTCGAGAATAATCGAAGGTTTTGTTTTTTCTTCGCGTAGTGTGGCAAGAGGTACGTCGTCGTCGTCGGAATCCGACTGTTCATTACTCTGATCTTGATTGTCGAAAATAACCTCCACGTCATTTCTCAGCTAACTTCCTGGTAAATGATCTATCGTTGTGACATCCTTGTCTCCTGAATCGCAATCTGTTATATTGTCATTTGCATTGTCTGGAGGAAAAATAATTATACCATCAGGAGACGTTGAGATCTCATTTGTCTCAAGTTCTGCAATTAACTCATGTAATTTTAATGGTTTCCTAAAAAAACAACCATTTTGTAGTGCTTATTACTACTGTCCTTTTTAAAGAACAAAACAAAAATGACCGTACACATGAAAGTAACAAAAAACTCAAACCAATATTTCCACTATAATTACACGTAAGTAAACCAATGACTATCAAATCATGTAAAACGCCCACATTTGATTTGTAATTAAAAAAAAACTTACCTCCAATTAGCAACATTCATGTTTAATTAAAAAACAAAATAAAACAATGCTATGCCGGTACGTAAACAAACTTTTAAAGCGAGTAACTGATGAAATATCTTGATCGATATGTTTGACAGTAAACCCCATAGGCGCCATCTACCAACGGTAAGTTTAAGTTATCAATTTAAGGGAAATATATCGATTGCCTTTTAAAAGGACAGCAGTAGTATGTGGGTTAAAAAAACAGGCCTTTGAAATGGTGGTCTAAAGAGGCATTATGGGAGTGCCTGTTGTCAGCACCATCAACAGACACGATTATCTCACAAATCAGACAGTTCTGGAAGAACTGAGAATTGAACCTGAAATTATATTTACTATAAAGAAGAGAAAACTTAAGTTTCTTGGCCAAGTCTCTAAAGGCACAAAGGCACGAGTTTTTACAACTTATAATAAAAGTAAAGACAGTTGGACGAAGAAGCGTGGAACGCTTTTCTTTGAAAGTCTATTAAAACTCTTAAAAATTAAAAAAATATGAGTATGGGTAAAATAAAATAAGGAGTTAACCCTTGAATGAAAGCTCTCACATGCATTCGTCGTCCGCTGCAAACTTCTTGGCATATCTATAATTTTGTAGTTGTATTGATGTCAAATCTTCAACAAAACAATTTTCGCCTTTTTTTGTGTCAAGAAATGGCATTCCAAAGCAGTATGTTAAATATTTTTCTAATTCACTGACTTTGTCTTTTTATATGGATGATAAGCATAGTGCCTTAATTTTGTGCCAGATGACAACAGGAAAAAATTGTTTATTAAAATTGCAACAGTATGGAAAATCAGTAAAAACATAAAATAGGTATCTTCAATACCTCTTAAAAGAGTTATCAATTGTCATAAGGACCCATTTAAAATTATCGGTCATAGTGGCTCTGTAATGTCATCTATCACTATTACGTCACCTGTTATGCCTAGTTAAGAAGTCTACATCCATTTGGTTTCAGCAAGCAAGGAATTTAATTAAACCCAGCCTGTGAGATATGTTCACCCCTAGGAATTACGTTGGGGTGTAATAATTCATTGGAGTGAGGTTTATCAACTCGAGTAAAACAGAAATCACTCCACCCCGCTCCAATGCTCCAGACCATTCCTCTCCCCCCTATAGAACTCTGAAGCGCGATAGGAGCACAACTATCAGCTAAATACTCTTCATGTGGGAGTCCTAAGTAATAGAACTCCAACATGGTTCCCTAACCGATTCAAATTCAGGACAGCGTTACGCGATTTGTTCCTGTAATCCTCTAGTGGCATGTCCGCGAATCTAAAATTGCTTACTTGGGACTCCCCTCAAGCCTCCCACCAGACTACGTCTGGTTCGTTGACTTGGTGATAAAGTGTTTGGGCCCTACGTGTCTGGGTTTTTTGTTTTTGTTAATTTTTTGGTTGGGTTTCGCCGAGTTTTTATTAGTGTTTTTTAATTTTTTTTTTGTTGGCCGTTTTTTATATTTTTTGTTAATTTTTTTATAGGATGTCTATATACAAGGTCCTGTTGTTTTTCCTTTGATCCTTACCCCCTTAGGGCCCACACAGTGCAGCGATTTGCAGTTTTTGTCGAATAATTAGATCTGCGAACTATCCTCTGTTGGTTTGTTTATTTTTCTTTCTGGCGTTTTTGTTTTCTCTCTGGTAATTTCGTCTGTGTCCTCCTCCCAAATTTTACTATTATAAATATAACCGTTCAAGTGATACGAGTGGGAGGATTTTTGGCTAGCACTGTATATTAATTTGCCAGCATTTTTTTGTCTCTTTGTTTTTCGAGTTTATAATTAAACTTAAAATAAACTTAAAATAATTTAATATCATTTTCCATACATAGGTACTGCCGTCACATACTTAAATTTTAGAGTACAAAATAATGTTCCCAGAGATATCAAATAAAAGGTATAAACCAGAGCAACTTTTTAAATTATTATTGTTCTGAAGCTATTTTCTTGTGGTATTTTAATTCATTGTCAATAAACTTATTTTAACCTTTAATTGTGGTTTATTCCCATTAAAATAGTAATTATTTTTAAATTATTCTCATCACTGAACTTTTAATATCTCAATTTCCTAACTAAAACTGTTTATTGACGAGTTCAAACAAATTTTACGTAATGTAAATAGTGGGACTGAAAAGGATGAGCTAGATAAATAGGTAGTGTATGGTCGCCAAAGAGAATATTCGAGAAATATGTAAACAAATATATCATTAAACCAGATTGCCATTAAAAAACATTTTTCATTTTTTAAGTTACGATCAAACGTTTCTAAAACTACGTAAATATAGGATGTTTAATTAAAACGTTTGTAGTAAGTATATTAGAAAAAGCAAATTACTCTACTCAATAACAGAAACTAAATATTTGTTAAGTAGATTACTACAATTTGTATGGGAGTACTAAATAATCATTATAAAATTTGCAATTTTTAATTTGTGTATGAGAAATTTTGGCCTATTACATCATCATCTTCAATTACCAATAATAAAACTCCATAAAAAATTTAAATTGTAAGTTACAGTAAGTAGATAACGTTTTTTAATTTGACCCGGTTAAATGCCTTCTTAATGTTCACGAAACATAGATATGCCGATTTGTTGTATTCTAATAACTTCTCTTGCACTTGACTTATTATAAATGTAGCGTCAATGCATGATCTTCTCGACCTAAAACCTTGTTTTTCTTCCGCTAGTGTTATAATTTCATTCAGTTTATTTGTTATCACTCTGGTTGTTAATCTTCGTGTTGTGTTTAATAAATTAATTCCTCCTTAATTTTCCTAGATAGTTAGATAGATATTTAAGGGGATATTTGGTCTTAACTGAGTTAAAAATATTTTTGGGAAAACTTGTTTTTATTTTAATTGATTTTTCTCCAAGGATCGGTCTAAACAGGATGAACAGAAAACAGAGCTAGGTTAATTTGGATCCAAATGCAGAAACGAGCATGGACAAACACTACTAGAATTTCTATCATAACAAAATCTATACCAGATAAATAGTTTCTTTTCTAAAAAAGACCACAGAAGATGGACGTGGAGAAGCCCAGATGACAAGATCAGAAACGAGATAGGCTACATAATCAGTGACAAAAATCATATATTCAACGATGTCACAGTCCTTAATAGCTTTACTATAGGCAGAGATCATAGAATGGTAATAGACAAACTAAAATTAGACTCGAATAATGAATACCGAGACAATATTAATAAAATCCTACAACAAAATGAATGCATAAATAATGTAAATACCCTAAACGAAAATATCGTACAAGCTATTCGAGAGGCTCAATTAAAATGCTGACCTAAAAGACACCAAGATGAAAAAATAACCATTGAAACAAAGCAACTAGTGAAAACTGGAAGACAAAATAAAGGAAACGAAAGTATTGACAAAGAAAACTACGAAAAATAAATAAAGAAGTATCAAAAGCCATAAGAAAATATTTAAGAAAATTTAAGAATGAAAAGGTCCACCGGACTATAGAAAATAATAAAAGTCTGAAAGTCCTAAGAAGACGGCTAAAGGGTGGAAGATGTAAAATACATAAACAAAAGAACAAAAAAGGAGTCCCCATATCAAATAGAGAAGAACTGCTACACATAATTGGAGACTTTTATCAAGAAATATACACAAGTCAAAGAGAAGACCAAATGAACTTGGAAGCCGCCGCATCACGCAAAATCATTAACCAGCGTTCAAAGCTCATGCCAGACATCACAGTAAGTGAAATCCAAGACGCAATAAAAAAGATAAAAAACAATAAAGCAAAAGGAAAAGATGGATAGAAGCTATAAAGATGGGCGGACGTGCCCTTCTCAACCAAATAAAAATTTTGTTTAACCTCTGTCTAACAGACTGTTGCATACCGGAAATATGGAACAATGCAGTAACAATTTTACTACACAAGATAGGAGAAATGGTGCACCTAGAAAACTATAGACCAATCAGCTTATTGAACCACATCTGTAAAATGTTTACCCGAATAATTACGACCAGACTAGAAAAAAGTTGGATTTCTACCAGCCCCGAGAACAAGCTGGATTCCGCTCAAAATTCGGAACAAACGATTACCTACAGACAATAAAAACCTTAATAGAAAAATCGATAGAATATGAGAGATTACTGGTACTTATCTTGGTAGACTTTCATAAAGCCTTCGATATCGTGGAATTAGACAGCATTATAACTGCTCTGAACAATAGTAGAATAAATATAAGGTTGAATGCTCGGATAAATGAACTTTGATCAAATAAAAGGCATATATCGAGCACAGTTTAATTTAATCTTGCCCAAGTACTTTCGATCCCTAGATCATCTTCAGGGGCATTTCGTCAATTGCGGCCTATCCGACAAGAATAAAATGTCATAAACATATAATTGTACAACACACTACACTACAAAAGAACAAACAAACACTTTAAAATTATTGAAGAATAGCTACATTGCGTAAAGAAGCCGGTCATTCTGTCTCCGGTTACTTGGGTTATTCAATCAACGCAGAAACTGTAGATTCTTCACTTTAAAATATTACGATTTAAGTCAACTTGCTTTAATAAAATGTTGATATTAAGAAAGATACAGGGTGTTAAAGTGGAAATTTAAAATTTTATTTTTCGCTATAACTTTTACGTTTGTAAATATTTTTGGACAAAAATTTGTAATTGGATGCTTTTGAGTAGGATTAATTATAATTTTATACATACTTTATTGTAACTGATATAGGGCGCCACATATGCTACATGTGTGGCATAAATTTGCGCTTAACTTTTTTGCTTTTTAAGTTAGCTCTATTTGTAAAAAAAAATATTAAAGATACATTATTTTTACAAAGAAAAGGTATACTTCTTAGTAACCTTAAAATTTAACCGTTTTAGAGATAATCACATTTTATAAGTCAGTTGCATATTAATTCTTAGTTGTGATATTTTTGCGGTAAAGCACTGAATACCTGTAGATAAGCAAAATTCATAGTTTATTCTTATTAAAACAACTTAAAGATAATAATCAATGTAACATCACAAAATGCTTTGTTATTGCTGCTAAATGTCTTATTGGAGACAAGATCATTAATCTTCTTTTTTAGGTGCCGTGTCCGTATTCAGACGTTGGCCGTCAATATGTTGACAATTTCCTTTTTCTATTGCTTTTTAAGTTTCTATACTGGTTGTATTACTTTTTCTTCATGGCAAAATGCTAAAACCCCAAAATATGTGGTTTATGCAAGATGGTAGCCCACCATATTCTAGAGAGAAGGTAGTGAGAACATACTTAAATACAACTTTTGTGAACGTTGGATTGGGCGTGGTAGTCATATTCCTTGGCAATGTAGTGAGATATTGATATAATTATTTAATTTACAAAAATATAAAAAGAATACTTACTATTCATTACGTAAATTGTTTACCCATTTTTATTAGGATAAGTAGAAACTAGAGTACAGATATTGAATAACACATAATATGTGTCTTGTTTTATAATACTTATGCTACAAATTCAACCTTTAAGACTTATTATTTTTATAAAACATCATCGTTGGCCTAATAAACGATATTGTTATACATATAATAAACACACCGGCAATTTAGTTCAGCATAACGTAATTTAGTTCGTTAGTAAATCATAATAGTCCATTTGTTCAAAATGTAATTATAGTTACTTGTAAGCTGTAACGTAATCATATAAATAAGTACTGTCATCGATAGGTTATTTTGTGTTTATATAAGTAACCAATGAACGAGATACATCACAGTTTAATAAATTATTTAACCTCTGCGACAAATAAGATATAGTTTCATAATATACCATAAGATTTGGATATGTATCCAAAAGAATGTATTCATCCATTACACATTATAGCCACCACGTAGCCCAGAATTTAATCCGTTTGATTTTGGTGTATGGGGCGCATTAAAACAACGTGTCTATAAGAATCCCATAAACATTCGCAACCAACTATGGGAAGAAATAAATACTGCAGCAGTTTCTTTAGAACCAATGATGCTATTTAATATGAGACGATCTTTTATGAAATACATTAACAAATGAAATAACGAAAATGGTGGGCATATCAAACACTTACTTTGAGAAAAAGTTATGTTATTTAGTTTATTTACTTTAATTTGGTTTGTAAACAAAATGTTTTGATTATAACTTTAATTTAACATAAAACGTAAAATGTTTGATGCAAAATCCTATTATTCTATTATTTTGTCAAACCCTATTATTAATTATCCTGCTGATATATTAATTTTATTTAATATTTGGTTAACTATTAATTTTAATTAAAGGTATTTTATACTAAAATTCAAAAGTATTAATGTTTTTGTCCGTTATTCATTCATTGCCTGGAGTAATTGCCTTAAATCAGAATTATGCTGCTGATTTGTTTAATGCGATTATCTCCAAACCGTTGAGTTTTGTATACCTTTTTTTTTGTTAAAATAATGTATCTTTAATATTTTTTGTCACAAATACAGAAAACTTAAAGAGCAAAAAAGGTAAGTGCAAATTTATGCCAGATAAGTGGCATATATGGCGCCCTCTATTAATTTGGTTTAAATCGTAATATTTTGAAGTGTAGAATGTTCTGTTTCTTTTTGTACAATTACTTAAAGACCACCCTGTATAAAGCGAGGTGTGAGACAGGGCGACACTCTTTTACCTAAAGTGTTTATAACGGTCCTCGAATACGCCTTTAAAATGCAAAAGTGGGAAATAGAGGAATAAAAATAGACGGGGAAATAATCAATCATCTGCGTTTTGCTGACAAACTATAGTACTTATTACCGAAGATCTACGTGAAGTCCAACAAATGCTACAACAATTAGAAAACGTATCTTCAACGATAGGTCTGAAAATGAACATCAGTAAGACCAAATTTATGACAAATTTGGTTCCCACCGCATACATTACCATCCAAAATCAAGTGATAGAATTGACAGAAAGGTACACATATCTCGGTCATGAAAACAGAATAAGCAAGGATATTCAGACCTGTGAATTTCAACGACGGATAACACTTGCTTGGGCAACGTGATTCAAAGAATGTCAAACGTGGAAGTAACTAGGATAGAAAATGAAGCGGAAATAATATTAACTATCAAAAGATGAAAACTTGAGTACTTAGGACATGTAATGAGAGGGCAAAAATACGCATTATTACAACTTATTAGGCAAGGCAAAATCCGAAGAAAGCGAAATGTGGGAAGACGAAAAATATCCTGGCTTAAGAACTTAAGGGAATGGTTTGAATTCAGTAATGCAGAACTTTTTAGAGCGGCAGTCGACAGAGTCTGCATAGCCATGATGATTTCCAACCTTCGATAGAAGATGGAACTTAAAGAAGAAGAAGGGCAGCGTGTGGTTCACTAAGAGACATTTTTAAGAGCAAAATCCCGATAGCTATAACATAAAAGACATTTGAAATATGCGTTTGCTATTATAATATACGGAGCAGAAACTCTCACTCTCACAAAAACAACAGCACTATAAATGCGAGTGGCACAAAGGCGCATGGAAAGATCGATTTTCGGCGTAAAGAAAAAAGACAAAATAAGGAACCAAGACCTAAGGAAAGAAACTTGTATCACTGATGTCGTCGAACGTATAGCCAAGCTGAAATGGAATTGAGCAGGTCACATAGCGCGACTAAAAGACTCAAGATGGACCAGAAAACTAATTGACTGGCACCCAAGAGAAGACAAACGCAGCAGAGGACGACCACCAACTCGCTGGATGATATCCATGAAATGACAACAAGACTCACAGAACCGTAAAGAGTGGCGAAAAATGGAAGGGACCTATGTCCAGCAGTGAACAGAGGAGTTTGCATGATAATGATAATCATGAACTTATATAGGAAAAAAGGGGTGTTACAGACGCAGCTAAAATAATTACAACGCTGGAATATGACTGGGCAGGCCATATTGCCAGAGTCAGAGATGGAAGATAGACTAAGCAAATTTTAGAATCGGGACCTAGATATGATGCTTATATTAACGGAAGACGTCCTCTAACAAAATGGTCGGACGATATCTAGCGCATCCAGCACAACTGGATTTAAGCTGCTTAATATCGTATTCAATGGAATTAGTTACGTGGTAGTAGACTCAAAACGGCTAACGGTGAGATATGAGGATGCTGACATGATAAATAATAGAAAAAAAAACAAGGCAAATAAAAATCAAACGAGGCGTTTTTATAAATCTTTTACAAAAATTATCACAAACAAACTAACATTAAAATTTGAAGGGTCATCAAGTAAAAAGAGCTAGATTTAGAAAATAATCTAGCTCATGTGATCATCTGAATACATTTATTATTCATCATCATCTTGGTGCTACAGCCCTTAGAGGGCCTCGACCTTCTCAAGCTTTCTACGCCATTCTATTCTGTCCCTCGCTTGCATTTTCCAGTTGCCGACTCCGATCTTCTCGGCATCTTGTGTTACCCCGTCCATCCACCTTAGCTTTGGTCTACCCCGTCTTCTCATTCCTACGGGTTGCGCTGTTAGAATCTTTTTTATCATGTTTGACTCAGGGGCCCGGGCTACATGTCCTGCCCATTGCAGGCGGTTTCGCTTAATTATAGTGGTAATATCTTTACCACCAAACGTATGCTTGTAGATATTCTGCAGTTATATCTACGCAAGTTATATCTACGCCTCCATACTCCGTTCTCACAGACCGCTCCGAATATCTTGCGTAGCACCTTTCTTTCAAAAATGGATAGAGCGGATTCATCTGTTTTCGTTAGCGTCCATGCCTCTGATCCATATGTGAGAACGGGGACTATCAGTGTTCTATACAGCCTTATACGATTTTTTTGAGACAGACGTTTGTTAGCTAAGTACTTTGATAGACCATGATAACACCTGTTTGCAATTATTATTCGCACATTTATTATTAATCATGGAAAAAAGAATATTTTTTTCTTTTAAGATCACAAAAGGAATAAAACGACTTGGAATACAATAAAATTAAAAGACGTTTCCGAACAGGCATCCACGAAAGTGGAATCTATTACGGTGTTAACCCAATAGCAGAATTAACCCAAATCAAAGTTTGGTATACCGCAGACAGTACTTTCAAAATTATGAAGGAGAAATCATTTGTGTACGCTTCCTATGAGTGTACTTAACGTATTACTGTATATTAAAAGTGAGCGTTATCTTTCAATAACAATACAAATATAAGATACACATATTACAGACAAATACAACAATCCCAAAACAAAGCAGAAGGCTGAACGTGGTTGCATAAATATCTAATATAAGTGAACTTTCTTTTTAATTTTAAAATTTATTTACCTTAGCATTTATTGTCCCAAGTGCCGTCTCTGGTTTAAGTATTATTTATTCTTAATGTCATCTTTAATCATATCTTATCTTTCTTTGTAAAATGAATAAATGGTTATAGCTCAAATGAAGTAGCTTACATTAAGCTACTTTTGTTACAAAATCCCTATCTATTAATATTAGTAAAGAACTAAACTAAATTTTTACTAAAATTATAACCAATTGCAAACTGGAATTCTCCGACTAGTACCTATTTACCTTGTTGCTTTAAATACCTAAGAAGTTCATCTAAATTATCTACATTAACCTAATTCTACGTGAAAGAAAGATATAGCAGTAATCTCAGTCTGGTGCTCTGGCGCAAATTAGGGAAAACGAAGTTATTAAGTTCGCTAGCGATAATACCTGTAATTAATTTACCGTATTTGACGGAAAAAGACGTTTCCTTTCTTACGCTGATTTAATTTAATTTCACTTTCTTTATATGCTGTTTCTTAGGAAAATTTTTAAATATTAAAACGTATTAACGTATTCAATATTTTAATGTGGTATATATATATATATATATATATATATATATATATATATATATATATAATATAATAATAATAACGGATTTATTACGGCTGTCGCCGCTTCTCCGCCCCCAATTTCCATCTTTTTCTGTCATATGCAGTTGCCTCTTCTAAGTCTCTTGCCGCCATTGCTTCATCAATATCGTTGCGCCAACTTCTCCGTGGTCGTCCTCTCTTTCTTCTTTCAGGAGGGATCCATTCCAGTACTCTCCTAGGCCATCTGTACTCTGGCATTCTTTTAACATGTCCGAACCAGATTAATTGTTTTCTTTCTATGTCATCATTGATATTTCTCTCCATTTTCATTTCGTTTCTTATTTGTTCGTTTCTAACTCTCTCCAGTTTCGATCTACCGCAGCTTCGTCTCAGATAATCCATTTCTGTCGTCAAAAGTTTGTTTCTATTAGCTTTGGTGACGTCCCATACTTCCGAACCGTAAAGTGTAATACTTTGGACTATACTACCGTAAATGTGTTTTTTGGTTTCTCGTCGAATTGTTTTTTGCCAGAGAAGAGAGTTTAAGGCACGGGTCGCTTCTCTGCCCTTGTTTATTCTTTCCCTGATTTCATCTGCGCTATTTCCCTTCTTGTTGAAAATGACCCCCAAATATTTGCAGGATTGCACGCCTTTGATTTTGTCGTCTTCCAAGACTAGGTCACATATTTCATCTGTTCCCACTGAGAGATATTCACATTTTGTCATATTCATGTTTAGACCTGCCACCTCATATTCTTCTTGCAGTTTTCTTACCATATAGCTAAGATCGTAGCTGTCTTCGGCAATTACTACCTGGTCATCCGCAAAGAAAAGTGTATATAGCTTGTTTTCTTCCACCGTTATTCCCATGTTTCTACATTTTTTTACCCATTTCACTAAGGATCTGTCCAAATAGATTTTAAATAAGGTGGGTGACAGACAGCAGCCTTGTCTTAGTCCTTTTGTTGTTTGAAAAGGAGAGGTGATTTCTTGTCCCATTTTAATTCTTGCAAAGTTTTGTTTGTAATATTTTTGAGTGGCGTTAATAAGAATTGGGTTTATTTTCAAGTTACCCATTTCTATCCATAGTTGGGAGATCGGTACACTGTCATATGCTTTTTCCAAATCTATTAAAGCTATATGAGTTTCTCTATTTCTCTGCACTCGTTTTTCCATTGCAATTTTTAATGTGAAGATATTATCCATAGTGGAGCGTCCGGCCCTAAATCCCGCTTGTTCTTCGGGTTGTTTGTCTTTGATATCATTTTCTATCAGGTTTCGTAGTACTTTTGAGTATAGTCGGCCTATAGTAGCAATCACTGCGATCCCTCTATAGTTTTTAGGATCCATCTTTGTGCCTTTCTTGTATATTGGAGAGATATACGATTGTCTCCATTCTTCTGGAACTTCTTCCCCGTTTAAGCATCTTTCGAATAATTTTCGGATCATCTCAAACAGTTTTGATGATCCATACCTAATCAACTCTGGATGTATTCCGCCTGGGCCTGTAGATTTTTTTAATTTCATTCCCTTAACTGCTTCATTCACTTGTTCTATCGATATTTCGATTTTTCCTTCTACTTCCACTTGTTCATTTGTCTGTTTAAACCTTTCTCTTCTCTCTGTTAATAAGTTCTCAAAATGCTCTACCCATGTGTTCTCTGGTATTCTATTTATTATGACTTGGTTTTTTGTCGTTGTTCTCATCGTTTTTATAGTTCTCCAGGCTTCAGAGCTCTTTGTCCCTCCTATATGGTTGTCTAGGTATTGGCATTTTTGTTCCCATGTACTATTTTTCTTTTTAACCACTTCTCGTTTGACTTCTTTATTCAAGTTTTTATATTGTTGTTTTGTATGTTCGTCTCCCTGTTGTAATAACTGTAGATATACTTCCTTCTTTCTTTTTATCTTTTCTTCCACTTCTTTATCCCACCAATATGGTTTATCTACTCTTCGTACCTGTGGCCCTAAGGCTTCTAGCGCTGCGTCTTTCATGCAGTTTTTTATATGTTCGTATTCATCCGTCGTTGATCTGTGTGATTCCTGTAGTTTTTGTGTTAGTCTCCGGGAGTAAAGTAACTGTGTGCTCTCGTTATCTAGATTATTTAAGGTGTACGTAGTTCTCTCTATTTTTTCTCTGTGTTCTTTGTTGATGTCTGTGTGGTTCCTGTCTACGAATGGTGTATATATTTTCCTATTATCAGGCAGTGGTCCGAGCCGCACTCTGCTCCTCTATTCACCTTTACGTCCTGTACTCTTAACTTAGTTTGTTGTCTTGTTATGAAATAATCTATTATCGATTTTAGACCTCTTGTGTGCTGATACCAGGTGTATTTATGTATGTTCTTGTGGGCGAAAAAACCATTGAAAATCTTTAACTCATATTGTTGGCATATATTTATGAGTCTTTCTCCGTTGTTGTTAACAGTTTCTTCTCCATGCATGCCTACCACTTTACTTTGAACTTGTTTTCCTACTCTGACATTCAGGTCTCCTCCGCATATAATCTCATGGCTGTTAGGAATTTCGTTCAGGATTTTTCTAAAGTCTTCTTCAAAAGCTTCCTTTTCTTGCACTGAGTAGTCATCATTTACGGCATATACCCCCAGAATTGTTATTGGTGTTCCTCTTAGGAGAACCGTCACTTTAATAAAACGTTCGTTGTATGCTTCCCAAGATTTAATATATTTTTCAAATTTCTTGTGTACAAATATTGATATCCCTGCTCTTGCTCTTTGATCCTTTCTTACTCCTGAGAAGAAATGTAGATAGTCTTTTAATTTTTCGCTTCCATTTCCTTTTTTCTTGGTCTCAGAGAGAATGGCTATATCTAATTTTCGATTTACAAATTCCTGCATAATTTCTTGTTGTTTGTTCCGGATTCCCTGTGTATTCCAGATTCCGTAATTCATGGTCCATTTTCGTTGCTGTTTTCGTCTACTGTAATTTCCGTCCGGTAACCGAGGCTCATTGGGTATTTTAGCACTGTAGAATTTTTACAAGTGTAAGGTCGCTGGCCTTACGACTTAACCCCCATCCTTGGAGGACCGAATTTTCTGTTGGGGTTTATTCCCCTAGCCGATATGTTTTAGTTTTTAGGCGCCAGAAACTCTCCTTTTACCCTCTCTCGTCTGCTACATAACGTACTCTCATTGTACGCCATGCACCCAGTGGTTACGCGACATGGTATGTCTTCGTGGACGTGAGAGTAGGATTTGCTGGCAGAGCTGAGTTTTATTCCTAAAACCTCCAACTCATTCGTTGGAAAACAGTGGGCATTTCTTAGCGTTTTGTTACGACAAAAGCATCGGCGGCTTCATGTCGCCCCCAAGACCCCTTACCAGCCTTTAACCACCATATATATATATATATATATATATATATATATATATATATATATATATATATTGTTATATATATATATATATATATATATATATATATATATATATATATATATATATATATATATATATCGTGGCACGGTGTTTGGCCAAGCTAATATTCAAAAACCACTGAACCAAAGATAGGATATTTTTTATCTCGATGAATGACCATTATTTTATTTTATTTGTAAATTTAAAATGTTTAATACGAGTTTACCTCTACAGTTTTAGTTCATTTCTCCACATAGTTAGAGAACGACTAAATCAATTTGGTCAATTTTGTCACTGTCAAAAAGTAAACCATTTTCTGCTAAACAACCTTTACCTTTTACTTAGTTATAAATGTACATTACTCAACTTGCTTTACATATTGGGCTATAACTTAAATGGATTGCAATGTCTTTTAAAGTCCATTACCAGTACATTCATTTAGCAAATTTCCATCAGTAAATATGAGCACGTGTTGATATTCGCCGTCTCATTCGTCAAGAGGCTATTAAATATAATTTATTACCTTAAGCCAGACAGATTCTCATGTTACAGATCCAAACTTGCCAGCATTTTAAATTTAAATTGTATCGTGTTGATTTTTAAGTTAATATATATGAAGTGAAGACCTATGGATTTGGTTAGAATGATGACAACAGCTATAAAGAAAACACCATTTCTTGTTACATTAATGAACCGTGAGGACTTCTTCGATTTTAAAGTTGCTTCTGAAAGTTCAATAAGTACATCCAAGCTTCAAATTTCAAAAGCTCAATGAATCACCATTAACCGACAAAATCCGGGATTAGTTAAAATACGAGAAACTTTGAATCAATTGGAAACTTGGAAATCAACAAAGGTTTTAAAGAGAAATGTTACAATTAAAACTATTGCAGAAATAACTCTTCCTAACTTGACCTGCCAGAGTAGAATAAATTTCTGAAGAAAAAAAAAAACAAAACTTGTTGGCAATGGTTCCTTATTTGAAGAAAGAAAATAGAAAACTGTATGAATATCTATTTAATTCCAATACTCCTTAGAACTTACATGTTTTGCGTTTTTTTCATTATTATATATATATATATATATATATATATATATATATATATATATATATATATATATATATATATATATATATATATATATATCGGTTTCAAAACGTCTTGCGTCGTTGTCCGATGCCTAATTTCCACGAATTTCTATCATTCCATTGTTCTTCGGTCAAGTCTCGGGAGCTCATTGCCTTTGTTATTCCCTCCATCCATGTTCTTTTTGGTCTTCCTCGTTTCTTACGATTTGGTGGTATCCATTTCATGGCGATTTTTGGTAGTCTTGTTTCTGGCATTCTTTGAACATGGCCATACCATATAAGTTGTTTCCTTTCTATGTCTGTTGTCAGTGATCCATCTACCCCCATCCGATTTCTTATTTCATCGTTTCTAATTCTGTCTGCTATAGATATTCGAAGTGATCGTCTAAATACATCCATTTCTGTTGCTTCGAGTTTTCTTTTATTGCTTTCTGTTAGTCTCCATGTCTCTGTACCATAGGTTAAGCTGGTTTTTATGAGAGATTCATATATATTGTATTTTCGTCTTTTACCAATTTCTGAGCTCCAAAGAACTCCGTTAAGGCATCCAATTGTTCTACGGGCCTGGGTTATTCGTTTTCTAATTTCCCTATTGTCTGTGCCTGTGGTGTCGAAATCAATTCCTAGGTAGGTATATTCAGTGCAGAATGCAATTTCGGTTGTGTCCATCTGAATGTTGGATAGTTCTGCGCCTATTGGGAGATATTTTGTTTTTTGTGTATTGAGTTCTAAACCCCACTTCTTGTATTCTTCCTGTAGTTTTCTGGCCATATATGTCAGGTCTTCTTTATCGTTGGCTATAAGGACTTGATCGTCTGCAAACTGTAGGGTATATAGGCAAGTTTCTCCCAGGTCAATGCCCATTCCTCTGCACTTTCTTTTCCACTGATACAGTGCTTTTGCCACGTAGATTTGTGGGGGATATGCAACACTTCTGCCGGAGTCCCTTGTTTACAGGAAATTTTTTTGAAAGTCTATTTCCAATTTTTATTCCCGACGTTGATCCTTTATAAAGCTGTTTAAGGGCGTTAATTACTGTGTGGTTAATGTTTGTTTCCTGCAAAACTTTCCATAGCTTTTTAGCGGGTACAGTATCATAGGCCTTCTGAAGGTCTATAAACATAACGTGGGTTTCTTGATTGGTACTTGATCTTTTTTCTATTATTTGTTTCAAAACAAACACATTATCGGTACAGCTCCTTCCCGCTCTAAAGCCAGATTGTTCCTCTTCTTCTTGTTCCTTATATTCTTGTTCGATAATGTCTCGAAGTATCCTTCCATATAGGCGACTTAAGGTACTGGTTACTGATATACCTCGATAGTTTGAGCAGTCCAGTTTACTTCCCTTCTTATGTATAGATGATATGAAGGATACTTTCCACTCATGCGGGACTGGTGCACTGTTTAGATATTGGTTTATACACCAGATTAATCGTTCAAACAGTTTGTTAGTACCGCATTTGATTAGTTCTGCTGAAATTCCCTCCGGACCTGCAGCTCGACCATTTTTTAGTAGTTGTATCGTTTTTATGACAGTCCTCTCATTGATGTTTATCGTTTCTCCCTGTATGTGTATTTCAGTTGGAGACATTTCTCTATATTCCTCTCTGTTTTCTGTTAATAGATTTTCGTAATGTCGGATCCAGTTCTCTGTTGTTATTAATTGTATGTTTGTTTCTCTTTTTTCATTTGATTTAACTTTTGTCAGGAATTTCCACGTCTCTGAGCATTTTCTACCTCCCATATATGTGTCTATCTCTTTGCATTTTTTGTCCCACATTTCTCGTTTAGCCGTGTTTACTAGTTGTCGTGTTCTTTTTTTAATATCTTTGTATTCTTCTCTATCCAACTCCTGTTTTGTATTTAGCCATTTGTGGTATGCTTTTTTCTTCCGAAGTACTAGTTCTTCAATTTCTTGATTCCACCAAAGTTTTTTACTAGCGGAATTAGTTTTTAGTCCAATGGCCTCCTCTGCTGCTTCTTTGATGCTACTCGTTATGTTTTCGTAAATTTGTTCTACTGACTGGTCTTCTATATTATGTAGCAACTTTTCGTCTAATCTGTGCTGGTATAGGTTTCTTGTGCTTTCGTTGATAAGGCTGTTTATGTTATATCGTTTGTTCGTTATCACTTCTGTTTGTTGAGGTTCCTCATTAACGTTATTGTCCTTGTTAGATTTAAAAGGAAATACCATTTTTGTCCTAACTATATAGTGGTCGTAACCACACGTCAGTCCTCTAAGTACTCTTACATCATTCACTTTTAAGGTAGTGCTTTGTTTGACTATTACATAGTCAATGATCGATTTTAGATTCCTTGTATGTTGTACCCATGTGTATTTGTGAATATCCTTGTGTTTATAGAAGCCGTTCATTATTTTCAGAGTATGACTCTGACACACTTGGATCAGCCTTTCTCCATTGTCATTCAGGTTTATTTCACCGTAGGGACCGATCACCTCACTGTTTATTCTTTGACCCACCCTGCTATTCAGATCTCCCAGTATTATCAGTTCTCGTGACTTTCCTATGTTGGTGATTATGTCGTTCAATTTTTCGAAAAACTCGTCCTTAGCAGCAATTGATTCGTCATCTGAGATGGCGTAGACTCCAAGAATTGTCACTGGCGTTTGATTTATGTTGATATTAACATGTATGATGTTTTCGTCGATTGTCTCGAAATCAGTTCTTTTGTGTTTGAATTTTTTGTGTATCATTACAGAGACTCCTCTCTTTGCTCTTTGGTGTTTTGGGATGCCACTGAATATGTGTGTATAGTTATTTACAGTGTCTGTGCCAGTTCCTTTTTTCTTAGTCTCCGTCAAGACTACTATATCCATGTTGGCGTTTTTCAGTTCATGAATAACTTCTTCCATTTTTACTCTTATTCCCTGGACATTCCATGTACCAATATTCAATATCCGTTTCCGCAGCTTGTGTCTTTTTCCATATAATCCGTCCGAAATTCCGAGGCAAGCATTAGGCTTTTTAGTAATTTCCAGTTTTTACAAGTGACAGGGAACTGGCCTGACGCCTAAACCCCCAACCTGGAGGACCAGGTAATTTTTCCTCAAGGTTTCCTTTCTCTAGATCGACTGTCTTTCGGGACTTTAGAGATCGATCTTCCCTTCTTGTGTTTTATTCCTGCCACTTCCGCCTACTTCGCCGTTTCGATTTTGTTCTCATCCACCTTCATCGCCGTTGTGGTCTTAGAATAGAGTATTGATTTTATACAATCCCTAAAATCAAGGGATGCCACTTCGCCATCCGCCATCCACGCCGTACCGAAGATCTTCTCCGCCGTGCCTACTTGTGGTCCCGTTGTGGTCTTCACCTGTATCCCTAGGCAGGGGTCCGTGTTATACCCCACAGAACTGGGTCCCAACCTGAACTTAGCCATCTATTCACTCCGGCCTACTGAAGTGATAGATGCCCACCCCCGCGGCTTGGACGCGCCAGGTTGGAGTTACCCACGTGGGCGACAGAGAAGATGACTCTGTGCACCGTGGGCCGAGTTAATGGGTATGTATGATTCCATACCCAAAAGCTTTTTTCATTATTACTTACCCCAATATTTTATATTTTTGTGATGGCACTAAGCACATTCTAAGGTTTTATAGCTGTTTTATTTTTTTTTACAATTATTTTACAAAAAGTTCGCAAAATTATTTAATGCACAAAAACATGATTCACTTAAATAAACCTATGTTAGGTTTTGAGAAAGTGATATCTAATACATTCATTGTGGAAGAAAAAAATCGTTTATTACGAAATAATGATTTTGGCACTTACCACATTATTTATTTTAAGTCTTCAAATATCAAATGTAATTTTATTACAACCAATAATTGTGACTTAATTGTAGCTTAATCCCCTATACATATAATACTTAACTAAGACATGCTACAAGAAAATAGTGCCAGAACCTCTGTTGAAATTTATTGTTTTTTAACAACTTCATTTATGTAAATACAGTTTTAATAAATATGTAGCCACATTAAAATATTAATAGAAAATCACAACCGAAGTAATTTATTTTTAAAAAATTGGTTTCAGTTACCCCCGGTATATTGTAAAATTTATCGAAAGAGCGGTAGAAAATGCTGATGTTACTACCATTTTTTGCAAAAAAATTAAAAACATGCTAATTGTGCTTCATTTTATTTCGAATTTAGTTGGGTTGGATTACGTTGTGCTGAACATTTAAAGGGGTTTTTCAAGTTTATTAAGTGTTTTTTCTTTGAAATGAACCACCAGCAGCAAGAAAATCGAGATTTGTCAGAAAGTGACTGTTTTAGAATCGTTACTCTTCGCGAAGAAGAATACACTCAAGTAGAACTCGCTTAACGTTTTAACTTCAAGTCAACCATTTCAAGAGTGTTAACACGTTTTTCTGTTACTAAAAGTAACTCTAGAAGACCCGGTCAAGGCCGTAGAAGGATTACAACTCCTAATCAAGACCGGATTTTGACACTTCGTACACCGAGACAAAGGTTTGTTACCAGTACTTGTCTACAAAATGAATTTTTGGATCGTTATAACCTTAGAATGAGCCAAAATACGATTAGAAGAAGACTTGCCGAAAACGACCTACACCCTGGAAAGGAACCAATTGGCTCATTATTGACCAGACACCATAGAAGGAAAATATTGCATTTTGCTCGTGAACATGTTAATTGGAATAATGACGATTGAGGAAGAATATTGTTCAGCGATGAATCCAGGTAATGTCTTTTTTCTGATGACAGAAGAAACCGAGTCTATAGAAGGCCTGGGGAACGCTACGCACAGTGTATCACCGTAGTGACTGTACCTATACAGTATGGCGGCGGCTCGGCAATGCTGTGAGGTGGGATTAATTTAAAGGCTAGTACGGAATTAGTTAGAATAGATCGTGGTCGGCTTACATCGCAGAGGTATATAACAGACATTTTAGAAGAGCATGTCGTGCCATTTGCACCTGTTATTGGGATAATTTCATGCTTATGCAAGATAATGCCAGGCCACATACGGCAAGAATTGTGCAGCAGTATCGTCAGGAGGTTGGAATTCCTGCCATGGCTTGGCTTTCCAAAAGTCCTGACCTCAACCAAATAGAGCATGTTTGGGACATCATAGGCAGACGACTAAGACAACTACCTAATGCACCAAACACATTACATGAACTGTTTTTGTGGTTAAAATTTGGGATCAAATTGATCAAAAATAAATCAGAACGATTATTCTCAGTATGAGAGATCGTTGTCAAGCAGTAATAAATGCCAGAGGAGGCAATACTTGATACTAGTACACGGTACTAGTAGTTTCTTAAACTTTAAAAATTTAAATTTCGTCATTAATTTATAATGTTAGTTTGTTTAGATCAGTTGTTTGTTTAGATGTTTAGATTTATGACGTTATATTGTTAATTTCAATACATTTTTTGTAAAAAGAAAGTTTTTTTATTTAAGATGTCCTAAAACAACCATAAAGCAGAACAATCAAAAATTTTTTTATTACAACTCAAAATAAGAATTTTAAAATTATGCGTTAATTTTGGAACGCAGCGTATAATCCACCTCAAAAATTATAAGTCTTTTGTAAATAATTAATCAACCTACATACCTGAAGCGGCACTTCTAAAATGATTGTAAGTGCTCTTTAAACTGTGCAATTTTTTCAATTGTAAAAGTCATTCTACTGTAGTGCATTCAATTCTTAATACCAAAACGAAAAGTACAATTCTCGGTAATGTTTGATTGTTTGGAAAGCCCTAAATCGACGGTATATGAAAGATAAATGATGTGGACTTCGGGTTCGATATATTTCTATGATAAATTATTTCATAATTGAAGCCACAAGAAAAATACAGTTCAATCACCTAGCTATTCAGAATTCTTGTCGATATTAAATCGACAAAAAATTTATATTGGCAATACCTTTTGAGAAATAATAAAAGCAATGTTATATTATATATTTATTGATTGTTAATTACTGAGAAACATAATATTTTCGAGGCTAGGGCCACAGTTGTTACCGCGTTTTTTACAAATAAATTACAGTTAAAATATAACGTAAATAAAAGTTTATTTACCGATATAATTTAAAACATTTTCTTTATATAACAAACTAGCTGACCCGGCAAATTTGGTACCGTCTTGGAATAATTATATTTTCTGTTAAATTATCAACAGTTATATTCAAATTTTTATTTTAGCATGAGCTAATTTAAGTGGCAACAACGTGAGGACGTGTATAAACTCATCACTTTATAGCCCCCCATAAAAGTATTAGACTCTCCTAGATATAGTAAACTAATCACCGGCATCCTTTGGAGATAGGTAAACTCATCACCGCAGATAGGTAAACTCATCACCAGTATTTTTGTCCCAAGGCGCTGGTTTCTAATGCGGAAGATTGCCTGTTACCTGTTACACTTCTAGTTTATGTGGTAATTTGTTAAATTCAGAAATTATTTTAAACAAATTGCTTTAACCCACTTGATCCCACGACATTTTTTTTTTTCGATAATACAAGATTGTTTTGAACGTCCGTTTTGGATCTGGGTTAAATCGTTCCAATTCATTGTTATTTAAAATAAAAAGATAACATTTTTAGCAAAAAGTAGGTGTACTCATACGAGTACATTGGGTTGATATACGAGTTAAAAATATAAAACATTGTGTAAAAATGAAAATATTTTATTTTTTTACATCCTGTATATAATTGTACAAAATAATCACGTTTAATACACAGAGTAACTTCACACTTTATACAAATCTAACGTACTCTTTGATGGCATAAGCAACATCGAAGTTGTTTGACAATTTTCTTTGGAAAATGATCGCTTCCATCCATTTTTAGACTAATTGGTACAGATCCTGCTAGTCGCTTTCTAAAATAAGTAGATTTCTCAAAATTTCTTTAATAATGACGTACTACATCTCGTTAAAAAGCCAAAAGATCCATTTCTTTATTTTCAGCAAATATTTGTAACCTCCACGAGTTAACAAGAGCTGAGTTTAGCATACTGACTCGGTAGTTATTAATCGATTGGTCAAACAGATCAACACCGCCCATTGAAGCATTGTACGATTAGAAAAGTTTTGGTAGGGGTACATCAATTTTTCGTTTGTCAGCAGCATACCAACGATTCACTTTTGAAAGTGGTTTAATACTATCGTAATTTGATGCCATTGTGACCACATTGTTGTTCTTTAATTTTACAAAAAGTAGTAGACTTGTTTTGTCAAAGCGATATTCGAAATATCCACGATTCTTCTTTTTCATTACAACGGAAGGTAACAAAGGACATTTTTTATACGATTTTCGCTTGCTGTGCCTGTTGCCTTAAAGCCCTTCTCTTTTAAAAATTCCATTAAACTGCAACTGGTAAAATAATTGTGTCAAAAAATACTTCGTGGTCAGTAGGCACATCAACGACATCAAGCATTTTTAAAACAACTTGTGATCCTAAAGGCAACGCCGCGACTTTTGATTTATCCACTGATGCTCCACAATATGTGTCAAAATTGTAGCAATAACCAGTTGAACTACAAAGCATCCAGCCCTTGTACCCAAATCTTACTGGCTTTCCCTTATGAACTGTTTAGATGAGTGATGCCCAAAATACTTTATTATCGCTTCATCAATTGATGTCTTTGTGAAATATGCCAAATTGTTGAAATTTTTTATTTTGTTGGTTCATGAGAGGCTTCACTTTATACATTCTGTTCCTTGTATGAATTTGCGCATTATCTGAAAAATGTAGGTATTTTTAATTTCTTGGAAACGGTTCTGAACTGAAGATCCTCATTTAAACACCAATAGTTGCGCTCTCGTGGCAATCTATGGTATCCAGTGAAAAGTAAAATAGCCAGAAATATCTTTATCTCTACCTGCGTTACATGAAATTGATAATTATTATTTTGAGCGGCGTACAAATTTGCTGTGTAATATATTCAATAATTTCATTGTCGAAAATTTCTTAAATATTTCTATAGGAGATTTACCTTGGATTTATTCTTTCATATTATTCAGACGACCCCCGTAACCTGTTGTAGATGTCATACTAATATCAGTTATTTCTTCCGTTCAGTCAGATTTCTTGGTTTTATTTTGACCCGTCAGTAAATTTTTTCTTCTAATGGCAAGAGGAAGATTGTCTTCTTCGTCGTTATCAGAGTCATCACTCCATTTCCCCGGGAACGTTATTCGGAATGCTTTGAGTCTGAAGATCATCTATGTCCTCATTGTCAGTTTGATAGTCAGTGTCACGAGGAATAACTACCACCGATACATCTTTATGAGTGGAACTCGCTAGGTCATCTGAAGTTAAAGCAAGTGTTCTATAACGTTTTCCATAAAACACAATGGGACTAATAGGCGGAATTTCTTGAAAATCCATTCCAATACCAATATTGAACCTGAAACAATAAAAAAGAAAATAATCATTTTGATCTCATACAAACCCACTGTGCTCAGATGACTTCGTTCGGCTCGCGGAGATAAGAATACGGCCGAGGCGAGAAGGCCCTGCCTCTCGTAAGAGGCGACTTATGGGTAGGAATCGAGAGGTGGAGAGCCGTCGCTTGAGGTGTCGGGTTTGATGAAACCCACACGGACGTTTAGGCGTCACGGTCATCGGTCTACACTCTTAGTATCCGAGACGAGACTCTCGGGGACCACTCTACTCTCATTCCAAGAGAACCAGGCGAGGTTGAACGAGCTGGGCCCGTACACACCTCTTTTGGCCTTGTGCCAATCGTGGTGTTGGTGTCCCGGCACGTACCCTCCAGGAAATTTAAGAGTGGTAGAGGAGAGATCCTCGGCGGCAACCTGTCTACGTGCGAGGTGGAAATTCCTCTGCCTGCGTAACCTATCCACCTGTGGGTGGGGATAACGGGTAGGTGAGCTAATCGCAACACAGGTACTAAGGGGAAGGTGAAGCCCCACGAAACGTGCCTGGCGTACGTGGCGTGGCACCTTCATTTTGGTGTCGGAATCGTAGGGGCAGTGGAGGCGCTAACGGTCGTATGCCGAAAGACCAGGTAGACCAGGGTCCTGCCAAATTTTATTTGGAGGGCCCAAAAACTACTTAAGATTGTATTGACTCCCATATAGTAGTAATTGTTAAAGCTTACTTCACAGATATAATAAAAAACAATTTTATTTAGTTTAACATTATACACATTAATTTAAATTGTAAACGTCAAATATGTGTAAATTCTGTGTCTTAGTTTTAGTTTTTATTTATTGTTATGTATAATTGCTTCCAATAAAATATCTTGTCAAATATCCTCACTTAGTAAGTAAAAAAAAACTAATTGATCATATTATAAAAGATATACCTTATGACCATTATTGTACCCTTCCTTGATGATGCCTATGAAAATAAGCGAAATATATGGAAAACAAAGGAAAACAATATCTATCGCCTTGTCTATCAGCTGTTTACCCAAATATTTCCCTCCTTTAGCTTAGATGTGTAATTAAACTTTGTGTTAATTAACTTTTAAGTTTCTGCTATAAACTATAAACATAGGTATAAAAAAGAGTAATGTGTCTATCATCAAATATTTCATGATACTCTACCATCTCAAGTTTGGACAAAAATAAGACAAATAAAAGGTTATAAAACTCCTCCAAAAATTCCAGCTATATCACTGAATGGAAAAGTTATAACAGGTAACTAAACAATTGCTCAAATCATGGCTGCAAGTTTTGCATGGAAATTCAGGTCTGACGTCGAACAGATTGAAAGTCCAAATGACCAGAATATACAAATTCTTCTTGCTCCACAAATAAGTAGACACGACATTGACGCTATTAACCTTCGTTTTACACCAGAAAAATTATCACTTACACTATCCTCTTGCACGAACTCTGCCGCTGGACCAGACAATATCCCAATTAGATTCATAAAAAATTTATCTCATTCCAGCCTCGCAATACAGCTGAATCTTTATAACAATATATCTTTCGATATTATCTCGCGCCAAGCCATTCTTGAAAAGCTTCGTCAATTCAAGATAACAGAAAATATTTACTCCTTCATAAAAAAATTTTTTACAACAAAGAACGTTCAAAGTAAAAACAAATGGGAAAATTTCAGCGACATTCGGGTAAAATAATGGATTCCCACAAGGCTCAGTACTTAGCACAACACTGTTTATTCTTGCAATAAATGATATGTGTTCCAGTGTTTGTCCACCAGTCAAGCACTTAATATATGCAGATGACCTTATTTTATATTGTCAAGGAAAATGTAAAAGTGCCACATGCAACGTGCTTCAAACCGCTGTAAATCAACTTAGCGAATGGTCCAAAAAAAACGGATTAGCTCTTTCAACGACTAAATCAAAATTAATACGGTTTAGCAGAAGACCCTGCAGCCCAAGTCCAATTATCGCCCTTAATGAAACTCCATTGCAACTAGTTACTTACCAGAAAATACTTGGTTTAACGTTTGACAGTAGGCTAACTTGGAAACAGCATATTAGTGAAGGGGCAATGCAATGAAGAGACTCAATATCATCACGGCACTATCAAAGTACACATGGGGTGCAGACGAAACCATCTTACTTAATATATATAGAGCATTAATTCGCTCAAAACTGGACTACGGCAGCTTCATATACATGTCTGCATCAAAATCTGACTTAACGCTACTGAACTGTGTGCATAACACTTCTATTCGTCTTTGCTTAGGCGCTTTCAAATCTAGTCCCATAGATAGCCTTTACTGCGAGGCTAATGAACCACCTCTCTGGATTCGACGAGAGTATTTTCTTCAATCCTACTTTTCTTCCGTATCCGCAAACCCATCCAATCCAGACTACTATTTAATTACTTTAACATCACCTCCGGAGGCCCCACAAAAGATCCAATCAATAATAGACATCCAGAAATTAACTAAGCAAAACCATTGACCTTACTAAAACACATCCCTTCATAATCCTGGATACTCCGCCTTGGAATAGACCAATTCCACATTTAATCAATTCTCTATTAGAGTACAGTAAACATGAAACCTCAAGCCTTCTCATAAGACAACACTTCAAAGAAATCATAAGTAAGAACCAATTCCAAAAAATTCTGTATACAGATGCCTCCAAAAGCGAAGCAGGTGTTGGATGTGCTGTTACCACATATTATGATCAATCATCTTTTTTACCGAATTTGCAGCGTATACGCTGGAGAATTTTATGCGATACTATAAGCTTTTAAAAAACGAAAAACAGATGATAAAAACCAAGCAATATGCACATACACACTGTCGTCACTACAATCGATAAAAAGTCTATACTCTCAGCATCCCTTAGTTTAAGAAATCCATAGAACTTACAGTGCACACGCTTTCCAAGGTGTAAATGTCACGACTATCTGGCTACCATCCCGTGTCGGCATCTCCGGTAATGAAAAAGTGGACCAAACAGCCAAGAAAGCTTCTTGTGTAAACAGTCAATCCTCAAAACCCAACATTTTTAAATCCATAATGACCTAAAGCAAATTTTCAAGCAACAACAGTATCATACCTGGCAAATGCACTGGAACTCAATTAAGAGTGCACTACATGAGACCTGGTATACTGTTGAAAAATTTGAACTTCCAACTATCTCTAGAAACGAAAAAGCCGTCATCCGAAGATTAAGAATAGAACATATCCGACTCACACATGAATACTTAATGAAGTCCGAGCCGAAGCCCAATTGCCAAATCTGCTCAAGTGTATTAACTGTGAAACACATCCTGATCGAGTGTCCCCGGTACGCAAAACACAAGACTGCAACATAAACTTAAGTCTAATATCAAAGACGTTTTAAACTCACCCGATCAAGTCTTTAACCTAATTGGTTTCTTGAAAGACATTCAGTTGTTCAACAAATTATGACCCCTTGTTTTCCATTTATTTTACTTATGTTATATTATTTAGTCATAGGTTCTAAGCTTATAGAGTAACTGTAGCAATTAGTTACATGTGCTTATTGTAATTATTGTACACAATATTATTTGTGTCAATGGTCATTGCAGCCGAGACCCATTAATTTAAACAAAAAAAAAATATATTTCATTGTCTTGTCAAAACGACAACATGCGTTTTGTTTTTAATTAAATCGTTGTTATCAAAATACTACACTTTATCAAAAGTCGCTTTGATCGACCAAAATTCAATGAAATTAATTCCCGTGTACTTCATCTACGAATTAAATTTTCTATATGCCATGCGGTTACGAATTATTATGACCTGTTTTCAATTCTACTGCTTTAAAACAATATTGTTTTTTAATCTCGCATTCATTGTATATTTAACTAAGCCGAGTTTATAAAATATTTCCCATCCGGAATAATTTAAATATTAATGCCTCTAGGTTTTAAATATTTATAACATAATTTAAAAATATATAGTATGTTTAAATTTATTATATCTGATTTGGTAAAAACCACATTTTGTTATAAAATAAATTTGTTATTTAAACAAAACAGTGAACTGTTTAATTAGTTAAAAGTCCCGAGTACACATCACCGTTTTCTATTATATTAAAATCTGATTAAATTTGTGTTTTATTTTGTAATCTGATTTCATTATTTTCCTGTAATGTTTCACGACAGTCTTAGTCAAACGGAGAAAAATAATAAAAGAAATCTAATGAGACAATTTAATTCAGTTTAGTATCATCATCATCATTCTGGTTTTACAACCCTACGTGGGTCCTAACTTTCTCAAGAATTTCTCTCCACTCATTCCTATCCATCGCCAAGTACTTTAGTATTTCCATATTTCTCATGTGTTTATAAATGTTATTGTTGTTTTCTGTACATGCGATGATCTTTATTTGACATATAAAGCCACCAGAAAGAGAGGAGAATATACAGTGTGAGTCACCACTAACGAGACGAAAGATTACAGCGAAACGGTAAAATATTTTTAAAAAATTTTAAATGCATAGTATGTACGTTGAAAAAGGCTACATTATAAAATTATTCTAAAATATACTGGGTGTTACAATAAAGCGCGGCGTTTATAAGTTATGTTTTTTCTTTTAGAACACCCTGTATTTTATTGGATTTTCTAATTGTCTTCAAAAAATAAGTTATAGTTTCATAAGATCTCCCTATACCTATATACAGAGTGTTTTGAGTTATGTCGAATTTTCTTAAAATGTAAAACTTTAAACGAAGACTCATTCTTAATTTATTTAAGCAATTGTAATAAAATTACTCCTACATCTAAATAGCTGGATATTGCTTGAATGTATTTCATGATTAATAATTAAACATTTATTTACAGGGTGTTCAAAATTTGTAGTTTCATTATTGGATTATTCAATGTGTAATATAAGGCTTACTTTAAATCGAACACCCTATATATTAATGAATTATAAAATAAAAAATTTTTTTCCTTCGAATGATAGGCGGATGTCCTATACCTAGGACTGACAGTTTTTCCGTAATTTAAAATTTTGTTAAACGGAAATCGATTTCAAATATTTATAACTGTTACTTTCGATTTTTAAACCCATCATATTGACATATTGTTATAAACGAAACCAGTGTAACTGTAAATACATTTTTTGTAAATAAATTAATATTTTTATGTCTTTGGATTTGTATTCGTTGGGAATAGGATGATTAGTATTTAAATATGATGAAAAAAAAAAAAAAAAAAATTTTTGAAAATCTGATGTTTTTTAGATTTTCTACGATTCATTAAGTGAAAGGCAACTGTGCAGAGGTTACAGTTTTTAAAAATGACGTAAATATTAACGTTATGTTTAATTTTTTGTATTATTTTAAGTATCAAAATAAGTTTAATATTTAAATAAAAATAAAACTGTAAAATATATTTATTTCTTTGAGGTCATAATAATAGATGTACCTATAACTTCTTTCGTTCTTACGAGCACACACTCTTTTTTTGAAAACAATTAGGTACATAATGAAACAAAAAGAATTTTAATAAAACAAATAAGACAAAATAATACAAAATGAATAATGAACATAAGTAATACAAAATAATCCAAAACTTACTATAAGTAAAAAATGTTCAGGTATGTAACAGATGTTCAAATTGCTTGCCATCTTGTGCAATACAACAAGCGATTCTATCTTCGCATGATCTATTTACATTATTTAACATAGCAGGAGTTATTGAAGCAAACGCGTTTGTAATTTTTAATCTCATGTCTTCTCTAGTGGTAGGAGGTGTAGCTTATACAATATTTTTTATATAACCCCATTTAAAAAAATCCATCTTGGTTAGTCCTGGTGACCTAGGGGGCCAATTATATGAACCACCTCTACCTGTTCATCTGTAAATTTGTTGTTAAGGTAGTTCCTAACATCACGTTAGAAATGAGCAGGAGGTCCGTCCAACTGGAGCCATATTTTTGTTCGTAGGCTAAGTGGAAGGTTCTCAAGCAGTGTCCAAAAATCTTGTTTTAAACAATTTAAGAAATTTGTCCCATTGAGATGTCCGTCAAAAAAATACGGGCCGATAAAGTACTCGTCCATAATGCCGCCCCAAACATAAACACTCCATCGGTGTTGGCGATCAACACTACGAAATAAATGTTTATTTTCTGTGTCATAATAATGAAAATTATGTCTATTTATTAGCTCATTATTATGAAAAATCGATTCGTCTGTAAATAATACATTTTTAAAAAAATCAGGATGTTCTCCAACTTTATCTAAAGTCCATAAACAAAAATTTAAACGGTTACCATAATCTTGTTCTGTCAAATGCTGGTGAAGTTTAATGTGATACGGATGAATGTGGTTGGTCCTAAGTATTCTACATACACTAGTTTGACTAATTTCTAATTCACCCAAAATTTTTCTTGTACTAATTTATGTTTTCCGTAACAGAAAGCAGGACATTAAGTTCGTTAACGTTGTCACCAATAACTGGTTTATTTTTATTTACCTTTTCTTATGCAATATTACCAGTAGCACGGAATCTATGAAGCAATCTCTCAAAAACTTCCTTTTGTGGGTGTCTTCTATCAGGATACTTTTAAGCATAAACTTTAGAAGCTAATGGACAATTTTTCAAACATTCTCCAATGCAAAGTACCATGTCGACTCTTTCATGGATAGCGTAATTCTTCATTTTAGGAACAATGAAAGTTAAATATTACACACGAAGGTTTATATTATGACAATTACCAGACCGTAATGTCCGAAAATGACAATGTCATACAATGACATTGACTAACTGTATCTTTTGTTTTAAAATCAATATACCGATGAAGAGTTTAAATAATTGTAAATTACGCAAAAACTATGAGACTTAAGTATAAGACATCTGTATACCGTTTAAAAGAGAAAACTTTTTTTATTATTATGATTAATTAATATCCACGGTGTTCCATTTAAAATAAGCCTCATATTAGATATTGAATAAATCCAAAATTGAAATTAGGTTTTTAAGACCCTGTAAATAAATGTTCGATAATCAATAATGGAATAAATTTAACAATTATCCAACTATTTCGCTGTAAGGAAAAATGTGGTATAATTGCTTAAATAAGTCGAGAATGACTCTTCTTCAAAATTTTTTTTGCTTATAATGTAGTAAGTTGTGGTTTATTTTGTATTATTTATGTTCATTTTGTATTATTTTGTATTATTTGTTTTATTAACATTCTTTCTGATTCGTTGTGTATCAGCAAGGAAAAGTGTAAAGTTTACACATTTGTTTACAACTACATTAGTTTTATTTATAACAAATATGTCAATATGATGGGTTAAAAAATCGAGACTAACAAGTATAAATATTTTGAAATCGAAAAAAAAAAAATTTAAATTACGCAAAATCTATCACTCCTAGTTATAGGACATCAGTATATCATTCAAAAGTGGAATTTTTTTAATATAATAATTTATTCATATACAGGGTGTTCTATTTAAAGGGTGGGTCGTTGACATTTTTATCGGAACCGTATTTCGTAAACTGTAATTAGTTGATTGTTTACCCGTAGTTTAAAATAAGCGAGTACACAAACATATTGGCTATTCTATTGAAAGAAACTAACGAAGGATATATTTATTATAACTTAATTAGACTACTATAAATTAAACAATACAAATGGTACTTATATTTACATTACACATTATTAAATCGCGAATCGTCTAAATTGATATTTAAAAACATAAGTTTTTCCACTTTTCTTGTTAACCGTGTTTTTTTTATTTAAAATTAAACCAGGTATTGAACATGTGTTCACAAGAAACAGATTTTGTTACAATACTACAATATTTTATGAATGTAGTGGTTAAGTTAGGATATACATGGCGATGGTTTTTCCACCACTGTAATGGACAGTTCCAATCTCCGTTCGAAATTTTTTGTGGGTAATATCATCAGACAAATACATGTCGACTTCTTTTATATCTCTCGATACAGGTGTATGTTTAGATGAGTCATGTCAAATTAAATCATCAAAAATATAACATGGATTTAAGTCAGGGCCATCTATTCCGAAGTGCAAAATCGCGTTGTCCTTGCGCAGCTACGTCACTTGCAGCGTAGTATTCACATTGCTCCTAATTGTATACATAACCACTCGTAACTTAGTCATCCTAAATATGGATATTTTGCATATTATTTTACTTTCTTCATACATTTTAAATAAAAACAAAAGTTTATCATGTTTTATTAGTCAAATATGTCTAATTTTTATGCGAATTAAAACTAATAAGGTATTAATACAAAAAAATAGCTACTTATTTAGGTACCTACATACTTGCACTTTTTATAAACTTCTAAGGAACAAAATTTTTATATTGCACATAATTGCTAAATATATACTTAAATTTAAATACTTAAAACAACCGTCACTTACAGAAGTCAGATGCCAATTTTCAAAATAAATAACTATATATAAAGCAGTTTTTAAACAATTTAGTTTAAAAATATATAACTATATACATTATGCGATAGTTTTTTGTATTTTTCTTTTATTAGTACGTGCTAAAATAATTTTTTTATTAAAATCTTTTATACGGAAGTACGTACGCGATCGAAAAAATATTTTCTTAGCATCTTCAGGACAATCAATATTAATACTTGCGGATAACAGACTTGAAATATATTGTTTGCCAGTAAATATGGTATCTCCATTTAAGTTTTGAAAAATTTGCTCTAGTTTTTCCAAATGAGCCATAAATTCGTTAGAAGGTTTACATAGTCCACCTTCTGTCAAATGATTGGTCCAGGTGTAAGACGTCGAACTTTGTTTAGTTAAATTTGGTAACTTGCCTTTAAGCTTGTTACAAATATATCCCCCTAAATGTTCTAGTCCATCATATCTTAAATCATCGAGTTCTTCAGAGAGGACTATATCATCTCCATCCGTGGGATTGGTGTCAATGATTGTTTTTTTTGAAGCAAGCTTTTCCACCATACTACCGCTCATAGTTAATGTAGGAGTACCATCGTCTTCTACATTACAGTAATCTGAAAAAGTACCTTCGTTTTTTCCCATTAAATAAGAACGCAGTCTGTATTTAAAATCTAAAGAAGTTGGATGATCGTTCAAACCACCTTTCGCTCTTATGACCCCAAAAAAATTCTCCAAGGGATCTTGGTTTAAGCGTCTCGTCAAAAGGTAGTTCATATTGTATCGTTTACCTACATCTTCAAGCAGCAACTGCAGAGCCTTGTTTGATATAAGAATACCTACAATGTTTTATAAAATGTAACAAATGTGTTTTTACTTTGATATATTGTGTTACCTTTTTGGAACGGAAGCAATGATTTCTTGCCTTTAACGCGCATTGTTGAAATAATGCCAGACATTCTTTTTAAAATATCATTTTGCTCTTCTAGCGCCAAACCGTAAGCCCGGTTTCTGGTTCGAGTGTCGCTCACAGGAACGTTACATTAAAAACATCAAACCAGTCGTTCACCTATAACAAGTTAAAACAAATTTGTAATTAATGTTTACCTTACAAATTATAACACTTACTAATTTAAAAACATCTGCTAGTTGTGTCCAATTTGTATCTTGATTAATGAGACCAAGCATGCCGCACCTACTAATAGCCTTCGATACCGTATGGGAGAATAATTTTGCGGCATATTTTACTCTCTGTCTATGAGCTCCTCTGACATTGAGCTTTTCTTTGTCTGTTTTGTGGGTAATTTTTAAATCAGAACCTGCTGTAGCATCAAGAACAGATTCAACACAGTCCTTATTCAGTTCTCTTCCATTAAAAATAAAACCTTCATCCACAAAATGATTTCTGATAAGCTTTAATAGGTGTGGCACGTCAGCAAAAACATAAACATTTTGACCATTGTGTGGGTTTTTAAAATAAGGTTTTGATTCTGTAATTTCCAATTCTGTGTGCAGTCCTCTATTTCCACCTCCCAAATCACAAACCATGGCTAATACTTGGAAACCTAGAGAAAATTTATAAGTAAATATGAGTACCTAAATATGGTATGCTGGTACTCACCTGCTTCTTCTACAAATGTAATAATCTCAGATAGGATAGAAAAAGTCATTTTTGTGTCATAATTGTAATAGACAGGTTGTTTCCACTGTTTAAATAAACCTGTCAGCATTACGACTTGCACATACGCAAATGGCTGTAATACTTGGTCTTCCGATTTATCGTAGACATACTCTTTTTTGATTTTCATCTCATCAAATAATAAAGTACAAACTTTATCTTTCGTACTAAAGCTGGAGTATTCCACAATTTTAAAAGAGTTTTTTAATGTACCAGGCTGTATTTTAATGTTTTTTAACCAAGATTGCAGTGTAGATACTGCGGGATACGGAAAATTTCTTTTTATCATGAGTCTGTAAGCTCGAGATCCAGCTGAATATAATGATATGGCTTTTGAAATTTCGGATATAGACCACAATATTCGTTTGTTATTTTTAATTTTTTTAATCTGATTTTTCGAAAAAATATTTTCTACGGCTGAAATAGTATTTTCCATTGCAGACACCTTTGCTGTTGCCACATTTAGTTGTTGCTTTAGAGGTGAAATTTCATTAATCAGTTCTTGATTCCGGTGTATTAGTGGTTCTGTTTGTGTGCTAAAAATATTTTGTTTTTAATATTTATTTATAATTACCATAAATTAAATAATAATTTTACTTTGGAGCACTATGACACGCTCTATAATTTTAAATTTTAAAGCATAAATTTTAAAAAAATTTACTTTTTCTCTGCAGTATTATTGTTAAAACCATCACCCTGAATAAAACTTTAAGAGTTATCTTCAGTGCCTACTTGTTTGATGTTAGCCCCAGAGCCTTCACGTTTGCTACGGAAATTAAATAATAAAGATACAAACAAGCAATAAGTAAAAGATTTCTAAGAAGTTCTAAAGAAGCTTATATCTACAAAAACAATTACATTTAATTACCTGCTTAATAATTCATCAACGACTTGTTTTCTTTGCCTTTTTTTTATTGCGCCATCGTGGCTTATCGTGGTAACCTCAGGTTTCATCATAGGCAAATTCCTGTTGGGTACAACATCGTTTTTCAAACCCCTATAATTTTTCGGCCGATAATTCAGTAGTTGATGCTTAAGATTTACATAAAAGTCAGTCTCTGTAAAATGTTTTGAACAAATATAAGCCGTCTTTGGGTTAAATTTATCTTTCCTACCGGTGGCATGCACCCACTGTTTAATTAGATTTTCCTCTTTAGGGAAACGAAAAAACCTCGTGTCAAGGCAAGGATTTCGCTTGCTCTGGTTATCAGAGGAACAGCCAAATACCGCACAACGCATATCGTAAAAATTAAAACTATTACTGTGAGAAAACTCCGAAATTTATAACTGCACTCTTCGGATGCTAGTTTCTGACTGACTACACTACGCTGCAACTGACGTTACTACCTGGCCGACGGTCATGCGAAGTGCGCAATATGTTACCTCTGTAGTTTATTATACCATGGATTTAAGTTATCTTTATCAGTTTCTTTTTCCTGTACTGGTTAATTTTCTTTAGTACAATCTTCTTTTTCCTTTTTTATAGAAATAACCAGCTTCTTAACTCTTTCTTTTGTTTTTTATAACTAGGTATTCTTATTAATGAATGAGTTTCGATTTACGATTGATTTGCATTTTTAATTTCAAATCTTCAAGTTTGTTAAAGGATTTGTTTACTGTAAATATTCAATTAAGAATTATTTTTCTTAGTCAAAATTATTGACCTAGTATAAGAATAATAATTTTATATAACATAATGACGGTATTAGATTTTTGTTTTGATAGAGGACAGCGACAACCGCTTATGCGTATTTCGACCTCTTTAGGTCTCGTCAGAACGGTATAGCCATTGCTCTAAACCAAAACAAAAATCTCTCCCGTCCTAGACAATAGTTATCAAAATATCTATATACGGACGTAACTACGCCATCCAAAAACAAAAAAAAATCAAACGATTTCTACCTAGCGAAACCGAATTCAAATTTTTACCACTGTGTTTCCTAAAAATTTGCGAAACAAACAGCTGGATAAATTGCTCGGCAAGGGAATCTAAAATTGCATTCCACATGCCATTCATCCTGGTCAAAATTCGTAGTGAATTCAGTTTCTGGTACTCCAAACGAAGTAAGTAATAAAACATAATGACGGTATTAGATTTTTGTTTTGATACAGGGCAGCGACAACCGCTTATACGTATTTCGACCTCTTTAGGTCTCTCTAATATAATAATAATTTTATTTTCAAAAAATGCACATTTGTAGAAGATGCAGCTTTTATGGTCCACTTTCTGAATATTGCAATGACTGAAACTTCTCCTGACGCATTTCTGTCCGTTTCGACTACTTCTACTACAAGTACTGACATACTGCCACCGCCACCGAAGCGTCAAAAGGTAATGGATACTTCCGTTATAACGTGTAATGTAAATGTAAGTACGATTTACTATTTGTATTGTTTAGTTTATTTTTGGGTTGCCGAGATGAAAACCCTAAGAACAATAATGGGCAAAACAAGAAGAAACAGGGTGAGAAATACAAACGTTAGAGAGCAGTGCAAAATTTAAAATATTGTAGGATAGGGAAGGCAGCGTAAAAGGATGTGGTACAGTGATGTAAGACGAATGGATGAGAATAGACTCCCAAAAATTGCCCTAGAAAATAACCCGCTCGGTTCAAGACCTCCAGGAAAACCACCTAAAAGATGGAGGGATAGTTGACAATCTACTTCCCAGGAAATTAACCAGAGGCAGCTTCAGAATTAAACAGATCGAAAGATCTCCAAGAAGTAGAAGAAGAGAAGAAGAGTTTATTTTTCAAATTATAATAAATATATCCTTCATTAGTTTCTTTCACTTCAATAAATATACACATAAACGATAATAGTCATTATGTTTGTTTATGTAGGTACTCCCTTACTTGAAACTACTGTTAATCAATCATAATTATTTGTTTACGAAAATCGGTTTTAAGAGCCGTAGGCGCAAAATTTCAGGCCAATGCTTTTTAAATGCATTCATTTTTTTCGAATCTTGAGAAAACTAACAAATATTTTTGAAAAATTTAAACGCGTAATGAAAGATTACATTATTACCGAGGGCCGAAAGTCACTTAGAATACACAAGAAGTTTTCTTGAATGAGATATTTGAAATTCAAAATCACACTAAATTTTCTCTTTTTTTCACCCCTGAAACTTATTAAAATAAACATTATAGAAGTTTTCAGGGACTTTTGGTCCTCGGTAATAATGTATTCTTTCATTCTGCAGATTTTTCAAATATATTTATTAGTTTTCTCAGGATTCGAAAAAAAGAATGCATTTAAAAAGCATTGGCCCGCACCTCTACTCGTTCTCGTTACCTGTGTCCCTACTTTGATTCGTAGCTTTGATCACGCGACACGAAATGTTGCCAAATAATTTTGTATGAAGTTTGTGGCGTTATATGCAGTTTATTATTTTTATTGGAAATAAGGCATAATCTGACTTTAAAATAAGCTTATTTTGATGTTTAGATTTTTAATTCGGAAATCGTACTTAAAATACGAATCATTAATAAATTTTATTTATATAAAACGATTTCCGAAGTGGAAATCAAAATGTTATATTACACTTATTGTAAAGTTAAAGTAAAATTGTGGCTTATTCCCAATAAAAAACAGTAAGCTGCCATTTAAATCCATTTCACCCAAATTTTGTTATCTTAAAACATTGTTCAAATGCTAAAAAGACAACAGGTCAAATAAAACCAATAAGTTTGGTGTTTCTCACTCCATCTCACGTAAGGTCCATACCGACCATAAACTTTTACCTATACTGTATATATATACCCATTTCAAAATTGACGAGGCAATTTCATTTGCACCTCGAGCCCCCTTCGATTCGTCCCACATTATACATTGTACAGAAGAATCACTGGCATCATGTAATGTAAAATTTAATGTCCAAAGCTTCCTTTTGTAGAAACTAATACAATTGTTTGTTAGTGGTGAAGGCAAACATTTTTGCAAATCACCTGATAGTACTTTGTATTTTGGTGACTCTTTAGCTATTATAAAGTCCAATTGTTTTAAGTTATACCGAGTTTTAGATTCAATTAGGTGAGCATCATGATCAGCCTGTACACTGGTTAGTTCATCTGCAGTAAGATTATTTTTTAATTGAGCGTTGAATGTACTGCATGTGTCGCAAATGTCTCTTTCGGGCGGTTTAAATGACAACTTGAAGTCTTCATTAAAAATATCTGCGTACAACCACTTTTTTGCTCTGAGCTTTAAATCTACATGTCTTTCATTGCATTCATCAATGTACAGTTGATACATCTTTTCCATTGTAAGTTCTGTGCCCAGATAATCCCTCTTACTCCTTTCTCTGGAATAATGACTCTCGTATTTTGGGAATGATTTAATATGTTGATGTATACTATTTATGGTTTGGGTAGGAGTTTTATTGGTTGGCGTGTATTTAAATCTTTGATCAGCTTTTATTAAACCTTCTTGCTCAATGTTTTTCAACATATTTACTACTACTAAATTAGATATATAAAGTGTGTTTAAAAAAACATAACCTTGCACACCTTTAATAGCTGATTGTTCACTGTAAAATGGTAGTGTAGTGTATTATTTTTAGATTTGGTAGAATTTAGATCTTTTTTCTTGATCGAAGAGTAGGTTGGATGTCGATACATGAGAAGATAAATTGCATTTTAAGATCTGAAACGTTTGTCTCAGTCCAGTATGAGTTGAAAATTTTTTGTCTTTCGTATTCTGGCAATCTTTTAGAGCATTTAATGCGACACATGCAAGGAGGCTTTAACATTTTTGCAGGCATATCTTTGCCTCCTTTACTGAGATACTCTTTCCCACCAGCTCTTTTTCGTTTGCGAACATTACAGGCCCAATTTTGTTCATTTACTACACGTTTTTTACCTTTTTGTTTGCACTTAGCTATATTTTGTACCTTTCTTTTAACACTTTTTTCTTCTTCTAAAATAACTTCATTATGTTCATTAAAATTGCCTGCCTCACTACTTAGGAATAAATCGTCCTGAAGAAGATTTTTTTTATTGCCCCACTAATCGTAGGAGTAATAATAGCTTTCTCTTTTACCTTTGTTTTCGCTGGTTTATTTATACGTCTCATATCATTGTCGTCCGATTCTGAGCTTTCACTACTTAGAGGCGCATAGATTTTATCAATATCCGAATTTTCATCTCCAAACAAATCATTTTCGTCCACTTCTTTCTTATAACGAATATATTATATCAGAAGGACTTGAATCGTATTTTATTATAATTTATGAAAATATTTTAATTTAAAAATAATGTTAAAAAATAAAAAACTTAGACATGACTTTAAATTATTATGTTTAATTTCAAATCGAGAGCTGTCATTTGTTTCTCGTAAAGTGTAGCACAAAACTGTATTGCGTTGTGGCATACTAGAATAAATAAAAAACACTGGAAAAATTAAAAATTTAATTTGAAATTAATACAAAACCAATAACTTTTACAGTAAACAAGTGTGGAATTTAAATATATGTATTATAATTCGAAACTGCTAAAATAATAGTATTTTGTCATATCTCCATTATTAAAAAATTCTTCAAACATTTTGGACATTAACTTAACCGTCTCTCTGGTTATTAAATTTATTAGATACCGTTTTTTGTTGTTAATAATAAAAATAATATTTGTCTAAACACATTTTTAAACGTTATTTTTTTTATTTCGATTTAGTACAATTCCGTTATCTGTGGTGGCAACAATGAATTGTTTCACGAACCATTGTCTCCACTCTGAACCAGAGATATGTAAGAGAGGCTTTCTTATATATCTCTGGTCTGAACACTGGTTTACATTGGGAAAAAAAAGTGTACCATTTTTATACGACGGGAAGTGTACAAGGGTACATAACACTATGTCCGGGGATGGTAAATGACGGTGCACACATATAGTAGAGGTAAACAACACCAAGTCCACATGATGTTGTTTACCTCTGACTGGAAGTGGACTTGGTGTTTATTAAAAAGTCAGTAACTTGCCGTAAAATTGTCTTTGGACATAGTAACGTTTACCTATGTGTAGAGCCAGAAAAGGTATATTCAAAAGTGCAATAATCTAAATTTCGATAAAAATGGACATAGTGTCCTTTACCTCCGGGGTTGTATATATATATATATATATATATATATATATATATATATATATATATATATATATATATATATATATATATATATATATATTTATATGTGTGTGTGTGTGTATGTATGTATAATGTATATGCGCAACATTACCTTAGATAATTCAATCATTCCCCTAGTTGATGTTTTAAAAAAAGAATTTAGATTGACTGTTATGGAGATTATTATAAAGAACAAAGGGAAACTGTTTCCTGAAATATTTAAAAAATCTCATGCCCAAAAATTAATTATGTTTGTTTTAAGAGATACACGTACCTTAGTGTCATATATCCCCAAAAAGAAGAAAGTTGTATTGCTTGTTTACATGTATACACCTGCAGTATTCTAAGAATGCCAAACTGAACTAATCATCGGATTAAATCGAAGTTTTCTTTTTTATCGGAGTAAAGAATAGTTTTTTTAGTGTTCTGTCCAGTGATTATAACATTGGTGTACTTTTTATATTATTTTATAACACTTATATAATATATAGTATCCACTTAATAAATCTTAACAAAAAAGTGTTTTACTTAAACTGGTTCCAAATACATTTATTAACACAAGCTAAGAAACAAAAAACGAAGACGGTCGTTTTCCTAGCTAATACTAAGGGGTTCCTTAGGGTTCCTAAATATAACAGGTGCCATGAAAACAATACCAACTGCTGCAATGGAGTTGATCATTAGCATCACGCCTCTAGATATATATGTTAAAGAGGTGGCGGTAGTGGCGATGATGCGAATGCGCTCAGCTGGTGCAAACCTTGAATTGAACCAAAGTTTGTCTTTAACAAACCCTACAAAATCGAATCAAGACAATATAGAGAGAAAAACGTGGCAAATGCCTATTGCATATACACCGATGGCTCCAAAATGAAAGAAGGTTTAGGATGTGCGATATACTCCAGATCACTGAACCTAAGAATAAAGTGAGGTATGGGCAAAAATGCCAGCGTAGTTCAGACAGAACTGACTGGTATCTCCATAACCGCAAAAGAGATAACGCAAAAAGGTATACCAGGGAAAACTATAATGATCTACACAGATAACAGAAGCGCTACTAACCTTGAATATACCACGTGCCACATAAGGGTTAGCAATGGAGTGTCACGAGTCACTAACTCAAGCTTCAGATGGTAATGCCATCATCCTGAAGTATGTTAAAGGACACAATAGGAATCAAGGCAACCACAATTATCTAGGAAGGCGGCCGGCCTAAGATTCTTAGGACCTGGGAATCTTTTTGGTTGGTCAACTACAACAATTGCGGAAATTGTCAAATGTCACTTTCATACGCAAACCGTAAAAAGATGGGAAGTAGGGCAAGGATGTAAACTTGTTAGGGTAACACTATGTAACCTTGAAGATCCAGTATGATGATGTACTTGGGAATGACCATGGGTTTTTTAACTGGTTATTGTTAACTAAGCAAATACCTCCACATACTGGGCTACCAAAAATACCTCTATATAGGGAGTGTGAACGAGAAGACGAAACGGTAGAGCATGTCCTATGTGAATACCTGGAGTTATCGTTAATACAAGAGTACGTGTTCGGCGAGTCCTGGCCCATACCTGCCCAGATAAGAGAGATGTCTCCTGGTGACTTGTCCACCTTCCTAGAAATGGCAGGATGGACAATGAGCTAAGGGTGACAGCTCCCTGGGAGAATGCACAGTGGATCAATTGTGGTCTAAGTGCTGTGAAACTTAACTCGCCCTCCTTATTCTACAGATGCAGAATGGCTTAATGTATATTACGATATCTAATCCCTAGTATATTCTATAAAGTTCGCAGTTATATCGACTTTTCCATATTCCATTGCAACTTACCGTTCAAACGATTCGCCTTGTTATTGTTCATTTGACACATCCTTAGAACATGTCCAATACCTTAAATTACTTTTTGTTAAAGTCCAGGTCGCTGAACTATATTCCGTTCACCTAACAATACCTATCTTATCAGCCTAGCAAGGATTTGCACTAATTTATTAATTATAGAACCAGTGATTGTGATTTATGATAGGGCATTCGTATTACTTTTTCCGGAGCCAGATTGAACAGTATACAGAAAAGAGGGGCTGCCTGGCATAGCTATTAGTTAATTTAAAAAGTATGGGCAGTTATTCTGAATTCATACTCTATATTCAACTTTTTTAAAGATGAATTTTTGTTAAATTTACCAACTGAACTGATTTGACACTTCTTGCTCTTTTAGTGGTCTGAGAATTTTTGTTCTATTTACAAAGTTGGAGATTGCCTGGTAGTCTATAAATATGTGGTGAGTATCTATGCCATATTTCAGTTTTTTTTTTAAATGTGTCTTTGGGTTACCTTCTGATGAATTGTCGATTTACCACCTTTATAACAGGCCTGGTATTTTTCTATTATTCGATCTGCATATGGTGCCATACGATTGCATAGAATAGTAAAAAATATTTTATACGCTGCATTTAGAAGAGTAGTTTCTCTGTGGTTAGGCTGTAGTGCCATTATGGTATCGTTGCCACCTTCTTTATATAATTTAGTTGGGAGATTATCTATTTCGAGGGGTTTGTTTCTGGTTAGTGTTTTAACGGAGTCTTTAACTTTAAGAATCATTGTTGTTTCCTCTTTCCTCTCGCCTGTTCCGCATACCTCGTTTTTTGGTTTCCAGGTTTTCTTCTTTCTCCCTTTAGATAAAGTACCCTGTTAACGTATTCCACTCATTGATTCAATACATCTTTGTTTGTTGTTAATAAGTCACCGTTCAGATTTTTGCATTGCTTAGTAGCTGCCTTAAATTAAGTTGACCTTATCATTATTATCTTTGATTTCTTTCTATCTGTTAAGGTGTTCTATATATTTAAGTTTCTTATTTAAGAGGGTTTATTTCTCTCTTTTGCGTATCCTATTTTCTTTTCTTTGCTGTAGAATAATTCTTTTAATTTGTTCTAGTTTGTCGGTTAAAATTTTTTCTGTAGGCTTCATGTTCTTCTCTTGTTACGTTCTTGCATTTACCCACAAATTATGTATATAGCATGCAAGGATATCAATAACTTACAATTTTAAGCCATTGGCCTCCTGAACAAGATTTTTAAATCAACCGTAACCACCAAGGCTTCTACCGTCCCATGTGCCTATCGTAACTGTGGATTTTTTAGATTTTAATACCGAATATTCTTAGCACTCAGACACAGACATTGCGTATACTCCTCTACTACAGCTAAAAGCCAAGCTGCTACTTCCTAGTTCAAAGAACTCACCGTTTCGAATGTTATTCTTATCCGTCTTCATCGTAGTTGTCGTCTTCATCACTATCCCTAAACAAGAAACCTTACAGAGGGCTATCAGCCAAAGCATCTGAACTCTGGTTTTTTATATAGGTGTTACTCCTCTATTGCTTTCTTCAGTTGGATATGAGAAAAAAAACTTTGGTAATTAGGTGAAAAACGCGTATAGGACATAATTTCTCTTATAGTAGAATTCACAATTAGAATGCAGTGCAGGTAAGATAGGCAAAGGCAATGTGTGCTCTTATGATCAAACAATAATCAAACAACATGTCTTTTTAAATCCAAACAAGTGGTTTTCTCAGAAAAAGAATTGAAATTATTCATATTATCTTTTTAAGTATACACATAAAATATATCCAATATTTTTTACTTAAAAACACTTAAAAATTTACGACCAAAAACTTCGGCTTGGAATAATATATTTGCATTTCAAATATTTTAACTTGAAAAATCTTTTATTAAAAAATCCTGAATAATATTAGGTCGAATAAAAAGTGACGGCAACGTCTGCTACATTTCAGGATGTGCCTGCGTTTTAAAAGTGGATTTATAGAAGTGTGCGGTGTGGGTTTTAACCGAAGTTGTATGCTGAATAGATTCACATTTTAATGTTTAATATATTATGAGAACGCTCACTATAATCTTTAATGGTGAAAATAAGCGAATACGAGTAACAAAATTTTAATATTTTATAGTTTACTGAAATTTTATGATGTCGGTTTCATAAAATACTATACAATAAATTATGCACGGAAATTACTTTTTCATATTTTATTGTATTTATATTAATAATTATATTGCTTATGCACGACACGAAGTGCCAATTTTAGTACAAAAATATCTACCATCTACAACAACAAGTTTTTTTGTTGTTTGAAACGTTCTAAACGTTTGGTATTCCTTTTCTCAGGCAGCCTAGCTTACTCTGTTTATTTGTTAGTTGTTGCTCTGGAATCCTCTGTCTTCTAACGTTAGTGCATATTTGACTATTTACAGAAATATGTATTTACTAAAAGTGCATATTTACAGGTATACCACAATAGATAAATATCTGAAATTGCAAGTAATGCAATTTAGCGAGGTAGGTAAAAATATCCCTAGGAAATAAACCTTATTGGTATTTTTACATACTATGACAATATGAACAGTAAAACGCGATAAGCCGGTTGCCAGTATTAAATAAAATCATAAATTATAAATCAATATGGTTTTTTCTGAAAGTTTAACAAATAATAAATTACCAGAATTTGTATTAGCAAAAGACAAAATGCAATTGTCGTTCTGTCCGTAGTTACAGTTAATTCAGTTTGATGTGTTCTTTGGTTCAGTATAGTTGTGTTTAAGAGTTTATCAAAAGTGTTTAAAAATGCCAAAACAAAGTGCAAGTAAATAAATTCTTGTGAAAAAGTGGATTTTTTTTAACCCATGTGCGGTGTTTGTATACTGCTATCTGGTCACAAATGACCAATTATCAGTTATTTTCTGACCTAACTTAATAAACAGCAAATACTTAAATCTAAGGGCTTACCTTATGGCTTACTCTTATTTTATCTATCAACTAATGCACTACAACTAACATACAATAAACTGTTACACATTTACACTAACTCAAATAATTTCGTCCTTATGAGTCTTCTCTTTAGTTCAGTGTTGTCAAGAAGCTGGATTGCCTCGACATTCACATGAATGCCGTAACTTGCCGAACTAACTTCACGCAGCCTCTGCTCGTAACTTGCTAATGTTTTCTTAATTATTTTGATCACAGTTTCCATACCCAGGTCCTGGTGGAGGTTGCTGTTACGGATATACCAAGGAGCATCAACAATGTTTCTTAGTACTTTGTTTTGAAATCTCTGGATAATATGTAGATTACTAGCTTTGGTACAGCTCCAGAGTTGGTACCCATATACCCATACTGGCCTCAGTACTTGCTTGTAGATGGATAATTTATTATGGATTGATAATGTTTGCATACTATTTGACATATACTTTCCAGCTTAGCTTCGTGTCTAGGGCGATGCCCAAGTATTTTGCCGATGTTGCATAAGGAATTTGGGTATCATTTATTCTAACTGGGAAATTTTCTATTTTTTTATTTGTAAAGTTAATGTGTGCAGATTTAGTCTCATTTAATTTTATTCGCCATTTTCTTGTCCAGTTATGTATTTTATTTACTGATAGTTGCAACTTATCAGTCGCTTCTTCACTAGTGTCTCCTAACGCTAGTATGGCTATATCATCTGCGAAGGTGGCAATAGTATTTTGTTCTAGCTCTGGAATGTCACACGTATACAATAGATACAGGACCGGACCTAAGACACTCCCTTGTGACACGCCAGCTTTAATCTCCCTTAAGTCGGTGTACACTTCTTGTTTTACTCTGAAATATCTATTCGCAATGTATGATTTCAAGGTTTCTGAATACTGTTTAGGCATGAACGTTCTTAGTTTATAGTTTAAACCATCATGCCAGATTTTCTCAAACGCCTGTGCTACATCCAAGTAGATTGTGGAGCACACTTTCTTTTCTTCTAATGTTTTTTCTATTATATTCGTTATTCTGTGAACTTGATCTATGGTGGAATGTTGATTTCTGAACCAACGTGATGATTTGATATAAGATTTTTTCTTTCTATTATTGGTTGTAATCTTTTCAATAGAAGTTTTTCAAATAGTTTTGACATCACCGCAAGGAGTGATATTGGTCGATAGGATGTCACTTCATTAGGAGATTTACCTGGTTTGCGATTATAATCATTTCGGCTACTTTCCACAGTCTGGAAACATATCTCAATCTAAAAGCAGCATTTATGAGGTGTGTCAGCTTAATTAGGGCTTTTCTTGGTAGATTTTTTAATAATTCTCCTGTTATGATATCATATCCTGGAGCTTTCTTAGGATTTATATTCTCTTTTATCTCTGTTGACAGTTCTCTAAGTGATGTCAATGTTATTCTTTCTTCAGTTTGGAACGGTTCTTCCCATCTCAGTTCTTTACCATCATTGTCGTTGGTTTGAACGTGCTTTCTAAATAATCTGCAAATCGTTCTGCTTTCTGTTCGTTACTTCTAGCCCAGTTGCCGTTTTCCAACTTGATAGGAGGAGAATGAATAAATGGTCTCTTCGTTCTTTTTGTTGCCTTCCATAACGAATAATCTGTGTTCTGGTCAGCTGTTAAATTATTTAAAAAATAATTAATTGTTGAATTTTTTATATTCTGTATCTCCCTTTTTAGTTTTTGTGTAGCATTATTTAGACTAGTTTTGTCTCGTGGAGAAAAAGTGGATTAATACTAAAACAGTGTTCAAAATCATAAATGACAATCATTTTTGTTGCACGGTTTGTAACAAAATGGTAGGGGAAACTGGGTAACAGTGAGACGTGGGTAACAGTGAGACACTTGAAATACCTTAACTCTTGTTACACACTTGTGCGTGCTTGCTGTATTCAAGGTTACTGATGTCTAATATGTTTGGCGGCCGTGCAGTTTCAGTTTAGCATGTATCGTGATTGAATGTGTTTGGTGGGCACTAAGTAAAATAATACAGGCACTTTGAGAATTTTTTATAAAAGCATGTTAATTATTATGATTTTTTTAGTATTACTATGCCATTGTATGTAGATTAGTAAACATGATGCCATAGTTTAGCAATACAAAGTGAGTTTTATAGTAATAAAAATAATTGTAGAGAAATGATGGGTTATTTCCTCCCATTTCCCGCAGCGGACCAAACCCTCGTGGTGACCTATCTAGTTTTGTTACAGGATTTAATTGGTTGCAGATTCATTTATTTCTTCTTGTGGGGGTGAAAAGTTATTAACTTCCACAATATGTTTTTGTATACACTTTACAACACTAAACTAAATTTAACTATGCTCTTTTAATAACAATTGTGTGGCACAGGTGAGAGAGAGAGGGAGAGAGCAACGTCTTGATCGACTTAACCACTTGAAATACTTCATTCGAGATACATTTCAATTTAATAAATGTACGTTAATTCTGATCACTATTTTTTTAATAAATAAATAATTTGTAATTTAATTTTGTTTTTTATTTGTTTTTTTTTCATACAAATAAATATTTTGTAACTTAAATGTTTTCTTTCATATAAATATTATATGCATGGGTAATAATATTTCATATATTATTACCCATGCATGGGTAACACTGCGACTAATGACTGCTTGAATTTATATGTCAAATATAAACTAAACAAACCGAGAAATTTTCAAATTTGACTTTTTCGTTTGTAAGGAACGCATGTGAAAATACAATCCTGAAATTTTTTTGTTTATATATTATGTCATAGTAGTGTACTTATGGTTAAATGAAAAAAAAAAAGTGTCTCACTGTTACCCCGTTTCCCTAAGTACCATGTTTAATTTAAATATTGTTTTAATTTTTAAATATTTTTCTTAAAATATAAGCTAATTACAGTTATACGTTAAAATGTAAGTTTTAGAATATAGCCCAGAGAAATAAGCATTATTTCATGACACTCGTCCGGCCAGGCAAACGACAGTTGTTTTGAGTGGTAAGGACCTCTGTAACAAAAACCTATTGAAAATTTTTGCTTTTTTCGTCCATCAGCAAAAGTGAAGCATTTTAAACAAATTTTAGAAGAAAAGAAACTCATAAGTCATATAATAACCTTTAAAATACCGTTTTCTAAATGTTTCTATCCTTATTTGTTGCTTGGAAAGTTGCAAAATAAATAAAAAATTTCGGTTTTTTATAAATGTTAATAACTTCTTTCAAAATAAACATATAACATTTATATTTCATGAAATGCTGTGCCTTGTAGTGCTTAAAATATGGTTAAAATTTCAAAGTGATCAGTCAAATAGTTTAAAAGTTATTTAATTTTTTTTATCCCAAATTAATTTTTTTTGTAACAATATAAGTCAGAAAATTATATAGTTTTAGTAATTGTTAATGATAGTTTCTGGAAGAAGAAGACTTGTTCTATTATTAACATTAAAAAAAATTAAGAAAATTAATTTTAAATATTGCAAAATAATTTTGCAAGAACATGTCGCTTTTTTGCTTATAAACAAATAGAATAACTTTTTATTCATTGCCTGCAAGAATATTTTTTTTTTTATATTTAAGAAGCCTGAATTTTTTTACAAATTTAAAAGAAAAAAAATTTGTCCTAAAATAATTTGCGACAAAGTTAGCCTCTTTTTTTATTTTATTCATAGCAGCTTTGTTTATAACAATTAATAAATTTAATTAGCATTATTTAAAAGACCATACTTCATAGTTTTAACGTACCAAATTCTAAAAAGATTGGCCTTTAATAAAATCGTCCACAAAGCTTCAAAATGTGGTACGGCTGGCTTCGAAACTCACGGGAGCCAAAGGGAGGGGGAAGGAGCTGTGAATGTCGACGTTCCTTTTTTTTTATTTGTATGTACTGTTTGCGTACATTACGAATATGCATTATTTCAATAAATAAATTGTTAAATAAACTATCTAATTTGCTTAAATTTTTTTTTATTTTTATTTTAATAATTGAGATAATTTTAATTTAAAAACATAAATATTTATAATTAATTTATACCTCTTTAATAAAATTGTAAATAATTTATTTATAATAGATTTTATGAAAACAACAAATTGTCGTATTCAATTGTTTCTAAAAATAGTATTGCTTTGGAAATATTAATTAAAATAATTTTTCTAATGGCTATTCTTTATTATTTTATAATTATTCTTTTTAAGTTAGAGATAATTTCATGTTATCGAATGAACTATCCTACAATAAAGTCGTTCCAAGAATGCAACTCAGTAATATTGACAATATCATTTTAAAGTCATCTACTTTAAAATATATGTTTATATATATATATATATATATATATATATATATATATATATATATATATATATATATATATATATATATATTTATATATATATATATATATATATATATATATATATATATATATTGTTATGATTGTTTATTTTGACTTTAATCTTAGTTTATTGAGCCAATAAAAAAATATAACTTATTTGTTATCAAAAGTAAAATAAACTCCTTATATTGTTCTGAAGCTATTTTCTTGTGGCATTTTAAATTAATTACTATTTTAATGGGAATAAGCCACAATTAAAGGTTAAAATACGTTTATTGACGTTTCAATTTCCACTTCGGAAATCGTTCTCAAAATACAATTTTGAGAACGATTTCCGAAGTGGAAAGTGAAACGTCAATAAACGTATTTTAACCTTTAATTGCGGCTTATTCCCATTTAAATAGTAACTAAACTCCTTATATTACCTGTGTTCGATGGATTCAAAGATTTTCTAGTTATCTTTTATCGGGATAGAGAAGAAGGATAAGAATAAAAAATATATTATATTACAAAAATTGACGTTTCTTTATTTTATATGCACGAATAAAACAATTATCAAATTCTGTCGTTATCTTATTAATCAGCATACAAGAAAATAAATCAAATTTTTATAATAATAAGATTTTAAATCTACATACATTTATATTAAGTGAAAACCAATTTTACTTAAATTTTTCTTTACTTGAAACAAGAAACAACAAAACTTTTGATTAGCCTAACAAAACCTCAGTTCTTAAATTTGAATGCTAATGACCATGATGTCAAACCGATCCTTCACAGATATAAAATTCAATTGTACAAACACTTACAGCTTATTTTCTTATTGAGTTGTATGTTGGAACAAACCCAGAAAAATCCAGTCTCCTCAACGATGTGATCCCTCCTTTTTGGCACCTAGGCTCCTTCCTAACGTCTCTGCAAACCTGCTGCACTAACCAAAAACACCTGATGCACTTCTCCAAAAACTCACCTACTTATTAATGACACAAGGACCTCCTTTTGTCAACTTGATGCTGTAAAACTACTTTCACAAATCTTCACAAAATGCCAACGTAGATACAAGGACCTCTTTCAATCTACTTGCTATCTCCTTCTGTCAAACTATTCAATTCTTTTCACAATGCCGGTATCCAACTCACGAACCACACCCTATCTTGAGACAAACGACTGTTTCCTTCGATGACCAAATTATAACTGACTTCTCCGGTTCTCATGATCTGCTCACAAATTTCCATTTAAAAACGACCGTCCAATCAAAAGCTCAAATTGTGTTTACCATGATTTTGGAAAAGACTAATTTCGGTTTCAGAAAAAAACTAAATAGCTTACTTTAAAATTGATTTTGTCAATACACAATTTATACATATTTCAAAAGATTAGAATATGGTCATTTAATACTCGATTATACAAACAATGAAAAGATTAACTTACAGGTAAAATGTCTTCTAATTCTAAACAAAGGTTTTTTGATAATTTTGTTTGAAACGGAAAAAGGTCGTTTGCCTATTCTTATCTACACTAAATCCCTGTAAGATTGTAACTAATTTTAAAATGTGGAGTTTAAAGCTGCCTATAATTTTTGTTAATAACTTTTTTTTGTAATTTTTACAATAACAGATCTACTAAGATATCTTAATTGTTATAAACAAAGCTGCTATGAATTAAATAAGAAAAGAGGCTAACTTTGTCCCAAATTATTTTAGGACAAATTTTTTTCTTTTTAATTTGTGAAAAATGTAGGCTTTTTAAGTATAAAAAAATAATATTCTTACAGACAATGGTTAAAACGTTATTCTAATTGTTTATAAGCAAAAAAGCGACATGTGTTTGCAAAATTATTTTGCAATATTTGAAATTAATTTTCTTAATTTTTTTTAATGTTAATAATAGAACAAGTCTTCTTCTTCCAGAAGCTATCATTAGAATTACTAAAACTATATAATTTTCTGACTTATTTTGTTGCAAAAAAAATTAATTTGGGATAAACAAATAAAATAACTTTTAAACTATTTGAGCGATCACTTTGGAATTTTAACAGTATTTTAAGCACTCCAAGATACAGCATTTTATGAAATATGAATGTTACATGTTTATTTTTAAAAAAGTTATTAACATTTATAAAAAACCGAATTTTTTGACCTATTTTGCAATTTCCTAAGCAACAAATAAGGATAGAAACATTTAGAAAACGCCATTTTAAAGGTTTTTATATGACTTAAAAGTTTCTTCTCCTGTAAAATTTGTTTAAAATGCTTTACTTTTTGCCGATAGACGAAAAAAGCAAACATTTTCCGTTTTTTGACCTTAATTAGTTTTTAACTAATTAAGTCCAAAAAATCAACTGTAGGAAACATATAGGTTTTTGTTACAGAGGTCCATACTACTCAAAACAACTCTCGTTTGCCTTGCCGGACAAGTGTCAAAAACAGGGTACTTTTTTTGCTTATTTCCCTGGCCTAATAGGACTGTCATTCATTTTACTTTAATGGACTTATTTTAAAAATATTTTTAGCAAAAGTGTAAACATGGTTTTGACACTGACTTTTTTGTCAAACAAATAGTATGTTATTTTTTTTCGATAAAAATGTGATATTTTACTAAGGCCTCTGATATTTTTGAAGAAATATTCTACGATCAAAACTCAAAAAATAGTTAATATGGGAGATACTTCGGTGTGCTTAATTAATGATCTTTTATTCGTTTAAAATTGACTAAGGAAATCGCTCTTCGTCTTAATATCTTGTATATAAAATTTCATTGTTTTTTGAAATGGGAAATATTATATACGACATTTCTAATAAAACTGTTCAATTAAGTCTTTATACATTAAAAATTAAAAAAAAATACTTAAATGGGATACAGTTTATATCTCGTATGTGTCATATTTCTCTCTTAACCCATTAGCGCCTAACGGTACCATATGGGCTCGTTAGAAGGAGGTTTTTAAAACGTGAAGAATTTTTTGTAGTGGGGACTCCGAAGCGGTTTGAGAGGTCAGACAAGTTTAGTACATGTCGATACATACCTAGGAGAGTTTGTGCGAACCAGTGGTAAAAGGTTTCGTTTGTTTTGGATATTTGAATACATGTGATAGTAATATTCGTGAAAAATATGGCCATCAAATTTGTGTAAGTATTATTTAACTCTGAAAATATTATCTAGCTAATTGCATTTATACGTATATTATCAATAACATGTGAAGGACTGTTAGTATGTAAAAACTGTTTTTGTCTAAATTATTATGGCTATAAAATTTGCCTCTAAACATAGGTGTGCCCATATGGGCTCGTTAGGCGTTAATGCCCTTTAAGAATAATGTGTTTTATTTTAGGGGAATTACGCTTCAAGAAGCTCTAGATATAGCTTATGATGAAGGAAATGCCGTAGATATATATATATATATATATATATATATATATATATATATATATATATATATATATATATATATATATATATATATATATATATATATATATATATTGAGCCTCCTGATAGTAACATCTTAACTGATGAAGACTCTGCAGATGAAGATGAGAGTGGTTTAGCAGACAATTTGTCGGCAGGACAACTGAGTGCTCCAGCTGAGATTGTATTTGCGAACAAAGACAGACTGGGACTCAACCTTGATATTATTGATATTTTATCTGCATTTACTCATGTACATGTTCCAAATAAGGACAGTTATTCACTGAATGTAGCCATCAAACCAGCAGTCACCAATTTTGTTGAAGGAGATTTGCAAACCGGTAGTCGTACATTTCCACCAGGGGACTACTCTAAATACCAATCGTTGAGCTGTTCAGATATATTTGAATGTTTTTTCTCCGACGATTTGCTTCAAATAATTTTACATGAAACGGTAAACTATGCTTTATTTCAAAATTGTCCTAATCCTAATCTGACCATAGAAGAATTAAAAGTTTTTATTGGTATTCTGATCCTCAGTGGAATTATTGTTTTGCCATCGAAAAGAAGTTATTGGGAAAACTCAGATGATATGAAAAATATTATGATATCAGAAGCCATGCGCCGTGATAGATTCTTGCAAATATGCAGATTTATTCATTTTGCTGATAATAACAATGTAAACACCTCTGATAAAATGTACAAGCTTCGGCTAATTACAGACCACTCAAAATCAAGTTTTCTTAAACACTTTATACCTGAACCAAATCTTTCCTACGATGAATCGATGATTCGGCATTTTGGTCGCCATGGATGTAAACAATTCATCCGTGGCAAACCAGTAAGATTTGGATACAAAGTTTGGTCGTTGAATACTCCGAATGGTTACTTGGTGAATTTTGAAGTATACCAAGGAAAAAATCCAAGTCAAATTCTAATTATGAATCAATTTTTGGAAAACCAACGGCTCCCCTACTGCAAATAATTGAGGAACTAAAGGAAAAAGGAAACTTTCCGTACAATTTTTTTTTTGATAACTTGTTTACAAATCCAAATTTATTATATACTCTAAAAGCTAATGGTTATACTGGAACCGGAACTATAAGGGAAAACCGCTTGCCAAAGGACTGCCCTCTTCCTTCAAAAAAGGAGGTTGAAAAACAAAGAAGAGGATACTTTTCATACATTTTAGACAGGGAAACGGGAATAGTGTATGTTAGATGGATGGACAATAATGTTGTCACCCTTGCTAGTACGAGTTATGGTATTGAGCCAGTGAAGTCAGTAGACAGGTTTAACAGAAAAGAAAAGAAAATACTTCCCATACCAAGGCCCAATCTTATAGCGGAATACAATAAAAATATGGGTGGAACTGACCAAATGGACAACAACATATCTTGGTAAGTTTGTCTCTTTGTCTGCCTTATTAGCATTAGAATATAATTTTTTATCTGATTGTAGTTATCGCATTGGTATTAGATCAAAGAAATGGTACTGGCCCATATTTACTTATCTAATTGATGCTGCATTACAGAATGCATGGATTTTGTACAGAAAAAGTGGCCGAAAAATTAGTCAACTAGATTTTAGACGAAGTATTTACCAGGTAAATAAACAGGTAGAAGGAAGCTATTCAGTAGTACTCTTGTGTTTCTTTTCTTTATTTCAGACGTATTTAACAAGATACAGGGTACAACCGAAAGCTACTGGACGAGCACCGAAAGCAACAGCGAGTGATTTTCGAGTTAGCAATGATATTAGATATTATGGAATGCATCATTACATTATTACAGTCCCCGAAGGTAAGAGGCGAAGATGTGGTGGTGACAATTGCAATAGTAGAGGACGAACAATGTGCTGCAAATGCAATATTGGACTTTTTATAGATTGTTTTCGAATGTTTCATAATCAATAGTTAATTTTTATAAAAATAATTTTTTTTTGTGTATAATATAGGTTGCGCCTAACGAGCCCATATGGGAACAGCTATTTTAAAGCATCTTGTTGTCCCTAATAAAAAAATATGGTCAAAAGTATGTTGTAGGGTCTTATTTTAGTCATTATTATTGTAAATTTCTAAAATTTTAAGAATTTTTTTTTCTCGGCGTTAATGGGTTAAACTACCCAAACGAAATTTGTTCATGTCGTGACACGCGTTTAAAAAATGAATCACCCTACCGATTCTGCAGTACAGCTTCCAATGGCGCCACCGTGATTTTCTTTCCATTATTTCGTGTTTCTATACGATGTCGCGTGCTTTTCGAATATGTAGCTCAGCAAGATAAATCACTAGAATGAACCGAAGGTTCTCTCTAAAGGAAACCGCTACATATCCGTTTAAATCGAAAATTGTAGTGACCCTCTTAGTTCACCGGATCCGAGCGACAGTTTGATCTGTGTTAAAGTTTTTGGATGGATGGAGAAATGGGTAGCGAAAGCAATGTGGTTTGTTACAAAGTGTGCCGTAGATGCTCAGCTTTGTTATTGTTTGTTTTTTGTGTATCGATAAGTATTCGTGATCGTCTTATTTTTAAAGAAACCAAAATTCACATTAAAATCAGCTATTGTAGATATTTCTGCATTTATTAATATTTGTCAAAAACATATTTTTTAATTATTAAATTTGTTAAAACGTCGCACAGTTTGTAATCTTTATCTCTTCTTTATTGGTGGATTTGATATTTTTCCATTAATAGCGTCTACTATTGGGGTTATTAACTGTAACAATAATTATTATTCTGAGACTTTTGTAAATGTATATCAGAAAGGCAGATGGTTTACATTTGCTGCGATGGATATGGAATGACTAAGTGGGAGGAGTGTGCGTCCATGATGTAAAGATGGTTCTCCACATTCGCTGTATAAACTTTCTATTACGGTCTTGCGAAAAGCACAAAGGGCAATTATAAGGGCATTGTTTTGTATGTAGTCAAGTGGTTTTAACCTTGTTTTGGTTGAGGATAAGTAGGCAATTGAACCATAGTAAAGTTTTAATCTAATATTTAATGTTTAAAGCATAATTAACGTGGAATACTCTGAACCATAATCGCAGTTTGAAAGAGGTTTTTTATAAATTTTTTTCCCAGGTAAGTTTTTGGTCGAACTACATACCTAGTAATTTTATTGATGATTTGAATATAATTTTTTATTGTATAGGAATAGATCGGATGTAGTTGCTAACGTTTTTTTGGAAAATATTATTCCACTGGTTTTTAAGACTGATAATCAACCAGTGTTTAGGGACCATATTTCTAATTGATTAGGAAATGTTTTTAAAATTGAATACATATATGTGATGTTTGTCTTTAATAAAGACTACTAGATTGTCGGCGCACAAGCCAGCTTGTAGTGGTTTGGGTATATCTTTTATTATGTCATCAGTGGCAACTAAACATAATGTGGGACTTATTACAGAACCCTGAGAAGTACCACCCTCCACAGCATGAACGAAAAACAGGTATTTACTTTTATTTGAAAAGTTCGTTGTTGTAGAAATTTTTGTATATAAGCTAAAGCATGACTTCTGATACTCCAGGAGTGTAGGTTATTCAAAATAATATATCTCCAACCTAAATTAAATGCTCGTCTTAGGTTAAAAGTTGTAGCAATGCATAGTTGTTCATTTGCAAACGCGTCATGAACTTCGCTCTCTAGGTAAGGATATTACCTTCCTTCTGTTATGAAAATATTTTATTCTTCTAAAGTCCTGAGTAGCCTAGAGTTTATTATATCTTTTTCAACAGTTTTGCCGTAGCATCGATGAGAAAAATCGGTCTCTAAGACTCTGGATCGAAACGAGGTTGGTTGGGTTTTAAAATGAGAAATACTATGGATTTGGTTCAGAGTATTGGAAAATGCCCATTTAGCCAAACAAGGTTGAATAATTTAAGAACATAATGTTTTGAAGGAGAAGCAAGGTAATTTAGAAATATAGCCGGAATATTGTCTGTGCCAGCACTGAAATTTTTTAAGTAATTTAGAGAGATTTTATGCTGTTAGTAAGTAATTGGGGTTGAGATATGATTGTCTTTAGGTCCCACTAGGGACAAAACAGCTTTTTCTTTTTCCATTTTAATTTTAAGGAAAGAAGCGTCACAGTTTTTACTTAAGTGATTCTTATAGACAACAGCTATGGTATCCGCTATTTCTTGTGGAGAATTCTTGTGGAAGCAATTAGATTAATAATTTTAATGGAATAGTCATCGCTGCCGTAAACGTACTGTAGAACTTTTTAAGAAAAATAAGTTATTAGTTGAGGATTGTATAGAGTGAGATCTGCTGCTGATGATACTTCTCATCAGAAAATATTAAACCTGGTTGGAGGACCGTCATTTAAAGAATTTAAGTGAACATAACTTATTACATTTTCTATAAATTTACCACTTTGTTCTTGTATGATTTTGTCGCCAATTTATATTATGCCAGTTAAGTCCTTATGGTTTATGAGTGTACTTTGTGGTAGACAAAAACTTTTCGGTCTTCGCAAAAAAATTGGAATTTTTTTTTAGTTATATAGCTTATTGGGGTTAAGCTTTATCATTTGTAGACATGTTATATCTGGCGAATGTTCGTTGATAATTGTGTGAATAGATGTTGGTACCTTTATTTTTTAGTAATTGTAATAATGAAGAAAGGGAAAACAGAAATAAAAAAAATAAGGACAACATTTGTTATTATACTTAACTAATGCAAATTTTAAAATTATTCTAAACGTCATTAGGTACAAGTAATAAGAGATCAATAATTTGTGTAATCTTTGTGTTATATTTTTAAAAAAGAATTTAATTTTTCATTTTAATGTTATTTTTGTATTTAGACTTTAACATCGCAAGTAACACAAAACAACATTCACACAGGTAGGAACTCGCAAACGGTTTCGATATTCTAAGTGCCTTCTTGGTTACTACTGGATACTCATCTCCGATACTGTACAAAAATAAATCAAATCTTTGGACTAGAGTTTAAAGACAAGTGTATATAAATGGTAATGAGATTTTCAGCTCCCGCGTTTGTAAAAATCTCAGATATCTCTATATTCATGAGATCATTTAAGGATGTATTAAATTTACTTCATTTTATTATATATATATATATATATATATATATATATATATATATATATATATATATATATATATATATATATATATATATATAGGGTTTTCATCGCGGTTCTCAAAGAATTAGTTTGTAAGCACTTTTTGAAATTATCTTTATTATATCTATTATGAAACACACATATATATCTAACAACCAATGTAAAATTTAAAATAAACTATCTTTAAATTAAAATTCTTATGAAACTAATTAAATTATATAGATAATGTAAATTTTAAACAAACTATCTTTAAAATTGAAATTCTTATGACACTAACACTGAATGCCTAAATGAAAATGTTCTCCAAAATGAAGATTTTAATCACCACTCAATGTCTTTGTTTTCAGCCTCGGTTATCCTTGTTTTTGTGAAATTACTTTTTCCAATTATCAGCTTCCACCAATTTAAAATTTTTTTCTTCTTAACAGCATTTATATTTATTCATCTTTTCAATATACCAATATCCAATCACCAAATATATTATATAATTTTAATTTTCAATTAATACTTCCTTCCATTATCCAATCACCATTTATACATAAGATAATTTTTAATCTTCAATAATATTTTTTTTATTCTGTTTCTTAATCTTCATTGAACTCACTATATTGAACATTTCACCAACTGATTGACTGTATTCTATTTTGAACTATCTTGAAAATAGGAGCGACTGACTTTATACTGATTTCATAACTGTAACTAACTTTCTTACTAACTGACTGGCCTTTATGAATCCAAATCACCGAGTATTTATACCTTTTCAATCTTCCAGAACCATCTGGCAAGAAATCCTATTCGATTTGTTCCATTTCCTACATATCTGAATTTTCTGGAATAATCTATTTCGCAAACAGGTTATCTTCGGTGATCTAGAGAATTCCTTACTCTTCTATCGAGAATCTTTTCGACATTTAGGCTTTTCAGATCAGAATATAAATTTATATGTAAATTATACACTCTAATTTAATAAACTACACATAACCCTATTTCACATTCGCAATTATTATTTCGTGTCTGTCACTTTCAGAATATATTTGGTTGCCTAATAACATGGCTCACTTAAATATATTTACAATATTATAATTATTAAAATAAAACTTTTTACACTTATTATATGCTAATTTTTTAAGAATACCCTCATATAAACAATTTTTATAAAATTCTGTAGTATATAACTTATTAAAACAACCAAACACCCCCTACATCCAATATTATCTACTATATAACTTATAAATTATTTTTTTTTACATTTAAACACTATTTTTCCTTCTCCCATGTTCAATATCATTTCAATATATATATATATATATATATATATATATATATATTGAGCCTATAAAAAAGAAATATAATTTATTTGTTATCAAAAGTAAAATAATACTTATATTACCTGTGTTCGATGGATTCAAAAGATTTTCTAGTTGTCGTTTATCGGGATAAGAATACAAATATATTATATTACAAAGATTTACGTTTCTTTATTTTATATGAACGAATAAAACAATTATTAAATTCTGTCGTTCTCTTATCAATCAGCATACAAGAAAATAAATCAAATTTTTATAATAATAAGATTATAAAGCTACATACATTTATATTACGTGAAAAACCAATTTTACTTAAAATTTTCTTTACTTGAAACAAGAAACAACAAAACTTTAAACTTTTGATTAGCCTAACAAAACCTCAGTTCTTAAATTTGAATGCTAATGACCATGATGTCGAAACGATCCTTCACAGATATAAAATTCAATTGTACAAACACTTACAGCTTATTTTCTGCTTGAGTTGTATGTTGGAAAATACCCAGAAAAGTCCAGTCTCCTCAACGATGTGATCTCTCCTTTTTGGCACCTCGGCTCTTTCTTAACGTCTCTGCAAACCTCCTGCAGACTACACAAAAAAACATCTGATTCACTTCTCCAAACTCAGCTACTTATTTATGACACCAGGACCTCCTTTTGTCAACTTGATGCCGTAAGAATACTTTCACATATACTTCATAAAATGCCCACGGTAGATACAAGGACCTCTTTTAATCTACTTGTTATCTCCTTCTTCAAACTATTCACTTCTTTTCTTTACGCCGGTATCCAAACTCACGAACCACACCCTATCTTGAGACAAAACGACTGTTTCCTTTCGATTACCAAAATATGACTAACTTCTCCTGTCTCATGATTGACTCCCAAATTCCCATTTAAAAACGACCGTCCAATCAAAAAGCTCAAATTGTGTTTACCATGATTTTGGAAAAGCCTAATTTCGGTTTCAGAGAAAACTAAATAGCTTACTTTAAAATTGGTTTTTTCAATACATCATTTATACATATTTCAAAAGATTAGAATATGGTCATTTAATACTCGACTATACAAACAATGAAAAGATTAACTTACAGGTAAAATGTCTTCTAATTCTAAACAAAGGTTTTTTGATAATTTTGTTTGAAACGGAAGTCAAAAGGTGGAGAAAAAAGACAAAGTTGATGGCTACTTCATCTATTTATTGAAGACGTTTCGCTTTCTTAATCAGAAAGCATCATCAGTTCATCTAAAAAAAACAATATGAAAAAACCACACAAGCATGAAAAAGTTGTTACATTTATTACCTTAAAAAGATATGTAGCAGTCAGTGATATCAAAATTGTAAAGACGCTTAAGTAAATGGACATTATACGATTACGATGTATAAACAATAAATTGAACTAAATAAAGTTAACAATTTTTTCAAACTAAGCACAGCAAAAAGAACATGTAATTTTTTTACAAACATGTATAAGTAAAAAAACATTGAAAAAGAGAATGAAGAACTAAGAAAATCATAGATGCACTTCCAACAATATAGCAATAGTTATGATTTTATTTTAACTTTAGGTAGCATTATTATAGTATTTAATATTGATATTATTTATCGTAATCGTATAATGTCCATTTACTTAAGCGTCTTTACAATTTTAATATCACTGACTGCTACATATCTTTTTAAGGTAACACATGTAACAACTTTTCCATGCTTGTGAGGTTTTTTCATATTGTTCTTTTTAGATGAACTGATGATGCTTTCTGATTAAGAAAGCGACACGTCTTCAATAAATAGATGAAGTAGCCATCAACTTTGTCTTTTTTCTCTACCTTTTGACCGAAAAAACCCACCACTCTCCAGAGTGATCCTTAATTTATATTGGATTGACGGTCGTACTCCTTTTCTCGATATATATATATATATATATATATATATATATATATATATATATATATATATATATATATATATATATATATATTTATATATATATATATATATATATATATATATATATATATATATATATATATATATATATATATATATATATATTTATATATATATATATATATATATATATATATATATATATATATATATATATATATATATATATATATATATATATATATATATATATATATATATATATATATAGGGTTGGCCACTTAAAAGAGTCCACTCTGATATTTGGTTATATTCACTGAATTTTGTGAAAATACTAAAACAGATCTTCTTCATTCTCTATTTCTTCTATCTTAATGATATAGATATCTGTCAATTGTCAACACATTGCTTGGCAGTACACCAATTCTTAATCCCCTTATTGTAAATAGGAAATATACCACATGTGGCACATTGATAGACATGTGTTTAACTGAAGAATTCAGACATCCATATTTTTTTAATATTAGATCTACTCTTGTAAAAAAATATCAGTTTATTGTAATTGTTACGTCTCTATAACTAAAATTAACTAAAACAAAACGTCACGACTATGTTTTGGTAACGTCAATTTTCAGTAATGTCAAAAACTACATTAAAACGAAATTATCAACATTATTAAGAAACTTTATTAAATGTAAGTAAATAAAATGAACTCACTTTTAAAATAAAAAAATTCATTATTCCAAACAGTTTTCTTATCAGCTATAACTATTAACTTAAATGTTCAAAATAATATCCACCAACGTTCATACAACAGTCGCTGTTCGAAATTATGAAGAACATTTTGTAGCCTTTTAGGGGTTACCCGACTACATTTATGCACTATATGTTGTATTAGTTCTTCCAATGAAGCTGGAATGATAGGTAATAATCTTGCTTTTTAAAAAGCCCCATATAAAGAACTCCCCTATACAAAGAGAGTTAAATTGGTGATTATGCTCTACATATAATAAGCCACCTATTTAACTTTCAACAAGCGAAGATTATCGCGACATAATCCTCCTACGCAAAGCGTACAAAATTTTTACTTATATACTAAATAAACGACTCCAACAATTAACTGAAAATATTGTCGAGGAATATCAAACCGTTTTCCGACAAGGAATATCTACAACTAATCTGCTAATAACAGGGAAACAAATTCTAAACAAATCGTGAGAATACGAAATTGACATCTACACCATATTTTTAGATTTAAAACAGGCCTACGGTTCAATAAATAGACAAAAGTTAAAGGCCATTTATCAAAGAATATATAACCAACTTGTCGCAATCATATAAATGACGGGGTCAACCAACTCCATTAGAACCCGATGTTCTTGTTCTAATTCACGATAATCAGCAACCGCTTAATAAGTGGTTTTTGGGCAGAATTTTACAGGTTCATTCCCAACGCGACGGGATGACTTAAGTGGCTTCCATCAGGACTTCATCAGGAACTATCAAGCAGTCAATCAGACATTTGTGTTCATTACCCTTTGTTTACGCAACTGATGTAAAACGCAAGTACTAGTTTTTAGTGGATACGTTAACCCCGTAAATAAATATGAATTTTAAAGGTAACCCTTCAAGATGGGGAAGTATGTTTAGAACTAAAGATTTAAGTCACTCCGAAAATACTTTCTTATGTTCTTAAACGTTTGTTACACGTGGCAATTACGCAAAGGCCACGATGCGTTGTATTCAATGCGTTTAACAATTTTTGACACTCTCATGTCAACCATAATTAAAAGAAGTAATAACACATCATTTTCCGGTTAGTGGTCATGCCATCAGACCGAGATTTTGCTCAAATTGAGAAACGCCCGAGAAACCGTGCACCAGTTATTTATTCGCCAGAAAGTTGGGCAGATATTATTATGAAAGTAAATAAAAATAATCCTTTTGTTGTTACGCAGATGATACAGAATGATTTCTCTTCTAAATAAGATTAATAAATATGCACGTTTTCCTGACAAGCAGAGCTTAGATTTTGCTGTAACATACGGCTTTCGAATTAAATCACAAAATGTTGGGTCATTTTTTATCAAAAATATTGTCAATGGAGAATATCAAGAAGTTAATGTCTTAAAAGGTGTTAATGAAAAGGTAGATCTGTAACAATAGAGTTGTCAAACTTTAAAAAAAATACAAAGAGCCTCTGAAAATTGCAAAAAACAAAATAAAAAATATTAAAAGCCTATTACCTTATATTCCGCCTGTCTACCATACTTTTTATAATCAGCTAAAAGAAGCTACTGACAATTTAAATGAAGAAGTAAAAATTGTAGATAATTAATTTTATTATTTTTTTCCAATATAGTGTTACGAATTTTTAAATCGAAGGCATTTTTTTTTAAATATGCGTTTTCTTCTGTAAAATAATAAATGTTTATGCATTGTAATGACTATCAGAATCAAATATCAATAGTTATGGTTTTCTAAAGTTAAATCAATTTTTTTAAGATTTTTTTAAAACTTTAAACCTAATATTCCAGTTTTTTATTTTGTGGCTTACCATTATGTTGCAATAAGGTCTAAATATTAACAACGTTGAATTAGAAATACAAAAATATACAGTCCACTTTGTCTCTTACAATTTAAGCAACGCTTGTAAACAATTGGTTATATTTAGAATGATTCAGATAAATCAACAAGTTATCAATCTACTTTGGCTTTTATCAAGCCAATTTGGATAATACACAAATTATCCAGGTAAAACTATAGGTTTTATCCAATTTCGGGGTTTACCTGCAAAATGTAGTATAATAATATTTCATTACTCTTATTTTTAAATTGACATTATTTATTCACTACCTGGCTGTATAAGAATTACAATTTTTTAAAGTATTTAAGTATCTACACCTTTATGTGTGTGTATGTGTAGATAGTGGATGGCATTAGAACACGTCTATTTGCCACAAAATAATTGTATTTTTTTGTTATTATTATTAAGGATAGGATAAGGATAAAAAACATGGCCACTCGTTTCTTGTCTAGGGACCCATCAAGACATTTTTATTAAAACAAACTAGACTAGGTCACGGGCAGGAGGTATTAACAAATGGGGTAAAACAGAGGTTTGGATTCTAATTACATTTTGTTTGTAAATACATATGTTGTGGGGAGCCTTGTAACTGGCTCCCTACATAAGAGGGTTGAAAATCTTTTGATTCCAAGCCTTACTTCAAAGGACTTTTGATTGGATGTATCTCCATAGGTTTGGTTCTTCAGTGACCGTTGAAGGATAAGGATTGTTAATGTGAGCAAATATAGCTCCAGAGAAATAAAATTCACTTTAAGTTTATCGACTTATAATTAACTATTTTTAGAGTAAAGAAGCCTCAACACGGCCGTAGCTGACTGTACAATATCAAATAATTCTTTCTTTATCACACTTAAAAGAGAAAACCGTATTTATGAGAAAAATGCCCGATTTC